>NC_133327.1:592002187-592347812 GCF_042186555.1 Aquarana catesbeiana
AGGATCTGGTGGCGCTCGCCGTGATCGGGACTGATGTCCCTCTCACAGCCGCCGGTGATCATCTTTTTTTTTCCTCCTCACGCTGTCAGCGCGAGGAGAAAAAATAGCTGATTACCGGCTCTGTTGATGTCACATGATCAGCTGTCATTGGCTGACAGCTGATCATGTGGTAAGGGGTCGGGATCGACCCCTTACTCCGATCTGTGATCAGGCGAGCCGCGCGCACCTTGCAGGGGGCACGCAGGCCGCTTGTGCACGGGGCGACGGCAATGAACGTAGTCCCGGCAAAGCAGGTCTGCGCTGTAGCCGTCATTCGGCTACAGCGCAGATCTCTTGTGGTTAAAGAGAACCTGTTACCAAAAAAAAAAAAGTGTACCATTACTTTTTGTCCCTATGTGATGGGGGGCAAAAAGTTAAGGAAAAAAATGTTTGTTTTTTTTAAATTATAAAACATTAAAGGTACTTCCAAGCACATAAACCCCCCCCCCCCTCCGAAAAAATAAACAAACGCAGTGGGGAGCCTATACCTGAAAACTTTGCAATACATTTTACATATCTCTGCGCACGCTGGAATGATAGCAATGATTCTAGCACCAGACCTCCTACCTTTGTAGCGCTAAACTTAAGACTTATAGGAAGCTTTTAAAGCATCGCTATGGAAAATATAGAGTACTGACATGTTTAACCTCTAGCCGACCAGCCGCCGTCATTATACTGTGGCAGGTTGGCTCTCTCCCGCAAAACGCCGTAGCTGTACGTCGGCCCCTTAAACAGCTAGAGCAGGCACGCGCCCGCTGCACGGCGGGGAAGCCAATGTGCGTGGCCGGTGGTCGCGATCGCAGGCATGAGAGACAGAACGGGCATTTGTGTGTAAACACACAAATCCTGGTACTGTCAGGAGAGGAGAGACAGATCGTCTGTTCCTACTAGCTAGGAACAATGATCTGGCTTCTCCTCTAGTCAGTCACATCCCCCCACAGTAAGAAACACACTGAGGGAACACACTTAACCCCTTGATCGCCCCCTAGTGTAAACTCCTTCCCTGCCAGTGACATTTACACAGTAATCAGTGCATTTTTATAGCACGAATCGCTGTATAAATGTCAACGGTCCCAAAAATGTGTCCAATCTGTCCGCCGCAATGTCGCAGTCCTGAAAAAAATTGCTGATCGCCACCATTACTAGTAAAAAACCAAATAATAATAATGCCATAAATCTATTTTGTAGACGCAATAACTTTTGCGCAAACCAATCAATATACACTTATTGCGATTTTTTTTTTTTTTGGTAAAATTTAATATAGCAAAAACTAAAATATATATTTTTTTTTTTTTTCCAAAATTGTCGCTTCTTTTTTGTTTATGCGCAAAAAATAAAAATGGCAGAGGTGATCAAATGCCACCAAAAGAAAGCTCTATTTGTGGGGAAAAAAAAGCATGTTAATTTTGTTTGGGTACCACATCCCATGATTGCGCAATTGTCAGTTAAAGCGACGCAGTTCCATATTGCAAAAAATGGCCTGGTCATTAAGGGGGCAAATCCTTCCGGGCCTGAAGTGGTTAAGGAACAAAATATGCTGGACAGCCGCACTCCAATATTCGCCTTTTATTGTATAAAAACAAAAGTCCAAAGCATGCAGACCAACACGCACAGCTAACGCTTTTCACACTGGATATGGTGCTTAATCATAGCTAGAGTGCTACACATACAATCAAGACAAATGGACAAAAGCATGTAAGACGTTAATTGTTAATAGAAAACATCTGTGAACACTTTACATATCTCTGCGCACGCTGGAATGATTCTACTACCAGACCTCCTTCGTAACACTAAACTCATGACTTATAGGAAGCTTTTAAAGCATTGCCTATGGAAAATATAGAGTGCTGACATGTTTAAGTTTTGACATGTTGGGTATCTATTTACTCGGTGCAACCTCTGCTTTTATATTTTACTAAAACATTTGGTAATTTTTTGCATTTTTGTGCCCCCTAAAATAAACTTTCTATGTTTGTTTTTTTCGGTAATATCGCGTGACATCAAAAATTGATGAAAAAAACAGAACTATTTTATTCTCTAGGTAGGGTGTCTGCTTTCAAAAAATATATGTTTGGGGGTTTTATGTAATCTTCAGGCCTAAAATTATTTTTTAAACGCGTGCAAAAAATGCAAAAACGGCTGTGACTGTGAAGGGGTTAAAAGAGAAGTATGGGTTTGGGTTTTTTTCCCCAATCATACTTATTGCATACACCTAGGTATCGGTCTGATGCTGCGTTTGTCCCCCGGCACCTCTACACTGAGAACCGAGTGATCGAACATTGCCGATAGCTTGGTTCTCACAGCTCCCCAAGCGGAGAGCTGCTGACTGTCAATCAGCATCTCTCCGCTGTGCTCCTCCACGCTCACTGGAGTGCTGAGCTGTGAAGGGGTGGGGATCGGCTGTCTCAGGCTCTCAGCGGCTTGCTGAGAGACTGAGATGGGTGTTAGTCCAGGCACCTGGCAGGTCCAGACTTTGTTGTTGCGATGAGGCGGTGCCTGGACTGATATCCGTGACGTCAGCAGAGAGCGGACTTCAGTCCGCTCTCTGCTGAAAACGGGTCACAGGAGTGCAAAACTAATTGCACTCCTGTGACCCTTAGGAGAAGGCAAGCCAAACAAGCTTTGGCTGGCCTTCTCCTTTAACTCCTTCAAGGCTGAGAGCAGTACTAAGGTGCAACAGGAAATGCTATCTTTGGCAGGAACTTCAGTTCCGGAATGGGGAATTTTTATTATTTAATAGTGAAGTTCTTCAAAAATTAAAGTTGCAGTTTGATTTTAAACCACAGCTTTTGCCATCTTTTTAGTGCCCTCTTCTATATCCACTTAAAGGCCAGGCCTTTCCTGCCACTTTTTGTTTACATGTAACAATCAGCAAAAATTATTTTGGAAGAAAATTACTTAGAGTCCCTAAACATATATTTTTTTTACCAGAGGTCTTAGAGAATAAAATGGTGGATTTTACTATTTTTTTTTTTTACAAACACTTTAAAAAAAAAAAAATACACTTTAAAGTATTTGAATACACGCAATCACAATATGATACCCTACACAGTTTTTTGGCCAAATATAAAAAATGGCGTTACGCAGAGTAAATGGATACCTAACATGTCATGCTTCAAAATTGCACACACTTGCAGAATGGCGCCAAACGACGGTTTTTAAAAATCTCCATAGGTGACGTTTTAAAAGCCTTTACAGGTTACCAGTGGTTAGTTACACTGGAGGTCAGGTGCTGGAATTATCTCGCTCTGACGTTCGTGTCAATACCTCACATGTGTGAAACGATCGTCATTTATGTATGCCTGTGGGACCAACACGTGCGTTCGCATACAGCATAGCTAATCAAGGACCTTCCGGGCCTCAAAAAGCTTTATGGTAAGCTGGCGAAATCGCCAGCTTCAGTTTCAGGTTTTCCGGTGGAGCACTGGCAGGAGGGGGTGACCCCTCGCTGCCTGTAAAAGCAATCCAGCGGCTAATTTGCCTTTTTGGATAGCTTTCAGATCGCCTGAAAAAACAAATACCGGGATGATACCTGTAGCTGCAGGTATTATCCCGGCATAACCTCTTGAAGTACAGAAGTAAAAGTAGGTATTGCGGTTTTCAAGTGGATAACATGACAATCTGATTCCTCTGCAGTTCATCCATGGATTGCCAATCCAATGCCATTATTCAGTTTTCACAAGAATAATTGATATTCTTCTACACCTAGGCTAGAGCTTATACATTTCTTGACTTTAATTTTAATATGCAGCAAAATGTAAAAAGGGCAAGGTTCCAAGAACAGCATGAATCTTTTTAATTATTTTGTCCCAGAACATCAGAACTGTTATGCCTATATCCCAAGAGAAGCTGCTTGTATTTCTTCTATAAACAGAGCTCTGACATGTATTTCTGTCCTACTATTTGGGCAAAACAGAAAACTAGTTAGATCTCATCGTAAATATTTCAGCTCCTTGTTTCATGGAAGCTTATATGTGACAGATACATCTGGTGCATGTTCTAGCCACAGACTAATATTAACCACTTCAGGCTCTTGAACCTGCATACGCAATTATGGAATAGAGCACATTTAAGCAAACACGTTATGCAAACATTTTTTTTCCCATACAAACCAGGCTTTCTTTTGGTGATATTGTCTTACAAAAAATATTTTATCTCCAATGCAATTCATGAACTAAAAAGTAACAGAATTAGAGAGCATATTTTCCTACTTTGATCAGTGTTTGAAAAATTGTATAAAATGTTATTTATTATTTGTCCCATTTGTAATAACACTAAAAATATGATTCTAGTACAAATCATAGCAAAGTCTGCTTTTCTTTTTTCTTTAAACATATAAAGGCTTTACCCGTGTTTGCACGTTTTAATGGGACTGCAGAAAATGGAAAATTGTTACCAATACTTACCGTAATTTTCCTTTCCTTTCCTCACGTCAGCACACCTGGGTTAACCCCTTCCTCCAGTCTCTCAGGGCCACCTTCTCCTAGCTAATAAAAGTGAGCCTCTCAACCCCCCCCCCCCCCCCTTGTTCCGTAACTAGTGACGACAGCCTTTTAGGGAGGGAAGAAGATTGTGCTGACGTGAGGACAGACCAGGAAAGGAAAATTATGGTAAGTATTGGTAATGTGTTTCAGTTTTCCTGGCCAGCCTCACGTCGGCACACCTGGGATCTGATTTAGCTAATATAGGATGGGTTAACAAATTTAAAACAACTGGTAATTTTGCTTAGTGAATATTTTATTTTGCTTGGAAGGGTGCTGACACCGCTGCTCTTCCAAATTTTGGTGAACTAGCAGAGCTTACATCCAGTTTGTAATGTATAGCAAAGCTTTCGCAGGAACTCCAATTAGCCGTCCTACACATGTCTTCCACCGACACCTTAGCAGATGCTGCCCATGAGGCTGCCACCCCTCTTGTTGAATGAGCTTGTATAGCTTATGGAGGCATCAGCCCATTTCTCATACGTAAGGTTAATATAACCTTGGTGATCCAGGTAGCTATGACTCTCGCTGATGCCGCTTCTCCTCTCTTAGACCCTGATGGTAGAATGAATAAACTATCAGTCTTGCGCATCTGCCAAGAGCGGTGTAAGTACATTGAGAACAAATTGACTATATCCAGTGATCTGAGATCTAGTTCATCTGTTTGTCCCGGAGGTTATGTGAAGCTTGGTAGGACTCACTCCCAATTTACGTAAAACTTGGAGATCATGTTGGGGGTTAAGGCCAGTGAGGGCCTTAGATTTACTTTGTCTTGAAGAATGATGCAAAAGGGATCCTTGCAAGATAAAGCTGCCAGCTCTAAATGTCTCCTTGCTGACATTATGGCTATGAGAAAGACCAGCTTGACTGTTAGGAACCATAGCTGGTGTGTTTCAGCCTGAAACGAATGGGGGTTGGAGCAGAGCTCTTATCACTGTGCCCAAGTCCCTGGATTATCTTGGCAAAGGAGAAGTGCTCAGCAACACAGATTTAGACAGATTTGTGAACAACATTTGAGAGAAATAGGCCTTTTGTGTACATAGAAAAAGTTGTAGATCTTTAAGTTCAGCTCATGATAAATAGGGGCAAACATAAAAGTGTTGCGTTGATAATTTTGCTCAGTGTAGTAAGATCTTGGAAAAGACTTGAGGTGTTGTGCTGATTCCAAAGGGCAGAAGTTTGAACTGGAAACGATGATCCCCACAATGAATTTTTGCTATTTTTGGTGATGTCTGTTGATTGGCACATGAAGGTAAGCATCGGGGAAATCGAACAATATTAGCCAGTCCTCTGATTGCAGAATCAATATAATTGTAAATATTCATTCCATTTTGAATTTCCTGGAATCGATAAAGTGGTTTAAAGACCTTAGATCTAAGACTGGTCTGAGTTCTCAGGACGCTTTGGGCACCAAAAATTGGAGAGTAGACTCCTATTTTCTGTTGTCTTAGAGGAACTGGAGAGATTGCCTCCTTTTGAAGTAACTCTGTCACATATTCTCGCAAGCACCTTTGTTTCACCTGATCTTGTGGCCATTCTGTTTGGACAAAAATGTCTGGCGGCATTTCACAAAATATTATCCTGTAACCCTGTTTGATTTCTGGACCCATTGGTCTGTAACCTTTTCCACCCATACCCTCCAAGTTCGCCAACCTGGCACCCACCTAGAGAGGTCGGACGGCCAAACCATCAAAAAGACTCCTTCGCTTTTTTTAGCGGTCTGCGCAGCCCGGGACTTCACGTTTCGTAAAAAGGAGCTTTATGTGCCTCTCCATTGGGTTCTAGCATATTCTCGACCTGGTCTATATGACCTGGCCTCACAAGCTCTTCTGAAGTCTGACTGGCCCGAACGAACGGTTTGCTACCTCCTTTTGGGTCTCTGTGGTAGCAGACCCGGCTTTCCTCCAGTGGCTCGCTTGATAGCCTCTTCCAAGGTCTCTCTGAATAGAATCCTGCCATTATACTGGATGTTACAGAGTGCCTGTTTTGAGGTGCCCTCTACCACCCAGTGGCGCAACCACAGGGTCCTGTTCACTGTCACCGAATAAGTCGTGAGCCTTGCCAGCATTTTGACCAGGTCTATGGAGGATTCTGCCAGAAAGGCAGCAGACAGATTAAGTTCCTCCAGCGTCATTATGATTCTGGCGGTCTCTACGCCTGACTTCAGGGCCGCCTCCACATTTGTGACCCAAACCTTTAGAGCCCTGGAAATAGAGGTTAGCGCTATGGCTGGGCGGCAGGCTGCGCCTGCAGTTGAATAGATCTTCTTCAGATCTGCATCTGCATGCCTGTTCATTGGGTCTCCAAAGGTAGTAGATTCCTCCAATGGCAGGGACACATGCCTTGCTAGGCGCTGCAAGGCTGCGTCTACTCCTGGAGCTGACTCCCAAAAGGCAGCGTCTGGGGTCTTGAATTGATATCATTTTTAAAAGCGATTCTGTACATTTGCCTTCTTTTCAGGCTTCTCCCATTCTTCCTCAAATAACTTGCGGATCTCCGTCATGAACGGAGAAGTGCCCCCCTGCTTTTTCAGGTTTGGAAAATATCTCTTTATTTTCGCTGGTGGCTGGGAGTCTTGCTCCCACCCTATGGCCTCCTTAACTGCCATAATGTAAGGCTCTACGAGCTGGAACTAGAATAAATATTCTGATGGTTCCTCAGACTCTGAGTCTCCTGAGGATATTTCAAGCACTGGTGGTGAGTCCCGCTTGTGCTTTTGACTCTAGGTTTGGTCTTGGAAGCACTTGCACTAGAGACCAAATGCATACTTTTGGCCACTGCCTCGTGGATATAGACCTTTATCCTAAGCACCTCTGTCTCCTTATCCGTGACCACATCTCATGCATTCTGCATTCTGAGATTTTTTGGGGGGCAAATGGTGCCAAACAGGCCCAGCAAAGGCCCTCGGAAGGACGACCTCTTGTCGTTCTTGGCTCTGCTGCCGGAGATTTACCGCGGCCTGGACTGGCAGTTGCTTGGGGTCTATGCCCTGTGCGTGACCCAGATGCATGCAGAGAATTTGAGCGGTGGCAGGACTTTTCCTTCCGCTAATGTGTTTTTTTAGGGCTTCTGCTCCTATAAAGACAGGACACCTTATTAGTCTGGTGTACGGCACTTTGTTTGTGGCCCACGTAGCCCCCTCCTATGGAGCTGTGGTGAGCTTATAGCTGAAGTAACAAAAGACAGAATTACAAAAGAAGAAGCAAGCTCCTCTATTCTCTTTTTTTTTTTTTTTTTTTAACGGCCCTTTAAGAAAACTCTACTTTACCTGGATACCGGGTAGTGAGTTACTCAGGGTGGCAGCAGACTTCAGGAGATATCTGACAAGCTGTAATACACAGGAACTATGCATTAGGATCACTAAGTAGTCACAGTTTAGCATGCACTGACAAATGCATAGCTACCCTTCCCACCTCCATACCAAGAGGGAACTCACTAGTAACATGTCCCTCTCTAGCTGTGGCATACAGTGCTGGAGTCCCTGCGGCTCCTGGTTTTATCCTGGGGAGTTGCAAGGCGACGCCTGTCACCCCCGCCCACCACAGCTCCACATTCATAACAGACTTGGGACGCAGGTTGGACACCTCTGGTCTAAAACATACGAGTAGCTATCGATATGCAGATACTGTCTATTCCTTAGAAATACCAGAAGAGAAATAACTGGCCTACACAGATTCACTTCAGTATCACTACATTTTTTTTGGCCAAACTTTAGAAAACCTTTCTACACAATAATGTTCATCATCATCTGAAAGACTAATACGACTCAATTGGTCCAAGCAATTTATAGCTATCCTAAGGAATGCAACAGTTCATACTCCAATGAAGATTTTAAAGACTTTACATTTTGTTAAAGTGATTGTAAAAGATATTTTTTTTTTTTTTTTTAAATAACAAACATGTCAAACTTACCTCCACTGTGCAGTTCATTTTGCACAGCGTGGCCCCGATCCTCGACTTCTGGGGTCCCTCTGGGGGCTCTCGCGGCTCCTCTTCACTTCAGATAACCCCCTAGGAGAAGCGCTCTCTTGGAGGGGTTACCTTGCGGGCGCGCTCCCGAGTCCAGCATTTGCGTCCATAGACACAAATGCCAGGCTCTGCCCCGCCCCCCGGCGCCTACATCATTGGATTTGATTGACAGCAGCTGGAGCCAATGGCTGAGTTGCTATCAATCATAGAATGCATAAGATAGGTGAAAAAACATGAGGGTTTACAACCCCTTTAAGTTTAGATTGCTTTCTTCCTTAAATCACAACTTCACTCAAAAGGTGAAGTCCTGCTGGGTTGTTGCTTCCCCCATAGGCTGTAACTGAGTTTGATGAGGAGTACATCCCTTGTCCTGCCCCTTCCCCTCTTGCAGCCTCCTGGGACATGTCACATGTCCCAGGAGGCTGCAGGACTATTCACAAAGCTGCTGTGCAGGCTCATGCACGTGCAGTGGGAAACTGGCTGCGGGTCCTCAGTAAGCCACAGCCAGCACCCTTATCTAAAATGGCGGCGCCGGCAACCCGTGGTGGTAAGCAGAATTGACAATGAATTACAACTTCAAAAAACTTGCTATGCCTCTTACTAAATACCTTGGACTGTCTACTTCCCAAAAATAGGGATTTTGGGGGGATATTTGTACTGTCCTGTTATTTTAAAGCCACAAGAACTGAGATAAGCCATCAGTACATCAGGATGGATCAGTTTTCAAATATATACAGTTGTGCTCATAAGTTTACATAACCTGGCAGAATTTATGATTTTCTTGGCCATTTTTCAGAGAATATGAATGATAATACAAAAGCTTTTCTTTCACTCATGGTTAGTGTTGGGCTGAAGCCATTTATTATTAATCAATTGTGTTTACTCTTTTTAAATCATAATGACAACAGAAACTACCCAAATGACCCTGATCAAAAGTTTACATACCCCAGTTCTTAATACCATGTATTTCCCCCTTTAACATCAATGACTGCTTGAAGTCTTTTGTGGCATTTGTGGATGAGGCTCTTTATCTTCTCAGATGGTAAAGCGGCCCATTCCTCTTGGCAAAATGCCTCCAGTTCCTGTAAATTCTTGGGCTATCTTGCATGAACTGCACGTTTGAGATCTCCCCAGAGTGGCTCAATGATGTTTAGGTCAGGAGACCGAGATGGCCACTCCAGAACCTTCACTTTATTCTGCTGTAGCCAATGACAGGTCAACTTGGCCTTGTGTTTTGGATCATTGTCATGTTGGAATGTCCAAGTACGTCCCATGCGCAGCTTCCTAGCTGATGAATGCAAATGTTCCTCCAGTATTTTTTGATAACATACTGCATTCATCTTGCCATCAATTTTGACCAAATTTCCTGTGCCTTTGTAGCACACACATCCCGAAAACATCAGCGATCCACCTCCGTGTTTCACAGTAGGAATGGTGTACCTTTCATCATAGGCCTTGTTGACTCCTCTCCAAATGTAGCGTTTATGGTTGTGGTCAAAAAGCTTAATTTTGGTCACCACACTCCAAATGAATTTGTGCCAGAAGGTTTGAGGCTTGTCTCTGTGCTGTTTGGCGTATTGTAAGCGGGATACTTTGTGACATTTGCGTAGTAATGGCTTTCTTCTGGCGAATCAACCATGCAGCCCATCTTTCTTCAAGTGCCTCCTTATTGTGCATCTTGAAACAGCCACACCACATGTTTTCAGAGAGTCCTGTATTTCACCTGAAGTTATTTGTGGGTTTTCCTTTTTATAATATAAATTATATAATATAATATACAATCATCACATGTAGCAGACAGCGTGCATTGCATCAGTTTTGACATGTCCTATCTTACTTTTGAGTTGTCCTATCAGCATTTTATTCAAGAAAACAGAAGGAATTTGGTGCAATGAGAGAAAATCACATTCAGAATTTGGTCCAATTAAGGAAGGGGGGGGGGGGGGGGAGGTAGGGGGAGGATGGAGGAAGAGGTAGGGGGAGGATGGAGGAAGAGGTAGGGGGAGGAAATAGATCTACAACCACAAATCTTCACTCGACATTTACCTGACAGTGGTTTGGTTTCAACAGAACCCCTCATTTTCCACTTCTTGATTAGAGTTTGAACACTGCTGATTGGCATTCTTAATTCCTTGGATATCTTTTTACATCCCTTTCCTGTTTTATACAGTTCAACTACCTTTTTCCGCAGATCCTTTGACAATTCTTTTGCTTTCTCCATGACTCAGTATCCAGAAATGTCATGGAATTGTAGGTTGCACTATATAACAATAAATAATCACACTACAACAGCTTGGAATAAAATTGGGCGCGGCACCTTTATTGGTATTAGAATTAAACAAATAACTTTATTCAATAAACCATGAAATATAATAAATATTCTTTCAAATTAAAACCAATTCTAACTTGCTCAGTCATAGGACTCGAGCTGAAAATTAAATTCATAAAAAACAAGTCCCCCCTTGATTCAAGGGTGACATAACCACATAATAGTGCCAGCGACAAGGGTGGGAGGGAAGGGGAGCTCAAACTTAAGCCACCTCAGGGCAAGTGTGAGCGAGTCTGTCACACAGAGGCTTATATAGCCTCTTAGTCTGAGGAGAAAACGTTTTTCCCGCTCCTTGCCTCGTGACCTCTTTTTTAATTTTCAAAAAAAAAAAAAAACTTTATAAAATATTTTTCTTTGGCAACCACAATCCCATGATGCGGGCGCTTTATTGCGCCCACTGTTCATGGAATTGTAGGTTGCACTATATAACAATAAATAATCACACTACAACAGGTTGGAATAAAATTGGCCGCGGCACCTTTATTGGTATTAGAATTAAACAAATAACTTTATTCAATAAACCATGAAATATAATAAATATTCTTTCAAATTAAAACCAATTCTAACTTGCTCAGTCATAGGACTCGAGCTGAAAATTAAATTCATAAAAAACAAGCCCCACCAGCCGGGTTTTGAAAACAAAACCAGGCTACCCCAGCACCGCGGCCTGTTCAATGCAATTTTGAAGACCTAAATTGAAAATGTCAAGACCAACATCTGAAAGATGTACACCATCTTGTCTGTAAAGACCAGGAAAACCACCTTCCAAATCTACGTGACGGAAGGAGATCCCCCCGATTGATGTTAAAAATTTTTCAATTGAATGATTAATTCTCCGCTTTATCTTTTCCAATGGTCTGCTGTCTTTAGAATATAACCAATGCAGTCGAGACACCATCACAGAGAAAACAACACACGTATTTGGAAACATTAATCTTAAACGATGCAAATCTTGCTTCATTAAAAACATTAAATCCAAAGTTTTTAATCTACCAACATCGTTACCTCCAATGTGTAAAATTATGATAGATGGATAAGGCCAAGAAAGAAATAATTCAGAAATGTAAAGGAAAAGATTAGACCATTGTAGACCACGAATACCTTTCCAAAGTATAACAAACTTATCAGCAGGCAAGGATAAGTTGGAACCATAGCAACGCTGAGCAGCTCTCTTATGAGCCCAGTAAATGTATGAATGGCCAAATATCCAAATGCAGATTTATCACCTATAATCAAAGAGACAAGTTAGGACGGATGTAAATGTTAAATCTACTAGACTCTCATCTACCTAATCTCATAATAACTTCATCACTCAAACCCAATCTAGCAGCTTCAGTAGCGGCTCCAATTCTGAAAGAATGAGTAGAAAATTTGAAAAGGGAAAGGCCCAAATGAGTAAAACAACGTTTTAAGACTGCTGAAAACTGGAATTTTGTCATAGGAGATGAATCTATGTGAACAAAAAAATGCTGACCTGAAGCTGGTCTGGCTGAAAGGTATTTTTTGAGAATTAATAAAGGACAGAGGATGGAGTCACCAAAAGCGAATAGATTGAGCCACTGGCCTTTGCCTGATCTATCCATTTTGATTTTCTGACAAAAACAAAGACCTTATCGTCTGAAAAGGATACTTCTGATAAAAACAAACCTTCTAAACTGCGTTTGTTATTTGGCAACATCTCAGATATACGAAAGGCCGCAAAAAACATCAAAACGAATGCAGCATGAAATAAAATAGCTTCGTATTCCGAGATGTAAACAAAAGGAGTAGCCAAACACAGCTTTGACAAAGTGTCCAAAGTAATTGGCCTTCGCTTATCTGGAGCCAACTTAACCTTCTGTAAACCTTTTAAAGCTTGTTTAACAGAAAAGAAACTGTTACAGGCTGGGAAATTATTCAGCTTCAGGAAAAAAGAAACTCCTGCTAATATGTTATTAATGTGATTAAAGGAAAAATCCAATTGAATTAAAGAAAAAAGAAATGCTAAGATCGAACTCTCAGAAGGTGGTAAAGCAGGAGAACCCAATTCCTTATTGAAATTCAACCACCTTTCCCATGCAACCCAATAATTGGTCCATGTTTTTTGAGCAATCGAATTCTTAATAACCTGGATTACTGGGTTTAAATTAGATCCCAAAGAAGATGACTCGGGCAGCGGTACCCAACCAGATCTGCGTGAGGCATTATTTTTTTTTTTTTTTTTCATAGCTGTCTAAAGCGAGCCATCTGGAATCGAGACAAGGCATCAGCGATGACAGCAGCCTCCCTGGCGGTTTTCCCGAGTGTGGCTCGGGGTTAAAATTCAGTACCATTAGCGGTAACCACGAGCCACACTCGGGATCGCATTGCAGGATCCTGGGGCGGCGTTACTTACCTTGTCCCCGGGATCCTGCGATGTCACCCGCAGTGTCCGAGGGCTCCGTCCTCCTCCGAAGCCTCTCCGTGCCAGGCTCCGTTCCCTGCGAGCGGCGCGACGCACGGGGGCGGAGCTTGGCGGCAAATTAAAAAAAAAGTAAAAATCATAACACATACAGTACTGTAATCTTACAGATTACAGTACTGTATGAAATGATTTCACATCCCTTTTGTCCCCAGTGCTTTGTCCCATGCCCTGCATGCAGTTTTACATGATATACACTGTTCTTTCTGCCTGGAAACTGGAGATTGTCCATAGCAACCAAAAAGTGTCCCTTTACATCAAAAGTGGCTTTAGACCAGCTAGAAAACAGCGACAGTAAATTAGAACACTTGCAGAATTGAGCGATAGTGAATTGTGGGGAAATTTATTTTATTACTATTTTTTTTTTTTTTTTTAATTATTTATTTTTATTTATTATATTATAATTTATGTTTTTGTGTTTCAAACTTTATCATACCCTGGATATCTACTAGACTCTGGTTTGGACAGATTTAAGTGTGTTATTGTTAAGATTTACAGACCTACAATATAAAACGCCAAATTTCCATGCAAAATAATGGTACCGCTTTCAGCACCTAAAATCCGAAATAATCATACCGCCAGGGAGGTTAAGATTGCCAGGTATATGTTTTGCCTTAATCCAAATGTTTAATTTTAAACATAAGAGAACTAAATAACGCAAAAGTTTTATGACCAGTAACGATTTTGAAGAAAGACAGTTTAAAGCGAATAATACACCTCTATTATCTGTATTGATAATGATTCTTTTGTTAGCGAGCTGATCGCCCCAAATTTCCAAAGCCACTAGAACCGGAAAGAGTTCCAGCAAAACTATGTTTTTTGTAAACTTGTTAACAATCCAAATTGGGGGCCATACGCCAGAACACCAATGAGAACGAAAAATAGCAGCAAAAACTTGAAAACCAGCAGCGTCTGTGAATAACTCTAAATCTGCTGCGAAAACAAAGTCTTCCTGGAAAAAAGATCTGCCATTAAAATCCTGCAAAAATTGGGACCATACCAGTAGATCATCTTTTAGAGCACAGGTCAACCTAATGTGGGAAAATGGGGATTTTAGACCTGACATAGCCAAGGATAATCTTCTAGAAAATATTCTACCCATAGGCATAATGCGTGTAGCAAAAGCCAGAAGACCCAGAAATGATTGAAGCTCTTTTAATAAAATCTTTTTTCTGTGCAGGAAGAAGGAAATAAAGGATTGTAACCTGTAAATTTTTAGAGCAGGAAGCTCAAACTGGAATAATTGCGTATTAATTTTAATGCCTAAGAATTCAATAATTGGAGATGGAAAAGTCGTTTTTTCCATTGCTAGGGGGATACCGAAATATTTAGATAAAAGGAAAAATAACCTGAGGATTAAATCGCAAACTAAAGAATCTGGCGGACCAATGAACATGAAGTCATCTAGATAATGAATTATCCCCGTATGACCCGATTCAAATTGTAGTACCCACTGAAGAAAAGAAGCAAAAAATTTTCGAAATAAAAACAGGACAATGAACAGCCCATTGGAAGGCATTTATCATAAAAGAAATAGCCTTCAAAACAGAAACCAAGGGAATTGTAAGATTCTGGAGCAATGGGCAATAATCTAAAGGCCGATTGGATGTCTGCTTTGCTAATAAAGCACCCCGACCGAATTTTCTAATAATATGAATAGCATCATCAAATGTGGCATGTTTGACTGTAGTAGATAATGGGTCAATTTCATCATTTAGGGATTGACCTGTAGAAAAAGAGAGATGATGAATGAGCCGTTAAGAGTTAGGCTCTTTTTTAGGTACTAAACCCAACGGGGAAACTCTAAATTATTAAACGGTGGAGAGAGAAAAGGGCCAGCAATCCTATTGGCTGAAATTTCTTTTATTAATTTTTCCCTAACTATTTCACTACTGAGGGAGACTGATTTCAAATTTTTTGAAACTTGACAACCTGGACCTGTGAAAATAGGGAGTTTAAAACCTGTAGAAAAACCTTCAATTAGTAATTGTGCTTTCTCCTTGTCGGGGTACAACATTAACCATGGATGCATTTCGATTAGCCTCATAGGCGTGCAGGCTTTTTGTATGATCCCTGAGGACTTGATTGCTAGATGTTCTTTTAAAGCATCTGAAGACTGAGTGGTTACCAAAACAAAAAGAACATTCATGACAGTAACGACATGAATTCAACCATTTGCATTGATTTTCATTAAATGCATAACATGTTCCTTTCTTATAAACTGATGCTGACGCATTTGAGGTCAGATTTGACTGAGGCTGAGGTCTTGCATATACTGGTTTCTGAGGAATAATTAAATTTAACCACAGCCCAACATCTTTGTTACCCCATTTTAAATTAGGGTATATTGCAATTTTTTGACGAAAAGATTCGTCGTAGTTAAACCATCCCATGCCGCCAAAACTTTTATATGCCTCCAAAAGCTGAAAAAGTCCAGGACATTTCTCTGGATGCTTCTCACCCATTATCGCAGAGGATATACAAAACGCCTGCAACCAATTAAAAAGGGATCTAGCAACAGGTCGGCGTCTATCTTCAGCACTATCCTCAGATCTTCTATCCATTTTTATAATGAAATCTTTAGCAATAGGTAATAACGATAATAAATCCAAGAATTCCCCTTTCCATATTTTTTCTTTTACTGATAAAGGCAAATGAAAACCTAACGGAGACATTTCACAGGGGAGTACCTCTTTAAAACATATCTCAGAAACAGAGTTAGGAATGCATACAGGAATGCTTGTATTTATAGGAATAGGATTAATATTAGCTACAGAGTTACCAGACCAAACATTAGCTGGAGAAGGAGATACAATTGTAGAGACAGACGTGGAATTATTAATAGCTATATTCTCATTAAATTTATTTAATGACACTAATAATTGATTAATTCATTTTGAGCAAACTTACCAGCATGACTGTGTTCAGACTGACTGCATCTGACAGGAATTTGTATACCTGGTGCTGTTACTTGACTATCAGGACCGACTGGACTGTTTTCAGAATGACTGCATCTGACTGGAATCTGTGTACCTGGCGCTGCTTGACTAAAATCACCTGTAAGGGAGGAAAGAGACAGAGGGGCTCTCACAGCATCCAGCCTGGCTGGCCTGGATGCAAGTGATGCCACATTTGACTGAGGTATCTGCCTGGACTGACCACCAGCATACTGTGGCGACTGCTGTATTGTAGGTGAAGCCAGGCTTGCAGGTGGAGAGTCCGGCGAAACATCTGTTAAACTAGGCAAAGCTGCTTCATTCCTGAGCTGAGTTTCCCTGCATTGTGTTGATGATATGTGTGTTCTGCCCCTGCCTCAGCTATTGCGGCTTGGAGAAGGGGATAAAACTCTCCTACTTCTTTTCCCCCGCCTGTTGCTTCTTCTAACCCCTTGCACTGACTCCGCTTGCTCAGTTATGGCTGTAATTCTATCCTCACTCACCGCTGCTGTTTCTAAAAAAAGAACGTTCTGAGGGAGAGCTCCGCTGAATGCTGTGAGCGCTGTGCTGAGTCAGAGACAGCTGGCCGAGATTCCCAGAGCGGCTCCATAGCTTGCTATTCCGCTACATTACCCACAGGAGTGTCCGTTTCTGAGAGAGCTAAACACCGCTGGAGCCATTCATCACCTCCTTCTGCTGCAGCCCTTTCAAGGACTCTTCTTACTAGCGACTTCATGCCCAGAGACAGCCCAAGCCAGCCAGGTTAGCGCAGGGGAGCTCAAACTTAAGCCACCTCAGGGCAAGTGTGAGCGAGTCTGTCACACAGAGGCTTATATAGCCTCTTAGTCTGAGGAGAAAACGTTTTTCCCGCTCCTTGCCTCGTGACCTCTTCTTTTTTTTTTTTTTTTTTGAAAATTAAAACTTTATAAAATATTTTTCTTTGGCAACCACAATCCCATGATGCGGGCGCTTTATTGCGCCCACTGTTCATTGCAGCACTGGATGAAAGATGCAAGGGTCTGTCCGGAATCCAGAAACTCATTGAGCTTTTATACACACACACTAATTACAAGCAAACATCACAGGTGAGAATGGCTACATGTAATAGCCATTCAAACCCCTTTGTGTCAACTTGTGTGCATGTTATCAGGCCAAAATCACCAGGGTATGTAAACTTTTGATCAGGGTCATTTGGGTAGTTGCTGTTGTCATTATGATTGAAAAAGAGTAAACACAGTTGATTGATAGTAAATGGCTTCAGCCAAACACTAACCATGAGTGAAAGAAAAGTTTTCTGTTATCATTCATATTCTCTAAAAAATGGCCAAGAAATCATAAATTCTGCCAGGGTATGTAAACTTATGAGCACAACTGTATACCATAGTTTGTGGACTCTATAACTTTCACACTGACTAAATTATATACACTGTGTTGGGTTATTTTTACCAAAGAAATGTAGTAAAATACATTTTGGCCTAAATTTATGAAGAAATATTATTTGCAAATTTTTAAAACAGAAACTAAGAAAAACTTGTTTTTTTTTTTCAAAAAATGTTTGGTAATTTTTGTTTATATAGCAAAAAAATACAAACACCAGCAGTGATTAAATACCAACAAAAATAAGCTCTATTTGTGTGGGGGGGAAAAAAAATAACAATTGAATTTGCTTAGTGTTTCATGACCGTGCAATTCCCAGTTAAATTATCTTAGTGCTGAATAGTAAATAATGCTTTGGTCAAGAAGGAGGTAAAACCTTCCAGAGGTCAAGTTGTTTAACCGCTTCCCGACTGGCTCAGGCAGATATACTGCGGCAGATGGGCACGTACAGGCAGATTAATGTACCTGTCCGTTGCCCTTTAAGAGGCGGCTTGTGGGCACGCGCGCACCCGCCGGGAGCTCCGTGAGCGTGATCGCGTGCCCGTATGTCCACGGGGATACCCGCAATCGTCTCACGGTGAGGAAGAACGGGGAGATGCTAATGTAAACAAGCATTTCCCCGTTCTGCCTAATGACACTGACACTGATCACGCTCCCTGTAATCGGGAGCGGTGATCAGTGTCATGTCACACACAGCCCCTCCTCCCCCACAGTTAGAATCACTCCCTAGGACACACTTAACCCCTACAGCGCCACCTAGTGTTTAACCCTTTCACTGCCAGTCACATTTACATAGTAATCAATACATTTTTAATCGCACTGATCGCTGTATAAATGTTCCCAAAATAGCGCCAAAAGTGTCTGATCTGTCCGCCATAATGTCGCAGTCACGATAAAAATCTCTGATCGCCACCATTACTAGTAAAAAAAAAAAAAGATTAATAAAAATGCCATAAGACTATTCTCTATTTTGTAGACACTATAACTTTTGCGCAAACCAATCAATAAATGCTTATTGCAATTTTTTTTTTTTTTTTAACCAAAAATATGTAGAAGAATACGTAGCGGCCTAAACTGAGGAAAAAATGTTTTTTATATATTTTTTGGGGATATTTATTATAGCAAAAAGTAAAAAAGAATGCGTTTTTTTCAAAATTGTCGCAATTTTTTTTGTTTATATTGCAAAAAATGAAAACCACAGAGGTGTTCAAATACCACCAAAAGAAAGCTCTATTTGTGGGAAGAAAAGGATGTCAATTTTGTTTGGGAGTCACGGTGCATGACCGTGCAATTGTCAGTTAAAGCGACGCAGTGCTGAATCGCAAAAGTGCTCTTGTCTTTGGCCAGCCAAATGGTCCGGGGCTTGAGTGGTTAAGCAGAGCTCCACCCAAAAGGGGAAGCTTCACTTGTCCCCCCCCCCCCCCTGCTGTCACTTCAAGCAGGGAATTCGGCCCCTTCCTCCTTCCCCCGCCGCCAGGCCATTCTCAAAGTGCAACGCGCTTTGCGTATGTGCAGCAGGGAACAGGCAGATTAATGTACCTGTCCGTTGCCCTTTAAGAGGCGGCTTGTGGGCACGCGCGCACCCGCCGGGAGCTCCGTGAGCGTGATCGCGTGCCCGTATGTCCACGGGGATACCCGCAATCGTCTCACGGTGAGGAAGAACGGGGAGATGCTAATGTAAACAAGCATTTCCCCGTTCTGCCTAATGACACTGACACTGATCACGCTCCCTGTAATCGGGAGCGGTGATCAGTGTCATGTCACACACAGCCCCTCCTCCCCCACAGTTAGAATCACTCCCTAGGACACACTTAACCCCTACAGCGCCACCTAGTGTTTAACCCTTTCACTGCCAGTCACATTTACATAGTAATCAATACATTTTTAATCGCACTGATCGCTGTATAAATGTTCCCAAAATAGCGCCAAAAGTGTCTGATCTGTCCGCCATAATGTCGCAGTCACGATAAAAATCTCTGATCGCCACCATTACTAGTAAAAAAAAAAAAAGATTAATAAAAATGCCATAAGACTATTCTCTATTTTGTAGACACTATAACTTTTGCGCAAACCAATCAATAAATGCTTATTGCAATTTTTTTTTTTTTTTTAACCAAAAATATGTAGAAGAATACGTAGCGGCCTAAACTGAGGAAAAAATGTTTTTTATATATTTTTTGGGGATATTTATTATAGCAAAAAGTAAAAAAGAATGCGTTTTTTTCAAAATTGTCACAATTTTTTTTGTTTATATTGCAAAAAATGAAAACCACAGAGGTGTTCAAATACCACCAAAAGAAAGCTCTATTTGTGGGAAGAAAAGGATGTCAATTTTGTTTGGGAGTCACGGTGCATGACCGTGCAATTGTCAGTTAAAGCGACGCAGTGCTGAATCGCAAAAGTGCTCTTGTCTTTGGCCAGCCAAATGGTCCGGGGCTTGAGTGGTTAAGCAGAGCTCCACCCAAAAGGGGAAGCTTCACTTGTCCCCCCCCCCCCCTGCTGTCACTTCAAGCAGGGAATTCGGCCCCTTCCTCCTTCCCCCGCCGCCAGGCCATTCTCAAAGTGCAACGCGCTTTGCGTATGTGCAGCAGGGAACAGGCAGATTAATGTACCTGTCCGTTGCCCTTTAAGAGGCGGCTTGTGGGCACGCGCGCACCCGCCGGGAGCTCCGTGAGCGTGATCGCGTGCCCGTATGTCCACGGGGATACCCGCAATCGTCTCACGGTGAGGAAGAACGGGGAGATGCTAATGTAAACAAGCATTTCCCCGTTCTGCCTAATGACACTGACACTGATCACGCTCCCTGTAATCGGGAGCGGTGATCAGTGTCATGTCACACACAGCCCCTCCTCCCCCACAGTTAGAATCACTCCCTAGGACACACTTAACCCCTACAGCGCCACCTAGTGTTTAACCCTTTCACTGCCAGTCACATTTACATAGTAATCAATACATTTTTAATCGCACTGATCGCTGTATAAATGTTCCCAAAATAGCGCCAAAAGTGTCTGATCTGTCCGCCATAATGTCGCAGTCACGATAAAAATCTCTGATCGCCACCATTACTAGTAAAAAAAAAAAAAAGATTAATAAAAATGCCATAAGACTATTCTCTATTTTGTAGACACTATAACTTTTGCGCAAACCAATCAATAAATGCTTATTGCAATTTTTTTTTTTTTTTTAACCAAAAATATGTAGAAGAATACGTAGCGGCCTAAACTGAGGAAAAAATGTTTTTTATATATTTTTTGGGGATATTTATTATAGCAAAAAGTAAAAAAGAATGCGTTTTTTTCAAAATTGTCGCAATTTTTTTGTTTATATTGCAAAAAATGAAAACCACAGAGGTGTTCAAATACCACCAAAAGAAAGCTCTATTTGTGGGAAGAAAAGGATGTCAATTTTGTTTGGGAGTCACGGCGCATGACCGTGCAATTGTCAGTTAAAGCGACGCAGTGCTGAATCGCAAAAGTGCTCTTGTCTTTGGCCAGCCAAATGGTCCGGGGCTTGAGTGGTTAAGCAGAGCTCCACCCAAAAGGGGAAGCTCCACTTGTCCCCCCCCCCCCCTGCTGTCACTTCAAGCAGGGAATTCGGCCCCTTCCTCCTTCCCCCGCCGCCAGGCCATTCTCAAAGTGCAACGCGCTTTGCGCATGTGCAGCAGGGAACTGGCTTTGAAGCCGTAAGGCTTCGCTGTTGGTTTCCCTTAGCCGAGATGGTGGCGGCAGCACCCTGTAAAGATGATTGAAAAATTGGCTCGGGTGAAGATACCGCTGGATTTGTGGACAGGTCAGGTTGAACAAGTGTCC
The DNA here is from genome assembly GCF_042186555.1 of Aquarana catesbeiana. Classification (NCBI taxonomy): domain Eukaryota; kingdom Metazoa; phylum Chordata; class Amphibia; order Anura; family Ranidae; genus Aquarana; species Aquarana catesbeiana. The sequence goes on from NC_133327.1 coordinate 592,023,568, forward strand.
TAATATTAAAAGTCAGCAGCTACAGTATTTGTATAACTTTTTCTAAAGGAGCCTGGAGCTCTGCTTTAAGGTTGCTGGTTCTAGGAATAAAATGATCGTTTATTTTTCCATTACACCAATTAAACATCAAATTGATAAAAACAAAACAATAAGTATAAGGGACCTTCATAGAACAGAGTTTTAAAGGCATTCAGGGATTTCTAACAAGCCCAGCAGCACCTACGTGATCATTGTATTTTTTGTATGCAGTAGGATGAGTGTGACCAATTGGCCTGACTGATTTACTGGTTATAAAAGCAGAGGAAGCAATATACACACATCCATGATGTCTCCTATCCATTTCTATCTGAATTTGGGTTCTTGGATCTGCATCCATTTTGGCATATACAAAAGTGAGAGCAGATTGATCACCATTTATGAATGCAGCTGGAAACCTGCTGTCATGCTACATTTGGAGCACCTGAATTGTTTCAGAAAAAATGCGTCAGTATTATTTATCAAATGCACCCTTCTTAGAGGAAGCATGGTGGCCTCAATCTGAGGGCATACTGTAAGTGTTTTTGGGGTACTCATTGGCCACATTGTGAAGGAGTAGTTCATGTATAGTATAGCTGTACATTAGGTGGCAACGAGGGGGGGTGGGGGTGGGGGGGGGGAAGCAGAGTATGAGAGAGCTATAAACATATGGAGGAGCATTAAAGTATAACTACAGGCAAAGTTGTTGTTTTTTATTTGTGGATAGAGGGGAGAGGGATTAGAACACCTGGCAGTTTTTAAATAGAGATTCGCCCTCTCTATTTGTTCTGTTTACCCTTATTGAAAGTGAAAGTAAAAGAAAACCCCAATTTTTGGGTCGTCACCAGGAAAAGTAATAGAGACGTAATGTTACAATGGGGACACTAGTTCTGGTGACCTGGGGTCCCCAGGAGATTCCCTTAATTTGCAGGGATTTCTCTCACTTCCTGTTTTGGTTATGGGACAGGAAGTGAAGGTAACTCTCCCCATTGGGACAAAGCGGGCAAAAATAAATCTTAAAGGGGTTACCCTCCCTTACTCTATTCAAAATGAAAAAAGTTTTGTCTATAGTTATACTTTAACAGTGCCCATGTATCAATGCTATTTGCATACTAGAGGCTTTTCATGTTATCAATGTGAATTCCCGTAAAGACAGGTGTTTCTAAGGCTGGTTTAACACGGGAGGTCCAATCAGGTCCGCCTGTCAGTTTTTCAGGCAGACCTGATCAGACCAGCCATTGTTCTTTCTGGAGCGGAGGATGTCCGCTGACACACGCCGGTATCTGATCCAATCCTGTCCGGCGGATCGGATGACAGTCGGGTGGAAACGGACTGGCAGTTCATTTCCATCTGACCACCCCATAGAGAACAGCAGGACCATGTCCGTATCTGCTCTGCGGAGTGGACCTGTCATCCGCCTGCTCAGCAGGGATCAGCAGAGAGATCCCCTGCTGAGCAGGCAGATGTGCATTATGGAGTCCGCCCTCTCTGCAAGGGGACTAAGTGGTCAGAAACTGACTAGAACCCAACTACAGTCTAGGTTGTGATCTTTGAGGTTTTTTTTTTTTCTTTTTTAATGATTAATTTCACATTACGTGTGGCTAGAGAGGTAAGTGATGTCTTGATCAGATGATTTTTAACCACTTTTTAAGGTTGTGTAAATACTTTATTGTCCATAGAGTGGGCACAGGTTAAACTGGTATTAAAGGTATTTTTTTATTTTTTTTAAATAACAAATATGTTATACTTATCTGCTCTGTGCAATGGTTTTCGATCCTCCTCTTTTCAGATCCCCCACTGATGATTCTGGCCCCTCCTCTTTATTGAATGCCCCCATAGCAAGCTGCTTGCTATGGGGGCACTCCTGCGTGCTCCTTCCCAAGCCATGATCTGAGTGTCCATAAGACACACAAACGGAGGCTCGTCCCTGCTCCCCACTCCCTGCTCAATGGCTGTGATTGACAGCAGTGGGAGCTCCCGCTGTTGTCTCTCAGCCAATAGGGAGGCAGAGACCAGGGAGAGCAGCCACTCTCCTGCACATCGCTGGATCGCGATCAAGCTCGGGTGAGTATGGGGGGGGGGGGGGGGGTGCATACTGAAGGTTTTTTACCTTCACGCAAACCTTTAGCTTTTAGAATCCCTTTGACTGTAATGTTGACATTGTACATTTTTTTTATACTATTACACATCTACAGTTGGTATTCATGAGAATTTTGCAGCATGGCCATCCACACAAACCAAACATTTGTCAGTGTCTATGGCTTCATTCCCACGAGGCGGATTCGCTGCCACTGAGTCCGCCAGCTCAGCAGGAGATCTCTCCATTGATCTCCGCTGAGCCGATGGATGACAGGTCCCTCTCTGCTCACTGAGCGGGGAGGGGCTTGTCGGGCGCCGCTGGATGCTATGGAGAGATCGGACGAAAATGGACAGCATGTCCATTTTCATCAGATCTCACCTGATCCGATTCGTAGGGCCATCCGTCTGATTTTAGCGGATCGGACAGGGTTGGATGTCAGCGGACATGTCACCGCTGACATCCGTCGCTCCATAGACTTTTTATTATCACATTTTTATTTATTTTCCATTATATACATTACTTCATACTCCATAGACTAACATGGAGCACCCGTTCAGGTCCGCCGACAAAACTGACAGGCGAACCTGAACAGTCCAACAGTGTGAAAGGGGCCTTATTAAGGTTCTGCTGTCAATGTACAATATATCAATAAACATACAAGCTTGGCCTTCCTGACAGTAACTTACCGAATTACTGTGAAGAGCTTGCACGGTCATGTGTTGGATACTTCAGTTGGTAATTTTTCAAGAAAAATACAGCTGGTGCTATATATATAGATAAAAGTCATAAATAAATATATAACATTTCTCCTGCATTTTTTCCCTAGCAAGTTTTTTCTTGTACCTTCCTCTCCAGTACTTCTGTGAATGTGATAGGCTGCTGAGAATAGATCTGGAGAGTTTTCATGTGACACACATTAATAGGTTACAAATGAGTGTTGGTGTGGAATGTCCTGACAGTGGAAATGAGGAAACATTTTCATGTTGTAACAGTAACAGTTGTGTTCAGTTCGTAACAGAGAACAGAAAGTATTACACCTTCCCACCAGCCGCTGTGGTTGTGTCTGTAAGTATTGAGTCAGACATTTCCAGAAGTCAAACAGGGTATCACACTTTTTTTGGGGCAAATCTTTGGTATACGGAGGACGAAAATCTAATAGTATGTATGGGACCTTAAGCCCCATACACACTATTAGATATTCTGAAGATTTGTGTCTTCAGATTTACCAAAACCATATAACATGAGGTCAAAGAGTTTCAATTTGTATGCAATCAAGGCAGGCCCTTGCACTACATGGTTTTGGTAAATCTAAAGACAAAAATCTGCAGAAAATCTAATAGTGTGTATGGGGCTTTAGACTAGAGCTAATGCGCTTTAGTATGAGCCTTAAACCTCGTACACACGATCAGATTGTTGGCAGGGGATTGTCTGTTGGCAGACTGTTGTCCTAAAATCTGATCGTTAGTACGCTCCTTCTGACAATTGTTGTCCAACTTTCGGCCAACAAATGGTGGATGGCAGGCTAGTAAATTTTTGGCGGACATTGGTCTGTTTGATTTTCGTATCGTCCGTACGCAAGCCCGTCACACAAAAGTTGAAAGTACAAACACGTATGCTCGGAATCAATGCTCACCAAACACAACATTAGCAGAAGGGGCCCAAAGGGTGGTGCTCAAGAGCTGAACTTCCTCGTAGTACGTCACTACGTTCGTGTTTGTTGGTCGACAATTGTGTACCGTGATGTCGCGTACACACGATCGCACATTCCGACAACAAAATCCATGTTTTTTTTCCGATGGATGTTGGCTCAACCTTGTCTTGCATACACACGGTCACACAAATCTCGTCGGAAATTCCGATTGCCAAGAACACGGTGACGTACAACACGTGCGACGAGCCTAAAAAAAAATGAGGTTCAATAGCCAGTGCCGCTCTTCTACTTGATTCCGAGCATGCGTGGAACTTTGTGCGTTGGAATTGTGTACATACGATCGGAATTTACGACAACGGATTTTGTTGTTGGAAAATTTGAGATCCAGATCTCAAATTTTGTTTCTCGGAAGTTCTGACAGAAAATGTCCGATGGAGCCTACACATGGTCGGAATTTCCAACAACAAGCTCCCATCGAACATTTCCCGTCGGAAAATTAGTATGCAAGACAAGTTCCTGGCACACGCCCTTTGGACAAAGATCAGACGCTCGGTTGACCAACAATCATACCATGTGTGCGAGGCTTAAGACTGGCATTTTACAAACATTATTGATGCTTTAAACGCACTCCCCAAAACCTCTATGTGCAGTTTTGACGCATTTGATGCACGTTAAGTCATATTAAAACCACTCCACAAGCGCCTTTTTTTTTAAACCACTTGCCGCCTGCCATATAGCAATATGACGTTGGCAAAGTGGTTCTGTTATCCTGACCGAATGTCATATGACGTGATCAGGATAACAAGCCGGCGCGCAGCGTGGCGATCTGAGATGCTGTGTATCAGTCTGACACACTGCATCTCCGATCGTGGTATGGAGCCTCTGACGGAGGCTTCTTACCACGGGATCAGCTGAGACCAATCACATCACCAATCATCGCGTAAACCAGGAAGTGCCGGTAAACGGCTTTTCTCGATTCATGTTGACAGGGAAAGCCGATCGGCGGCTCTCCCTGTCAGGGGGGGGGGATCTGTGCTGATTATCAGCACATTGATTATCAGTGGTGCCCATCAGCTGCCAATCACTGCCCATCAGCTGCCAGCATGTGCCCCATAATGCCTGTTAATGCCCATCAAAGTGCCAATCAGTGCCCCATCAGTAATGCCTGTCAGTGCCCTTCAGATGCCACTCAGTAATGCCTATCAGTAGCTCCTCATCAGTGCTACCTATCCATTGCCATCTATCAGTGCCCATTAATGCCACCTATCAGTGCCCATCAGTTTTTTTTCCAAAAATGTCGGCCTTTTTTAGTTTGTTTAGCAAAAAATAAAAACCACAGTGGTGATCAAATACCACCAAAAGAAAGCTCTATTTGTGTGAAGAAAATGATAAAAATTTTGTTTGGGTACAGTGTTGCATGACCGCGCACCTGTCATTCAAAGTGCGACAGCGCTGAAAGCTGAACATTGTCCCGGGCAGGAGGGGGCGAAAGTGTTTGATATTGAAGGGGTTAAAGGTAAGTGACATTACAGGAAACAATCTGAGGTGTGGCCTGTACATACTCCATTAGCGGGGAAGGCAGCAGCATGGATTCCTTCACTATGTGTTATCTCATGTTTGGACTCCTGCAGATGATGCTGATGTATGAGCAATTGGCTGAGCAGAGGAAGAGGAGGACGGCATCCAGGTGCTATTGAGTACATCTAATTGTCTGAGATATTTTAAAGGGCACTTTCACGTCCTGTATCATGATTTATGCACCTACACTCAGAAGATGTCAGCCTTCGTCAAGGAGCACAAACAGGAAGTGCATAGAAGGAAGTGACTGCAGGACATTATATGCTCTCCTCTATCAATACAGGGTAAGGATGAGCTCAGGCGTGTTCGCACACTCCATGTGCAGAGCCCGCCAGGAAGTTGGCACGGTGCTGCGCTAATCACAGGCAGTGAGACATTTTCTCGTTGTGCGGCTTCAGAGATCGGGAAATGTATCACTGCCCGTGATTAGCGCATCGCCGTGCCGACTTCCTGGCGGGCTCTGCACGTTGGCTGTGCGAACACGCCGGAGCTCATCCTTAATACAGGGCATTGTGGTAAATTATATTCCCCCTGCATGTTTTTTTTTAAACTCATTTTAACGCACCATAAATGCCTGCCAAAGTGCGTTTGAGGCGTTGAAAGGCTTAAAACTCCTCCGCACTCGACACGAGGCTTTAATTTTGAAGAGAAACAACGATAATACTGCATGTTATGATATTGTGAACAGCACTGTGTGCTATCCATAGTGTCATTTGCATAGGCTTTTGAGGAGCGTTACAAATGCCCCTCAAACACCTGTTTTCAATGATAGTGTGAACTTAGCCTAATGCCCTGTACACACGACCAGTTTTGCTGTCGGAATAAACTCCGAAGGTTTCTCCGACGGAACTCCAACGGAATTCCATTCTAGTGGTCTTGCCTACACACGGTCAAACCAAAGTCCGACCGTCCAGAACGATGTGACGTACAGCACGTACGACGGGACTAGAAAAAGGAAGTTCAATAGCCAGTAGCCAGTAGCTTCCGTCTCGTACTTGCTTCAGAGCATGCTTCGTTTTTGGTCCGTCAGGCCGTCAGCATACAGACGATCGGTTTTCCCGATAGGAATTGGTTCTGTCGGAAATATTTAGAACATGTTCCATTTCTAGGTCCGTCAGAATTTTCGAAAAATAAGTCCAAAGAGGCATACACACAGTCGGAATAGATGATGAAAAGCTTCCGTCTGACTTTTCTGTCAGACATTCCGCTCGCGTGTACGCGGCTTTACACATATTAAAAGTTGCAGTTTAATCTGCTTATATTTCACCAGGGGTGTTGCTAGGTGGCAAAAAGACCAGGAGCTTTAGCCCGAAGACCAAGAAACGGGGGGTGGGGGGGGTGTTGATGTATGTGGCGCGGCTTTTTTGGCAGTGGGCCTGACCTACATACACTCACTAACCTACATACACTGACCTGCCTGACCTACATACACTGACCTACATACACTGACCACTGACCTGCCTGACCTACATACACTCACCACTGACCTGCCTGACCTACATACACTCACCACTGACCTGCCTGACCTACATACACTGACCTGCCTGACCTACATACACTGACCACTGAACTGCCTGACCTACATACACTGACCACTGACCTACATACATTGACCACTGAACTGCCTGACCTACATACACTCACCACTGACCTGCCTGACCTACATATACTGACCACTGACCTGCCTGACCTACATACACTGACCTGCCTGACCTACATCCACTGACCACTGACCTGCCTGACCTACATACACTGACCACTGACCTGCCTGACCTACATACACTGACCACTGACCTGCCTGACCTACATACACTCACCACTGACCTGCCTGACCTACATACACTTACCACTGAACTGCCTGACCTACATACACTCACCACTGACCTGACTGACCTACATACACTCACCACTGACCTGCCTGACCTTTCTTACACTGACCACTGACCTGCCTGACCTACATACACTGACCACTGAACTGCCTGACCTACATACACTCACCACTGACCTGACTGACCTACATACACTGACCTACATACACTCACTGACCTACATACACTGACCTGCCTGAACTACATACACTCACCACTGACCTGCCTGACCTACATGCACTGACCACTGACCTGCCTGACCTACATACACTGACCTACCTGACCTATATACACTGACTTACATACACTGACCAGTGCCTGCCTGACCTACATACACTGACCAGTGACCTACCTGACCTAGATACACTGACCTACATACACTGACCACTGACCTGCCTGACCTACATACACTGACCTACCTGACCTACATACACTGACTTACATACACTGACCAGTGCCTGCCTGACCTACATACACTGAGCAGTGACCTACCTGACCTACATACACTGACCTACATACACTGACCACTGACCTGCCTGACCTACATACATTGACCACTGAACTGCCTGACCTACATACACTCACCACTGACCTGCCTGACCTACATACACTGACCACTGACCTGCCTGACCTACATACACTGACCTGCCTGACCTACATACACTCACCACTGACCTGCCTGACCTACATATACTGACCACTGACCTGCCTGACCTACATACACTGACCACTGACCTGCCTGACCTACATACACTGACCACTGACCTGCCTGACCTACATACACTGACCACTGACCTGCCTGACCTACATACACTTACCACTGAACTACCTGACCTACATACACTCACCACTGACCTAACTGACCTACATACACTCACCACTGACCTGCCTGACCTACATACACTCACTGACCTACATACACTCACTGACCTACATACACTGACCTGCCTGACCTACATACACTGACCACTGACCTGCCTGACCTACATACACTGACCACTGACCTGCCTGACTTACATACAATGACCACTGAACTGCCTGACCTACATACACTCACCACTGACCTGACTGACCTACATACACTCACTGACCTACATACACTGACCTACATACACTCACTGACCTACATACACTGACCTGCCTGAACTACATACACTCACCACTGACCTGCCTGACCTACATGCACTGACCTGCCTGACCTACATGCACTGACCTGCCTGACCTACATACACTCACCACTGACCTGCCTGACCTACATACACTGACCACTGACCTGCCTGACTTACATACAATGACCACTGAACTGCCTGACCTACATACACTCACCACTGACCTGACTGACCTACATACACTCACTGACCTACATACACTGACCTACATACACTCACTGACCTACATACACTGACCTGCCTGAACTACATACACTCACCACTGACCTGCCTGACCTACATGCACTGACCTGCCTGACCTACATACACTGACCTACCTGACCTACATACACTGACTTACATACACTGACCAGTGCCTGCCTGACCTACATACACTGACCAGTGACCTACCTGACCTAGATACACTGACCTACATACACTGACCAGTGCCTGCCTGACCTACATACACTGATCAGTGACCTGCCTGACCTACATACACTGACCTACATACACTGACGACATACATACACACACTGTCTGACCTACCTCAGGTCACAGCAGGCAGTCAGTCAGTCACTCGTCAGAGAGGAGCCGAGCCGTGGAGGAGAGGAGAGCCGCCCGCCCGAGCGGGGAGTGGGGATGTGGCATTCCCGCCTTCTGGAGCCTGCAGGCTAAGATGGACGTCACATCACTCACACGTCCCACGGTCCTGGCATTGGCGCTGCAGACTCTAGAAGGTGGGACCTGCTGTGGCACTCGGCCACTTTCGCCCTTACTCGGCCACTATCGGCCGCTATGGCACTCAGCCACTTTGGGCCGCACTCGGCCACTTTCGACCGCACTCGGCCACTGCCGCACTTGGCCACTTTCGGCCGCACTCGGCCACTTTCGGCCTCACTCACGATCAGATCGGTCCTGACGCTTGGGGCTAACAATGGAATGCAGCACTCAATAGACTCGGGGCTTTTCGGGGTCACATTCGGGGCTTCAGCCCCCCCTAGCCACCCCCTCCCGAGACCCCCTGTATTTCACCTTCACTGGTTCCATCCAGCAGCATATTAATACATACATTTTAAAATAAAATCTTTCGCATTTCATTATATTTTCGACCCATTGATGTCATCACAGGGTCTCAGTACTTCTCTCCAGGGCCCTCAGCCCTGATACTAGGCAGACTATATTTGCATGCAGACCTATGTTAATGCCCACAAGATGCTGAGTCTCCATGATTGAAAGAACTGAAATCCAATTAAAGAAAAGGAGAGTGATAGGGATAGTAAGTCTGGGGAAGAAAGGGTCAAATGGTCCTAGATGTCCTTAAGCTCTTAAGGCTCTACCTGACTTGCTGCTGCTTCTAATGCACACTCTGAAAAGCTCATAGTGTACAGTGAAATATTGGTAAGTAAGTTCAGAATAGGAGCCTGTACAACTGTGCAAGACTAGAGGCTAGAGTTTATAGTGAAGAAACATGCACGCATAAATACGTTTGCACATATAAATTTGCAACATGCAGGTGTACAAACACCCTTCTCCTTCGGATCATGAAGTGCAAGCTATAAAGCAAATCTGTGCTTTTAAGTTGATTTTAAATCTGCCCCAGAAGCTCATACTCATCTTCCACACTACTCTTTGCAGCCTCCTGGTCGGATGAAAAACAGCCCTGAATAAAGTTTCTCTAGTCCAAGCTTATATAGGGCTAAGGACTGTCACCAGCCCCCACCTACTTCTTCATATGACTGTTGGGGAAGCAAAGGAAAGGCTTGACTAAAAGTTATGGGGATACCTAATCAGTCCATTCAAATAAAAGGGTAGTAAACCCTCACGGTCTTTAACCTTAATGCATATACATTAAGGTGAAAAACCTTTTGTGATGCACCACCCCTGGAGCTGGGGAGGGCGGGGCCGAGGCCTGCTGTCTGTGACAATGGACGCAGCAGCAGGACTCAGGAGAGCGCCTGCACGAGTGCCCTCAGAGAGAGCGGCTCTCCATGGGGGCAATCGAGAAGAGGAATAGTGCTGCAGTGGGGACCCCAGAAGAGGAGCATTGGGGCCACTCTGTGTAAAATCACCGCACAGAGGAGCAGGGGCCATTAAGGGCGAACGGGCACTGCCCCCTCTCTACGGCCACCCCCTCTATGTAGAATGGATAGATTTATGCATTGCATGAATCTATCCATGACCGCTACCCCCATTCAGGCATCCGGCCCCTTTTAGGACGCCGGAGGCCTGAATTACAGCGGCAGGGGTGTTTTTTGAACCACCTGATTAGAGCCATAGGCTCTAACAGGCTCAAAAAAGGTAGACTTGGAGCGCAGAGCATTGTGCTCGGAGTCCACCTAGATTTGTTAGAAAAGCAAATGAATATTTGCTTTTCTAACACTGAACCGTCTCTCTGCCAATCAGGTAGCGCAGGTCTAATACACGTTACCTGATTAACTGAAAGAACAGGTGCTGCAGGAAGACGAGACACACGAAGGACACAGTTGCCTAACCCACCACCAAGATGGGGTAAGTGCCGGTCAGACAGTGGGCGGGGGTCACAGTGGCTGCATTTGATGGGGCACAATGGCGGCATTTGATGGGCACAGTGGGGGCATTTGATGGGCACAGTGGCGGCATTTGATGGGCACAGTGACTGCATTTGATGGTGCACAGTGGGGGCATTTGATGGGCACAGTGGCTGCATTTGATGGCACAGTGGCTGCAATTGATGGCACAGTGGCTACATTTGGTGGCACAGTGGCTGCAATTGATGGCACAGTGGCTGCGTTTGATGGCACAGTGGCTGTAATTGATGGCACAGTGGCTGTAATTGATGGCACAATGGCTGCATTTTATGGGCACAGTGGCTGCAATTGGTGGCACAGTGGCTGCAATTGATGGCACAGGGGCTGCGTTTGATGGCACAGTGGCTGTAATTGATGGCACAATGGCTGCATTTTATGGGCACAGTGGCTGCAATTGATGGGCATAATGACTGCATTTGATGGGCACAGTGAGAATGCAATTGATGGATTTTTTTCAGTATTTTTCAGAATTTTTCAGTTTGTTTGCACCCCCCCAAAAAGTTTTGAGCACCACCCGCCACTGCAAAGGAGGTAAATATAACATGTTTGTTTTTTTTTTTTTTTTTTAAAAACAAAGCTTTACAATCACTTTAATATCTAGTCAGGTAGGTTCCTGCATCACATAGTTACTGGTAAATGTAAAGAATTGTAATATATGTGGGCATTTTAATGTAGGAATCTGCTGCTCGCTACGGTCTGTATTTGTAAATAGCATTTGTATTTTAATTACCAATTAATCAAGTTAGTTGATTACAGACAGGTACTTCCTGTCCCTGCTAACTGAGTTGGAAACCCTGATTGGAGGACTGTGATGTTAATTAAAGGGGGGTTTTGAGGAAGTAGACACAGAGAACTGAGCCATGTGTCCTTAAACACGCAGGTGCTGTTATATTTTCACCCAGACCAGAAGCAAAAACTATTAGGCAAGTATTCTTGTTTTCTTTCAAACCTTAAAAAAAACACTGTTTCAAAGCAGGATAAACATGTTAAGGCATTCTGGACAATTAGGTAGTCCAATAACAAGTAATCTTTATGTTCCGCACAAAGGGCAAAATATTGGTCAAGTTCAGAAATGTTAGCACATGCAGTATATATATATATTTGTAAATATTTACTTATATCTTTTCATCTCACAACACTGAAGAAATGTCACTTTGCTACAATGTAAAGTAGTGAGTGTACAGCTTGTATAACAGTGTACTTTTGCTGTCCCCTCAAAATAACTGAACACGCAGCCATTAATGTCTAAACCACTGGCAACAAAAGTGAGTACACCCCTAAATGAAAATGTCCAAATTGGGCCCAATTAGCCATTTTCCCTCCCCAGTATCACGTGACTCGTTAGTGTTGCAAGGTTACAAGGTCTCAGGTAAATGGGGAGCAGGTGTGTTAAATTTGGTGTTATCGCTCTCACTCTCTCATACTGGTCACTGGAAGTTCAACATGGCACCTCATGGCAAATAACTCTCTGAGGATCTGAAAAAAAAGAATTGTTGCTCTACATAAAGATGGCATAGACTATAAGAAAATTTCTGAGAAAACTGAGCTGGGGCATGATGACCAAGACCATATAGCTGTTTAACAGGACAGGTTCCACTCAGAACAGGCCTCACCATGGTCGACCAAAGAAGTCGAGTGCACGTGCTCAGCGTCATATCCAGAGGTTGTCTTTGGGACATAGACATATGAGTGCTGCCAGCATTGCTGCAGAGGTTTAAGGGGTGGGGGTCAGCCTGTCAGTGCTCAGACCATACGCAGCACACTGCATCAAATTGTTCTGCATAGCTGTCGTCCCAGAAGGAAGACTCTTCTAAAGATGATGAGCAAGAAAGCCCGCAAACAGTTGGATTACTGGAACCATGTCCTGGGTTGATAAGACCAAGATAAACTTATTTGGTTCAGATGCCGTCAAGTGTGTGTGGCAGCAACCAGGTGAGGCGTACAAAGACAAGTGTGTCTTGCCTACAGTCAAGCATGGTGATGGGAGTGTAATGGTCTGGGGGCTACATGAGTGCTGCTGACACTGGGGAGCTACAGTTCATTGAGGGAATCATGAAAGCCAACATGTACTGTGACATACTGAAGCAGAGCATGATCCCCTCCCTTCGGAGACTGGACCGCAGGGCAGTATTCCAAAATGATAATGACCCCAAACACACCTCCAAGATGACCACTGCCTTGCTAAAGAAGCTGAGGGTAGAGGTGATGGCCAAGCATGTCTCCAGACCTAAACCCTATTGAGCATCTTTGGGACATCCTCAAATGTAAGGTGGAGGAGCACAAGGTCTCTAACTTCCACCATTACTGTGATGTTGCCATGGAGGAGTGGAAGAGGACTTTAGTGGCAACCTGAAACTCTGGAGAACTCTATGCCCAAGAGGGTTAAGGCAGTGCTGGAAAATAATGGCCACACAAAATATTGACATTTTGGGCCCAATTTGGCCTTTTTTCACTTAGGGGTGTTAAGTTATTTTGAGGGGACAGCAAATTTACACTGACCGTTATACAAGCTGTACACTCACTACTTTACATTGTAGCAAAGTGTAATTTATTCAGTGTTGTCACATGAAAAGATATAATAGAATATTTACAAAAATGTGAGGGGTGTACTCACTTTTGTGAGATGATAGATAGATAGATAGATAGATAGATAGATAGATAGATAGATAGATAGATAGATAGATAGATAGATACCGTATATACTCGAATTTTTCAGCACTTTTTTTGTGCTGAAAGTGCCCCCCTCAACTTATACTAGTCAAGCACTTTTCTGCAGCAAAAAATTTCATTTTCCGAACCGATTTTGGGGCCCCGTATCTCAGAGCCACTTGGAGCTAGGAACCCCAAATTTGGTATGCAAACCCAGTGGAACTGGTACCACAACATATCCAAAGCTGGAGTTCCTAACACCAAGTGGCCCCGATATACAGGGCCCCAAAATCGGTTCGGAAAATGTCATTCTCTGTTGCAGAAAAGTGCTTGACATTTTCTGAACCAACTTTGGGGCCCCGTATCTCAGGATCACTTGGTGCTAGGAACCCCAAATTTGGCGTGCAAACCCAGTAGAACTGGTACCATAACATATCCAAAGCTGGGGTTCCTACCGATTTTTGGGGCCCTGTATCTTGGGGCCACTTGGTGCTAGAAACCCCAGCTTTAGATATGTTGTGGTCCCAGTTTCACTGGGTTTGCACACCAAATGGGTTCCTAGCACCAAGTGGCCCTGAGATACGGGGCCCCAAATTCAGTTCAGAAAAAGAAATTTTTTGCTGAAGAAAAGCCACTTGGTGCTGGAAACCCCAGCTTTGGATATTTTATGGTGCTAGTTCCACTGGGTTTGCACACCAAATTTGGGGTTCCTAGCACCAAGTGGCCCCGAGATACGGGGCCCCAAAGTTGGTCAACTGTGTCCATCTGCAGCAATGTCATTTCGGGACCCTTTGGGTTCAGAGACCCCAAATTTTGGCTGCAGCTAGGGGGCCTCTAGGAACCCTTAACTACCGAGTTTGAAGTTCGGGGGACCTATGGCTGCAAATGGGCACAGTAAGGCATGCAAATGGGCACAGTGAGGCTGCAAATGGGCACAGTGAGGCATGCAAATGGGCACAGTGAAGCTGCAAATGGGCATTGTTGACCCTCTTTTCCACTTACAGTAGCTGTGCATTTCTCACCCTCATCTTATACTCGGGTCAATACGTTTTTCCCATTTTTTTGTGGTAAATTAGGGCCTCGACTTATACTCGGAACGATTTATACTTGAGTATATACGGTAGATAGATAGATAGATAGATAGATAGATAGATAGATAGATAGATAGATAGATAGATAGATAGATATAGATATATATATGAGGAGAAATAATAACCATACATGAGGGGTGAAGGGATATCTCTCCAATCCCTTCGGCATCACCCCTCCTCGGCTCCAAGCAGGAGAGAGAAAGGGGGAGGCGGTTGAGATGAGGGCTTTGGTGCCATACCACCTGAGAGGGTGGCACGGCTCCAAGTCCGTGACCCTGTGGGGACTTGTTATTACACAATAAGGTTCAAAGGGTAAATACTTGTGAGTTTAGATGAAGTACATAACCTAGCTCAGAGATTATGGATGGATCACGAGGCTAAAGAGGGCACACAGGCAGTGTTACAGCATTGTGACAAAAGAAATTTGGTGTGGACAAGAGAGTCCCCAGAAAGCAATAAAGGGAAGGGTCAACCACGGCTTGAGGTTACAACATTGTACCTTAGTAATACAGACTAGGTACTAGGTACAGACTAGGTATCATATACAAGGCGATGGTCGATACCTGTAGCCATTGGTGAGCTGAAGTGAGGGGAAAATGGGAGTGGTCGGGGGTGGTACAGAGTTATCCATCATTGAGACAGGAGGTAGGCACCCGTAAAGGTTAGACGCTGATGGATTGAAAAGAAGATTAGGTGTGGGTGCTGCTGAGTTCAGGCGTAAGTTGGTGCATTGTACAACATGGCTCTAACGAGAGAGCAGATCTGCAGGAAGGTGGGGGCCTCCAGTAAGCATGGGAGAGAAGGCTAGGGTACCAGGATGATCGAATGTTTATAGTGTTATACCGATGAAAGATGACCATTTGCGTTGCAAACGGGGTGTAGGTCCACGTCTAGATAGGCATGCATCAAGTTTTTCTTTGTCCAACAGGGATGTGAGGTCGTTTTTGACATCCTGGATTGTAGGGGGGCTGGGGGAGGACCATTTTTTGAGAATCGCTCATCTAGCTGACATGAAGCATGTTGCCAGCCAGGCCTTGTTACACTGATCGGTTTCTCGTTGAGTGTTAAAGCCTTTTGAGGTGGAGGATTCCAGATGACCAAAGAGCAGGGGGAAGATGTTATTTAAGGGGGATGGGCGCCCCGTGAACTTTAGGGGAGATGTTCGACTTGGTTCCAGAAGGAATAAATAAGGGGCAGAGCCAAAGTCTGTGGAGTAGAGTGGGTCTTTCCAGGCTACACAAAGGACATTGGTGTTTGTGAGGTTGATGTGGTGGAGTCAGGAAAGGAATCTAGGTGCAGTGCATTATTTTGAACTGTTCATGCCAAAATTCATTGGTGAAAAATGAACAGGTAGAGTTGCCTGTAGAGGTTTGCAAAGGCATGCATTGAAAGGTTTTTAGATGTCTGAGATCTTGAACTTTTGCCGTCCCAGTAGGGTGTCCAGAATGGAGTTGAGAAAGCGCTGAAGTTTGTTTGGGCATAGACTTGTGACATGATTGAACAGCTTGATGGATGATCAGGAAGTGGTGTTTTGGAAGCTCAAAGTGGACCAAGATTTGGGAGACCGGACTCGCATTACCAATGATCGAGTTGAATAGTTGAGTGAAGTGTAGTAGCCACTGATGAACCCAGGTTTTGAAACCTGGGTGAGATGTGGTGGGAGAGAAGGATGGATTTGAAGGTGTTGGGATACTCATGGGGAGAGGCAATCGAAGTGTCTCAAAGTTTTGGCGGGGGAGGACCACAGTTTGCAGCGTAGAATAGCCAGGAGGCAGTAAGGGGTGACCAATTGGGTTTCTAGGTCAAAATTGGAGTATCTGGAGGTTCAGTCCAATCCAGTCTAGACATATTCTTAGGAGACAAGATAGGATATACACGCTGATATTAGGGAGGCATACACCCCCCTCGCTCCTCGGGAGGAATAGTTTGTTCAAAGAAATATGGGGGATGCCGTCTCTGCCAGAGAAAATGGGATAAGGCTTTTTGCAGGTTTTGAATATCTTTATGACGTAGGAGTAAGGGTATAGGAGGGGGTATAAGGGTCTGGCGAAAACTGATCCATCCATGTCTCCAATTCGTTGATAATTCTAGAGATCACTGGGGTGAAGTTAAGATTATAAAGGGATGAAGGAGTTTTACCAATTTTTATCCCTAGATAAGTAATGTGATTTTAGCCCATGAGGGGATTCTACAGTGAAACAACGGAAGGATTTCACTTTTGGCAAAGTTAATGTTTAGGCCTGAGAGACCTCTAAATTGAGTGAAAACATCCTGGATAAGAAGCATGTCAAAGGTAGGGTTGGAGGAGAAAATAAGTATATCATCTGTGAATAGAGCTAGACGGAGTTCCTGTTGACCTATTTGCACACTGTGTAAGGAAGGATGGGAGAAGAGGTAGCGAGAAAGTGGTTCAAGGGCCAGATTAAAAAGCAGTGGGGAGAGGGGGCACCCCTGTCTGGTGCCTTTGTACAGTTTCACAGATTTAGAGATGTGGCCTGCTGCTACAATATTTGCCGTGGGGGCAGCGTACATGGTGTTGATTAAGTGGAGGAAAGGGCCTAAGAAGCCAAAATGTTGTTGGGCAGCGTCCAGGGAGATTATGGCTATGTCATTAGTGGTATCGGATTTGGCATGTTCAAGGACCGTGAGATGGGTCTAAAGGATCTGAGCTGGGTTCTGATGGATCTTTACCTTTCTTAGCTATCAGTTTAATGTATGCTTGGTAGCCAGACAGGAGGTAGTCTCTTCCCTGGAGGATTGTCTGGTAGACCCTCACCAAGGTTGGGACTAACGTGTGGGCTGTAAGCTTGAAAAATTTGGGGGTAAACCAGGCTTTCCCATTTGCAAAGGAAGAGATCATTTTATGTATTTCTTGCTCAGTGATTAGGGAGTTGAGTTGAGCAAGGAGAGTGAGGTCAATGTGAGGAAAGGGAAACCTTCTGTAATAATTCTTGATCGGCGTTCGGGCGGAGGGGTCTGGACTATATAAATTGGTGTAATATTGTTCAGGAACGGAGGAGGAGCATATGTTACCTTGGGTATCTTTCAATGACGTTATGTGTGTGGGAAAATGTGCACTTTTACACAGCTTCGCAAGCAGCTTCCCTGACTTGTCGCCAAACTTATGGTACTGTAAATTAGAGTAGGATTAAAATATGCATTCCTTAGTGTCCGCCCACAGAACAAAATTTGTTCTGGCTTCTCGCCATAGTTTGCGGTGCGTGGGGGTATTGCTATGTGATAGCTGTGTTGGGTATGTCGCAGGTGGTCACTGGCTTCACGGAAATTGGTGAGGATCTTTCTTTGGTACATGGTGCAAGTTTGGGTCAGAGCAATGTGAGGCATTGGTAGACTCATAGTCAGACCATGTCTCCTGTAAGGTTTTCTGGAGGTCAGGATTTCGGGCCAGAAATTGGGGGAAGCGCCAACGTTTTGTGGGGGGGTGAAGGGCTAAAGTCACGCAATGTTATTGATATAGGGGAATGGTCAGATATAGCAATGTCGTGTATGAGAATCTCTGAAGTTTTAGTTAGGAGTGCGGAGTTGCATACTAGGTAGTCGATCCTGGACAGAGTGTGGTGGGGGGAGAGAAGAATGTGTATTTCCTACCTTTTGGGTGGGCTAAGTGCCATGGGTCATTAAGCTGGAGAGCTGTTACAGACTTGTGGTGGGCTGAGATAGGGGTTGTGAGGAGGGTTTATCTCTGGATTTGTCCTCCTTCATGTCCATGACAGTTAAAGTCGCCTTTAGACTGAGCCATGTATTTGGCCTACCCACAATTTGTGAATGCACCAGAAGTCAGCCGAAGGTAGATGAGTTTCCTGGAGGAGCACTATGTCTACTCTTAGTCTTTTTAAGTGACGCAGTATCGCCATAGGTTTGTGAGGGGACCGGAGTCATTTGACATTCCACAAGATGATTTTCATTGTGTAATAGAAAGGGACCTGGAAGAGAACTGGGAAGTATTTTTTCTAACAATAAACCTGATAAATGAATATTAGATCTAGGTCGTGGATGATGGGGGGGGGGCGCGAGGAGTAGTGTACGTGTATTGAGAACAGCGATAAAGATTAGAATAGATATAGGAGAATTAACTCACAATTTAGGGGAAGCCTTGACTTCGCTTTTCTTCCACACGTAGCAATCACCTTAGGACAACGTTACCAGAGAGGGGAACTTGGTTGATTAGCCAGTTAGCATCCGCCAGATGGCCAGGTCAGCGGGAGCGGCTAGGAACTTGGGGGTCATCTAAAGGTGCAGGTCAGTGCTTATGGATACCGTATCACACGTCTCTGGAAGGCTGTCATAAAGGACAATAAACAGTAATAGTTAAATAACAAGAACATTGACACAAAAAGTAACCTAAAACAGTCAAACATCTATGTCGAGCATTAGCCTCCTGGGAGACCAGGAAGAGAAGGGTAGATCCGAACACTCAGGTTCTGTGAAGGGCCCTTCAGCGGAATTTTGGGGATCCCTGGTTATGTGAGGAACGTAACCTTTTGGGTGGATCCTTGCGGGGACTGTGTTGCTCCCTGGGGCCTTCAGGGCACAAACTTGTATCCATGAGTGAGAGCTCCTGTGGGATATGCAGATGCGCCTGAAAATACGAGGCCACTTCATCTGGTGAGAAAATGATTTTGTCTCCCCTGCCTGATCGGTGAGGCGTAAAATAGTCAGGTATGCCAAGGGGAATTTCACCCCCTTGTGATGGAGGGCTGAGCAGATAGGCTGGAAGGCTTTCCACTTGCAGGAAACTTCTTGGTAATAATCGGAATAATAAGAATTGAAAATGACCAGCTTGTGCTCCTCCAATTGAAAGGAATTAGCATTCCAGAAATATTTTAGGATGGCGACTCTATCCAAGTAGTTTAGGTATCTCACAAAAATTGGGCGTGGGGAGTGTCGATTGCTGGAAGGGGCTCCCACCCAGTGAGCTCTCTCCACTATGCAGTGTGTGGAGATGCAGAGGGCCACATGGATACAGGTTTTGCACAACTCTGTCAGAGAGTCCGAGTTGTAGTATTTGGGAGGCCTATAATTCTAAGGTTGTTTCTGCGTGAACATTTTTCCAGGCCATTTATCTTTTCCAAAAGGTATTGCTGGGTTTGGGATGCTTGGTGTGCTGTTGCTTGAGAGCTCTGTGCTTCCTCCTCCTAATCTGACAAGCGTTGCTCAACCTCAGTAATCCTGCCTGCTTGTTCTCTTAGCTCCCTCTGGAGCTTATCAATTCCTGAGGTAACAGCTCTGTCCACAGCAGCGGTGATTGTGGGGGAGAGTAGAGCTGCCACTGCCTGGGCCATCATAGCATATTGTTCATCTGCAGTGGCCTGGGACATCTGAGCAGTGTAGGCTGCATGAGAGGCAGAGCCTGTAATGAATCCGTTGGCCATCTTGGCCGCCTGGGGGCCTAGTGATGAGGGGTCATGCTCCTCGGCTTGTGCGGGACCGGGGCCACCCAAGATAAGATAACGATCCATCGGGAGCGATGCGGGAGACGTGCGTAGTGTAGTAGGTGGCAGGAAGTTGTACCTGGCGGATCGATGCTGGTTTTAAAAGCGATCCCCACCAGAGCCGTCGTCTCCCGCTTCCACTACATGAAGCGCCGGAAACCGGAAGTAGTGAGGCAAGTATTCTGATATTCTAATAATTTAGCTGCAGCTGCCCATAGCTTCTTGAGTGTGTATCTAAATCCTTGTGACAAACTTATCTCTGTTCTATTCTTATTATCTCACATGCACAGTGCCAGAAAGCTAAGTCTGCTCTACTGTATGTGTGTAGTGGTCACCTTCCAGTATATTAGCAGGTGAACCTGGTAATTGCAATAGAGTTTATATCTACCTCCTGCTATTTTAGTTACATGCAGATACTGCTATTTACAGTGCCTTGAACAAGTATTCATACCTCTTGAAATTTTCCACAGTTTTTCATGTTACAACCAGAAACGTAAATGTATTTTTTTGGGATTTTATGTGATAGACCAATCCAAAGTGGCACATAATTGTGAAGTGAAAATTTGTTTTACAAATATCTGAAAAGTGTGTTGTGCATTTGTATTCAGCTCCCTTTACTCTGATACCCCTAACTAAAATATAGTGGAACCAACTGCCTTCAGAAGTCACCTAATTAGTAAATAGAGTCCACCTGTGTGTAATTTATTCTCAGTATAAATACGGCTGTTCTGTGAAGCCCTCAGAGGTTTGTTGGAGAACCTTAGTGAACAAACAGCATTATGAAGGCCAAGGAACACACCAAACAGGTCAGGGATAAAGTTGTGGAGAAGTTTAATGCAGGGTTAGGTTATAAAAAATTATCCCAAGCTTTGAATATCTCATGGAGCACTGTTCAATCCATCATCAGAAAATGGAAAGAGTACGGCACAAATGCAAACCTACCAAGACATGGCCATTCACCTAAACTGACAGGCTGGGCAAGGAGAGCATTAATCAGAGAAGCAGCCAAGAGGCCCATGGTAACTCTGGAGGAGCTGCAGAGATCCACAGCTCAGGCGGGAGAATCTGTCCACAGGACAGCTATTAGTCATGCACTCCACAAATTTGGCCTTTGTGAAAGAGTGGCAAAATGTGGAAAATTTCAAGCGGTATGAATAATTTTTTAAGGAACTGTAGGTAAATCTGTCCCTTCTGGTCTAGCATTATAAAGCTAGTTTTAGCTCAGGGCTCTATAACTAGCATAGGCTAGATCCGGGGTAGGTATTCAGCAGCTACTTCTGAAAGTTATAGCTCCGGTTGCATGACAGATCAGAAACTACTAGGGACTAAGACACAGAGTAGATAGGCTGACTCTGAGTTCCAGTGCCACATGATGGTTTCTGCTGGTGAAAATCTGCATTTCAGGCTGGCTGGACAAAAGCTGGAGGATCTCTCCATCACCGCTGATCTTGTTCTCAGGTCACCGACACAAAGATGGATGCCACATTGCAATCATCTTCAGAGGTCCCTGCAACTGAACATTTCTGCAACATTCATCTGGAGATATCTTTATCAATAACTATATACTGTATTGCATATCCGGGTATATGTGCACAAGTCTACCAGGATGCTTGTTGGGCCCTTTGCTGATAATGCTTGTTTGTACATTGGATGTACAATATATACTATTATTATTCTTTTCTAATATAAAGTTTGTATTATTTCTATACTGGCATGCATCTACTGTATATACTTATGGTTAAAGTGGTTGTAGAGGTTTTTTACCTTCATGCATTACAATGAATCTCTACTTCCATAGTGGTCCCACATGTATGGCATATGCATATAGGGTAAATATACAATAAAATCCACACCTGGAATTTAGCTTTAGGATTTGATATTTCAGAAGCACTAGTAACCTCCCTAGAGTAGAGTGGTTTTGGAATCTTTATGGCTACTTTTACACAGATTGCAGTTTGGGAAATTCTTGACCCAGCTCTTGCATACATGACCACAGCAGTTGTTGGTGAATACTATTTATTTTAGAGATTATATGACTTAAATGCACTCCAAATATTTGTCTGCTTCTGAACATTCAATACAGCACACTCAGCTAAGTAACAGTTTGGTTTACATACCAACAAGCCACATGAGAACCTGTCATATTGAATGAGGCATTAGGAAGTGAAAGCTGAGGATTGCTTACTGTGAGGAAACAGGCGTTATGTGTCACAGCAGTCTATTATCCCAAAGCCAACATAAACTAAGTGACTGTCACAAGACCGGCCACTCTTCTGAATGACCACCATTGAGATTAGTAGTAGGTTATTCTATTTTTTTTCCTGCTTAATATATAAAATTTGCTGCCATGTGATGTTGAAATTACTTCCATTGAAATAGCCAGCTGAAGTACACAATCATACATATGCCATAATCTCACATATGCATTGATATTGTAAAAAATAGACATGGACAAACATTTCTCCATATTTCCGTGAAGGTTCTCATTTATCAGGTTATGATATAGTGCCAGTTCACACTAGACGCGGCACCAGTTGCAGGTCGCCTCACCGAGGCGACCTGCACACGACTGCCGGGGCGACTTGCAAGACGACTTCTGTATAGAAGTCTATGCAAGTCGCCCCCAAAGTAGTACAGGAACCTTTCTTCTAAGTCGGATCGACTTGCGTCACTCCGATTAGAACGGTTCCATTGTACAGAACGGGAGGCGACTTGTCAGGCGGCTAGGTCGCCTGACAAGTCGTCCCCGTGTGAACCGGCTCATACAGGTGCATCTCATAAAATTAGAATATCATCAAAAAGTTCACTTATTTCAGTAATTCAATTCAAAAAGTAAAACTCATATATTTTATATAGATGTGTTACACACAGAGTGATATATTTTTCAAGCATTTCTTTTCTTTTCATTTTGATGATTATGGCTTACAGCTAGTGAAAACCCAAAAATCAGTATCTCAGAAAATTAGAATATTACATAATACCAATAAAAAGAAAAGGATGTTTAATATAGAAATGATGGCTTACGGAAAAGTATGTTCATGTACAGTATAGTATGCACGCAATAGTTGGTCGGGGTTCCTTTTGCATGAATTACTGCATCAATGCAGCGTGGCATGAAGACGATCAGCCTGTGGCACTGCTGTGGTGCTATGGAAGCCCAGGTTGCTTTGATAGCGGCCTTCAGCTTGTCTGCGTTGTTGGGTCTGGTGTCACTCATCTTCCTCTTGACAACACCCCACAGCTTCTCTATGGGGTTTAGGACAGGCGAGTTTGCTGGCCAATCAAGCACAGTGATACCTTTATCATTAAACCAGGTATTGGTACTTTTGGCAGTGTGGGCATATACTAAGTCCTGCTGGAAAATGAAATCAGCATCTCCATAAAGCTGGCCAGCAGAGGGAAGCATTACCGTATATACTCGAGTATAAGTCGTTCCGAGTATAAGTCGAGGCCCTAATTTACCACAAAAAAATGGGAAAAACTTATTGACCCGAGTATAAGACGAGGGTGAGAAATGCACAGCTACTGTAAGTGGAAAAGAGGGTCAACAATGCCCATTTGCAGCTTCACTGTGCCCATTTGCATGCCTCACTGTGCCCATTTGCAGCCTCACTGTGCCCATTTGCATGCCTTACTGTGCCCATTTGCAGCCATAGGTCCCCCGAACTTCAAACTCGGTAGTTAAGGGTTCCTAGATGCCCCCTAGCTGCAGCCAAAATTTGGGGTCTCTGAACCCAAAGGGTCCCGAAATGACGTTGCTGCAGATGGACACAGTTGACCGACTTTGGGGCCCCGTATCTCGGGGCCACTTGGTGCTAGGAACCCCAAATTTGGTGTGCAAACCCAGTGGAACTAGCACCATAAAATATCCAAAGCTGGGGTTTCCAGCACCAAGTGGCTTTTCTTCAGCAAAAAATGTCTTTTTCCGAACTGAATTTGGGGCCCCGTATCTCAGGGCCACTTGGTGCTAGGAACCCCACATTTGGTGCGCAAACCCAGTGGAACTGGGACCACAACATATCTAAAGCTGGGGTTTCTAGCACTAAGTGGCCCCGAGATACATGGCCCCAAATATCGGTTCAGAAAATGTCAAGCGCTTTTCTGCAGCAGAGAATGACATTTTCCGGACCGGCTTTGGGGCCCTGTATCTCGGGGCTACTTTGTGCTAGGAACCCCAGCTTTGGATATGTTATGGTACCAGTTCCATTGGGTTTGCACACCAAACTTGGGGTTCCTAGCATCAAGTGACCCTGAGATACGGGGCCCCAAAGTTGGTTCAGAAAATGTCAAGCACTTTTCTGCAACAGAGAATGACATTTTCCGAACCGATTTTGGGGCCATGTATCTCGGGGCCAAGTGGCCCTGAGATACGGGGACCCAAAATCGGTTCGGAAAATGAAATTTTTTGCTGCAGAAAAGTGCTTGACTCGAGTATAAGTCGAGAGGGGCACTTTCAGCACAAAAAAATGTGCTGAAAAATTTGACTTATACTCGAGTATATACGGTAAGTGCTCTAGAATTTCCTGCTAGAAGGCTGCGCTGACTTTGGACTTGATAAAACACAGTGGACCAGCACCAGCAGATGACATGGCTCCCCAAATCATCACTGACTGTGGAAACTTTACACTTGACCTCATGCAACTTGGATTCTGTGCCTCTCCACTCTTCCTCCAGACTCCAGGACCTTGATTTCCAAATGAAATGAAACATTTTCCACAGTCTGTGATGATTTGGGGAGCCATGTTATTTGCTGGTGTTGGTCCACAGTTCTCCTTTAACCTCTACCTAATGCCTAAACTAATTACAAATTATCCTACTATGATGACTAACTATATACTATCATAGTAATGTAGCGCACCCCATGTAGGAGCCGCTGGTGAATAGGGATCCCCCACCCTGCACAGCCAAGCACACTGAAGCTCCACAGTATACCAGAGTCAAGAAACAGTCCAGTGCTTGTTTTTATGTTTTATTGAGAGGATAAAACTTGGATAGGGTAGAGGGAAAATTATGGGATGCCCACTTGACTTTAGAACTTTGCAGGGACAACTTTTCTCTATTTACAGTCCTATATATACACTCCTCCTGCACATCACTTGCTTGCAGAAGATAACACAGACCCAGCTGGAACACTGTTTGATAAATATGGCAAGGCACTCAGCCAGATCAAGCAAAAACCCTTTACAGACAGAAACCGTGTGCCCCTTAGGTTGTGTAGAGAAAGTCTAGTGTCCAGCTACATTCCTGTGGCTACTTCTGAACAGTCCTCCCAGACTGCAAACTTTCAGGCTCACCCAGCTGACTTCTCCTGGAGACCTCCTGGACGTGTTAGCTGGCTCCTGCTGTCCTCACTTTTGCTCCTGTGCATCCAGGACAGGACTTCTCTGTGTGTTGCTAGATGATCCCTCCAGCACTTAAGTCCCGAGCCCAAGGTCATCCCCCCAGACTAGGGGGTACCCTCAAGGGCCACCAACAGCCTCCTCAGCACTCCAACTCCATCTTCCACCCAACTCCCCCTTGCTGGCATGACTCAGAGTATTTAAGAGGTGCCTGCTCTCTGCCAGCCCACTTGCTGGTGATTGGCTGGGGCCCTCCTCAATACTGTAAGCAGCTCCTCCTAACATCCTACCCATTCTTCTAGAAGCTTCTCTAAGGTTCCAGCAAGTAGGGGGAGGTACTAGAGGTGCTGCTTGATGAATCATCTAGCCTCCCTGAGTCACTCACCCTGACCCAGATTCAACACAGGTTTGGCTGTCAGCCAAGCCAAATTTACCTACACTAGCAAAAAAAAAAAAAACTATATACAACAAACACACTAAGCTATAGGGTGCTACAATAACATAATAATAAATAGTGATACAATATTTGCAGCGATCAATACATTGAAAATGTCATGCAGCAAGATACATGTATGTTGTACTTAATGGTACTGAAATGACTTCTCTTGTATGAGAATATCAGGAACCATGAATCAGACCAAGACAGAAGTATAATTAAATCACACTTGTTTAATAATAATAATAAGGTAAACAGAGTAAGCGTAGTCAACACAAGCCAGAGTTCAGTAACCGGATCGGGTAGTCAGCCAAGCAAATGTCAGAGAGCCAGAGATAAACGTAGCAGTACAGCAAGCAGAATCAGGAGCCAGAAGGAACGTCAGCCAAGCAAGTCTTCAACAGGAACGCAGGAGAAAGTCTCTGTGATGTTGACAAAGTCGAAGGCAGAGATCAAGTATGCTGGAAGACTTTAAGTAGGCAGGACTGAGGAGCAGAATCAACAACAGCTGGGTAACTGTGGAGAGAGATGGGAGCTGGCAATTAGCCAACAGCTGAGCGACCAGCTCATAGAAGGAAGGGCTGAGCCCAGCCCTGACAGTACCCGCTCCTCAACGACCCCTCCCCCTCAGAGGACCACTGGGCTTGAGGGGAAAACATCTATGGAAATCACAGAGGAGGACAAGGGCATGTACGTCCGAGGATGAGACCCAAGAGCGTTCCTCCGGACCGTACCCCTTCCAGTGCACCAGGTACTGTATGGGCCCACGGAACCTACAGGAGTCAATAATGGATTGTACTTCATACTCCTCATGGTTCTCAACCTGTACAGGTTGAGGACATGGCACAGAGGTGGTAAAGTGATTGCAGACCAAAAGTTTCAATAAGGAGACATGAAACACATTTGAGATGCGCATACTAGGAGGAAGGTTCAAGGCGTAAGCCACTGGGTTAATCCTGCGAAGGATACAGAAAGGCCCAATAAACCGAGGTGCAAACTTCAAAGAAGGAACCCGAAGTCGGAGGTTTGCGAGACAACAGCCAGACTCTGTCCCCAACCTGGTAGGAAGGTGCAGGCAGGCGTATGCGTTCAGCATGGAGTCTGTACCTATCGTTAGCATGTTGCAAAGCCTCCTGAACTTGTGCCCAAGTGGAACGAAGACCACGGAGATGCTCCTCTAACACAGGAATACTCTGCGGAACAAACGAGTCAGGCAACATGGAAGGTTGGAAACCACAATTCACCATAAACGGAGACAATCGGGAAGCAGAATTCAAGGCACTGTTGTGAGCAAACTCTGCCCACAGTAATAGGTCTGACCAGTTGTTATGATGGTCAGAAATGTAGCAATGTAAGAATTGCACCAAGGACTGATTGGCTCGTTCTGCGGCCACATTAGACTGCGAGTGATAAGCAGAGGAGAAAGCAAGCTAAATTCCCAACTGTGCACAAAAGGCTCGCCAGAACCGGGAGACAAACTGACTACCCCTGTCCGAGACAATCACCTTAGGTAGCCCATGTAAGCAAAAGATCTCCCGAGCAAAAATGGAAGCCAGTTCCTTAGAAGTGGGCAACTTCATAAGTGGAATACAATGACACATCTTTGTGAACCGGTCAGCCACCATAAGGATAACAGTGTTGCCTTGGGAGTTGGGTAACTCCACAATAAAATCCATTGACAGGTGGGTCCAGGGCCTCTCTCCATTGGGTATGGGTTGTAGGAGGCCCACTGGAAGGTGTTGTGGAGTCTTACTCTGAGCACACACAGAACAGGCAGCTACAAAGGAAGTTACATCAGCCTGTAGACTAGGCCACCAGAATTGTTGGGAAATGGCCCAAACGAGTTGATTCTTCCCAGGGTGGCCAGTTGCCTTGGGAGAATGGTAAGTCTGGAGCACAGCAGGACGGAGACTCGCTGGGACAAAGCAGCAGTCAAAGGTTTCTCAGGAGGAGTATGGACCCGAGCAGCAAGAATTTAGTCACCCAAAGGAGAAGTAAGACTGGTGCGAACCATAGCCAGAATACGATCAGCAGGAATCACAGGAACTGGAACCGACTCCAACTTGGAGGTGGAGGAAAATTGTCGTGACAAGGCGTCAGCCCTTACATTCTTAGTACCGGGTAAGAATGAGACAATGTAATTAAAACTCAACAAGAAAAGAGCCCATCGCGCCCTTCTGGGAGAGAGGCGCTTAGCCTCAGACAAGAATGTGAGATTCTTATGGTCAGTAAGAATGAGAACCGGCACAGTGGTACCTTCAAGGAGATGTCTCCATTCTTTCAGGGCTAAAATGATCGCCAACAGCTCTGTCACCAATCTCGTAATTGCACTCTGCAGGTGACAATTTCTTGGAAAAGTAGCCACATGGATGCATAGCACTCTCAGGGTTAGGACGTTGAAACAGAAGGGTATCAACTCCAGTCTCAGAAGCATCAACTTCTGGGATAAAAGGCAATGTAGGATCAGGATGTGCCAACACAGGAGCAGAAACAAAGGCAGCCTTGAGACTCTCAAAGGCCTCAATGGACTCCGGGGACTAACTCTGTGGGTTACCCTCTTCTCTGGTCATATCAGTCAGGGGCTTAACCAGAGACGAGAAGTTACGAATAAACTTCCAATAATAGTTGGCAAAGCCCAGGAAACGCTGCAGAGGACGTAAACCCACGGGTCGGGGCCACTGTAGGACTGCCGAAAGTTTCTCTTGGTCCATTGAAAAACCAGCAGTGGAAATGACATAGCCCAGGAATTTAACCTGTTCACGATGGAACTCGCCCTTCTCCAGTTTACAATAGAGATTGTTTTCTCTTAGCTTCTGAAGCACACGACAGACATCTGTGTGGTGGCTCTCCTGGGACTTGGAAAATATGAGGATATCATCGATATAAATCACCACATATAACTGCAACAAATCTCGGAGGACATCGTTAATAAATTCCTGGAAAACTGCCGGGCATTACAAAGGTCTGTCCATGACAGGACCGCAAGGTTCGGGCGTTCTCTGGATGGGTAGGACAAGACTTCAAAAAAGTGACCTGCCTGGCCACAATATAGGCACCATCTCTCCCTCCTCCTAAAGGCTCTCTCATCCGCAAAGAGACGCGTGAAGCCCAAGTGCACGGGTTCATCTTCACTGACCGACTCGGTACCAGGAAGCATGGGAGGTGAGGGAGGCACGGGTGGGACTGCAAAGCTCGGAGGCAAACGTACATGAGGCTTCCCCAAGCGCTCCTTAAAATAGAGTCTTTCTCTGAGTCTGGAGTCAATGAGGATGGCAAACGTGATCAACCTCTCCAGCTTAGTGGGTATATCTTGGGCTGCTATCTCATCCTTGATGGAATCCGAGAGACCATGAGAAAAAGCAGTCACGAGGACCTCATTGTTCCAAGCAACCTCTGCTGCCAGAGTACGGAATTCAATGGCGTAGTCTGCAACAGTTCTTGTACTCTGTTTGATGGACATGAGGCACTTGGCAGCAGAAGCGGAGCATGCGGGAACGTCAAATACCCTTTTAAAGGAGGCCACAAAGTCAGGGTAACTCAAGACAACAGGTTTTTGCGTCTCCCATAGAGGGTTTGCCCAGGCCAAGGCTCTCTCAGAAAGCAAAGAAATCACAAAACCTACTTTGCTTCTGTCGGTGGGAAACGCCTGGGCAGCATCTCAAAGTAAATCTCAACCTGGTTGAGAAACCCTCTGCATTGAACTGGATCGCCCCCAAATCGCTGGGGAAGCGTGGCGAACCAGACATACCTCTTATAGAGGTAATACTCGAGGCAGGTGCCTGCACAGAGACTGGTGCAGCAGCAGGGACAGCATGCAACTCAGGTTGTACCGGAGCAGCCACAGTGGGAGACTTCAGGTGAGCCGTGCGACTCAGGAGTGTTTGTAACGCTATGGCAAACTGATCCATGCGGTGATCTTGCTCATCCAATCTGGAAAAAATATTACCAACAAGTGGATTGACTGTATCTTCTGAATTCATGGCCTTCACCTACTATCAGGGAACATGAATCAGACCGAGACAGAAGTATAGTTAAATCACACTTGTTTATTAATAATAATAATAATAATAAGGTAAACAGAGTAAGCGTAGTCAAAACAAGCTGGAGTTCAGTAACCAGATCGGGTAGTCAGCCAAGCAAATGTCTGAGCCAGAGATAAACATAGTAGTACAGCAAGCAGGATCAGGAGCCAGAAGGAACGTCAGCCGAGCAAGTCTTCAACAGAGGAACACAGGAGAAAGTCTCTGTGATGTTGACAAAGGCGAAGGCAGAGATAAAGAGAGCTGGACAACTTTAAGTAGGCAGGACTGATGAGCAGAATCAACAACAGCTGGGTAACTGTGGAGAGAGATAGGAGCTGGCAATCAGCCGACGGCTGAGCGGCCAGCTCAGAGAAGGAAGGGCTGAGCCCAGCCCTGACAGAGAACCACTATAACTAAATAGTTGTTTCAGATCACTGAACACTGTACACAACAGTGGTTGTGTCTGGGGGTCACACATTTATTTTGTTGTTGCAGTATATGAGAACATATAAAGGACAGATTCAATTTACATGACATTCAAATCACATTTCCTTCACCTATGTTTCTATGAAACATACGTTTATATTACTGATAATGAAAGGATTGTTTTTAGGTATTTTGTAGCTATGCCTACACATTCAGAAATCCAGGCTTGAAGTCCTTCTCCTTCAACCTATTCCAGTTTGTGAGAATCATGTTATTGTAGTCTTACTCCCCAAGGGGCCACTGTAGTATAGCAGGTTCTTTCCCGAAACTGCCCTGGGGCCGCTTTGGGCCAAGCTGTGGCTGCAGCGCTCCGCTCCCTCCTCCTCCACTATATGTCATACACAGTCTGCGGGCATTTCCTGCTGTGTGTCTCCGAGTTGAGTGTGAAAACTTTGGCCGCGCTGTGAGAAAAGTCCCACCCTCCTCCTAGATCAGCTCGTGTGATAGACGCAGTGTTCTGTTTATCACATGTGCTGATCTAAGAGGAGGGCGGGACTTTTCTCACAGCGCGGCCAAAGTTTTCACACTCAGCTCCCAGACACACAGCGAGAGATGCCCGCAGACTGTGTAATCCAGGCACAGGCACTGACTACAGTGAGAGTGCGATTATGGGCATGGTGAGACTGCATTATGGGCATGGTGAGGCTGCCATTATAGGCACGGCGAGGCTGCGATTATGGGCACGGTGAGACAGCATTATGGGCACGGTGAGACAGCATTATGGGCACTGTGAGGCTACGATTATAGGCACGGCGAGGCTGAGATTATGGGCACGGTGAGACATCATTATGGTTACAGTGAGGCTGAGATTATGGGCACGGTGAGGTAGCGATTATGGGCACAGTGAGACTGCATTATGGGTATGGTGAGGCTGCGATTATGGGCACGGTAAGTCTAAGATTATGGGCACGGTAAGACTGCATTATAGGCACGGTAAGGCTGCGATTATGGGCATGGTAAGGCTGCGATTATGGGCACAGTAAGGCTGAGATTATGGGCACGGTGAGGCTGAGTTTATGACGTGTGACGTCCTAGCCATGCCCCGCTATGTCCGGCTTTGGCCGTTGCCATAACAGTGGTGCTAAATCAGCTAAAAGTGGTTGGATCTGTATGTGCATTATAATTAATCGAAATTAGTCGATTAATCAATTTAAAAAAATCGATTAATCAAGCATGAAAATTTTAATCAGTAACAGCCCTTATATATATATATATATATATATATATATATATATATATATATATATATATATATACTCTGCATCCAGTGTAGCCTATATCTACAGTGCATTCCCTGGTATACTGTTTCTAATACACTTCAAGCAGTGTACACAGTATCTAATACAGTGTGTACAGTATCTACTACAATTCTGGTGGTGTACATAGTATAAAATACAGTGCAGCTCTTATACAGTTGCTAATACAGTGCAGGTGGTATACACAGTATCTAATACAGTGTGTACAGTTTCTATTACACTTCTGGTGGTGTACACAGTACACAATACAGTGCAGCCATAGTACAGTTGCTAATACAGTGTAGTGTGGTGTTGCAAAACAAAGTATACATCGTGTCTGGAAGACCACCAAGGAGAGGCAGACACTCACAGGCCACTCAAAGAGGGCAAGCAGCCTTTCTGTCTACAGTCAACAGTGCTGGTCGTGGACATTGTGCTGTCAGGGCTGGCTTAGCCCTGCCTTCTCTGAGCTGGCCACCCAGCTGTCGGCTAATTGCCAACTCTCATCTCTCTCCGCAGTTAACCAGCTGTTGTGGATCTGCTCGTCACTCCCGCCTACTTAAAGATCTCCAGCTCACTTCATTCCTGCCTTTGCCTTGGTCACATCACGAGAAACCATCTCCTGTGTTCCTGTTTAAAGACTGGCTTTGCTGACATCCCTTCTGGCTCTTTCTCCTGCTTGCTGTTCCTCTACTTGGATCCCTGACTTCTGGCCTGGCTGATTACCCGATCTGGTTACTGAACTCTGGCTTGGCTGATTACCTGATCTGGTTACTGAACTCTGGCTTGGCTGACTACCCGATCCGGTTACTGGACTCTGGACTCTATGCTTTGACTACGCTTACTCTGTTTACCTTTTTATTTTTATTAATAAACAAGTGTGATTTTACTGTACTTCTGTCTCGGTCTGGTTCATGGTTTCTGACAGGTGCAACCTCTGCAGGTGGCCGTGGGGCACGCTTGTCCTTTTTTTCTGCTGCTGGCCGTGTTATTGAGCCAGAACATGCAGAAGAGTTGGTGGAGTGGATAACAAAGCCATCCTCATCCTCTGTCACCCAGGATCAGAGTATTTTGTTTTCCAAGGTAGCTGCCAAAGCGGCCTATTCCACGGCTCCTTGTCCACAGCCACTCCTTCCATAGCCCCACCATCATGCATGGAGGAGTCCCCAGAATTATTCGACCACAGTGTTGGGTACATGCTGCTGGAGGATGAGCAGGGATTTGAAGGCTCTGATGTTGATTTCCAGGTTGAGGAAGGGAGTAACGTGAGCCTAGAGAAAGGGGGCGCCCAAGAAGGACAAGAAACTGGCAGTCATGTTCCCCCAGCTGCAGCATACTGCCAAGTTTGCTCCAGCGACCTGGAGGGAGGGGATGATGAGGTCACTGACTGTACTTGGGTGCCTGAGAGAAGAGAGGAGGAGGCACAACTCCAACGAGGTAGGATGTCCTCTAGGGGGCAGCTTAAGGGCAGCCACCCTATTGCATCACACCGCAGAGCCCCGCAGGTGCAGGGTGCTGCTGACTCCCCGATAACTTTTAAAAGTTCCTTGGTGTGGGCCTTTTTCGACATGTGTGCAGCAGATCAGACATAGGTTGCTGTTTGCAATCTATGACTGAAGCGGATCAAGCGTGGCCAGAACAGCAGCTGCTTGGGCACCACATGCTTGACCAGACATATGACGACCTGCCATGCAGTCCGTTGACAACAGCACTTGAAAGACCCACATCAAAGAAAAAGGCGGACTTCTCCTTGCTCCTCATCTGGGATCTCCAACCCTACTATACCCCCAGTCCTCTCAAAAACCTGCACTGAGAGGAATGACGGCATAGCAATAGGTGTCCCAAGTACTTGCAGCCAATCTGCTAGCAGTACACCACCATCTGATTTTAGCAGGCAAATTTTCCTACCCCAGTTGCTGAACCGTAAAAAGAAATTTGGTCCCAGCCATCCACATGCTCAGCATCTAAATGCTAGCTTGGCCAAATTGCTAGCACTGCATCTGCTGACTTTTCAGCTGGTAGACTCTGTCCTCTTTCGTGAATTTGTGTAATGTGCTATACCTCAGTGGCAGGTTCCAAAACGCCATTTCTTTTCACGGAAGGCCATTCCGGTTCTCTACCGGCATGTGAAAGGCAATGGCCTTGTTGGACAGGGTGGTCAGCAGTAAGGTGCATATTACCTCTGACTCATGGTCCAGCAGGCATGGGCAAGGATGTTACCTTTCCTTCACGGTGCACTGGGTAACTCTGCTGGCAGCTAGGAAGGATGCAGGACAGGGACCAGTGTTGTTGGAGCTTGTTCCACCACCACACCTCTAAAATGCTAGTGGTGATTCTGCCACAGCTCTCTCCTCCACCCCCTCCTCTTCTTCTTCCTCTATGGCCTCTTCTGCAGCTTTGTCCTCTGAACCAGCAGTGCTCCGAAAGCGTTCAAGGGACTACACAAGCAGTCAGGCTAAAAGATGCCATGCGGTGCTTGAGTTGGTCTGCCTAGGGGATAGGAGCCACTCTGGGGCAAGCTCAGAGGTGGTTGACGCCATGCCAGCTTCAGCCAGCAATGGTTGTATGCGACAATGGCACAAACATTCTTTCTGCCCTCCAACAGGGACACTTAAACCATGTTCCACGTTTGGCACACATCCTGAATTTGGTGGTACAGCGGTTCTTGAGCAGGTCCCCAGGCTTACAGGATCTCCTGAGGCAGGCCAGAAAAGTCTGAGGTCATTTCCGCCGGTCACACAATGCCAGTGCTCGGCTGGCTGACATTCAAAGGGAATGCAACCTGCCCACCAACCGCCTCATTTGTGACATGCCCACCAGGTGGAACTCAATGTTGGCAATGCTGCAGTGGCTGCACACACAGCAGAGGGCCATCAATGAGTACCTGTGCGAGTATGGCACCAGGACAGGGTCAGGGGAGCTTGGCTTCTTTTCGCCACGCCAGTGGCTACTGATCAAGGATGCATTCACTGTCCTGTCACCATTTGAGGAGGCCACAAGGATGGTGAGTAGTGACAATACATGCATCAGTGACACTGTCCCTCTAATCTCCCTGTTGGAGCACACGCTTCGTGGAATCATGGACAGGACACTTGAGGCAGAACAGCGGGAGGAAGAGGAGGACTTCCTTACCTCTCAAGTCCCCCTTTATCCACATGGCATTCCTGCGGGCCCGCCAAACACACATGAAGAAGAGGAGGAGGAGGATTGTGTCAGCATGAATGTAGAGGATAACACTCAGCAGCAGTCTTCAAGGGATGGTTTTTAGTCCCCAGAAACCCAAGGAGTTGTACATGGCTGGGAGGAGGTAGTTACAGATCATGTGATCCTTAGTGACCCAGAGGACTCAGAATTGAATGCCTCTGCAAACTTATGCTGCATGGCCTCCCTGATTCTGCAAAGCCTGCGAAAGGACCCTAGGATTTATGGTATCAAGGAGAGGGATCATTACTGGCTGGCAACCCTTCTTGATCCACGTTACAAGGGTAAGGTTGCAGAACTCATCCTGCCTTCGAAGAGGGAGCAGAGGATGAAACATCTTCAGGAGGCCTTGAAGAAAAGGTTTGTGCAATGCACTTCCAGACCCTGGGAGGTTACAATTTCCTAGTGCTGGACAACATGTTGCTGAGGCTTCGTTCAGTCAGAGGCAGAGCGGTGGACAAGGTGGCAGGCTGACCGATGCCTTTAAACAATTTTTCAGTCCTCAGCGCCAAGGTCTGATTGGTTCAAGCAACCATCACCAGTGTCTGCATTACATGGTGCAGGAATATGTAGGGGTAAGAGCAGACTTGGAGACCTTTCCAACAGAGCATCCACTGGGTTACTGGGTCTTGAGGATGGACCACTGGCCAGAATTTGCTCAATATGCAGTTGAGCTACTGGCCTGTCCTGCATCCAGCATGCTTTCTGAACGCACATTCAGTGCTGCTGGAGGGTTTGTAATGGATCAAAGAGTGCTCCTGTCCACAGACTCTGTTGATAGGCTCACATTCATAAAAATGAATCAGTCTTGGATCAGCAGTTATCAAGCACCTGATGCTGATGTAACTGATTGAATTTGCTATGTATGTGGGATCCCTTGAAGACTGTCTATGCTGACTATCCTATTCCTTCTCAATCTTGATGATGCTAGCTTCCAACAATATTTTTGGTTTAGGGCACCACCACCCAAGGCCCAATTTTGCTTCCCCTGTTTAACAGGGGCATGTAATTACAATTTTTTATATAATATTTCACAGCAGGGCCCATTCCTGCGCCCAACAAGAGTATCTGTGAGGGGTTACAGTGTTGTGGCACCGCCACCACCACCCAAGGCCCAATTTTTCTGCCCCTGTTTAACAGAGGAATGTAATTACAATTCTTGATATAGTATTTCACAGCAGGGCCCATTCCTGCGCCCACCAAGAGTAACTGTGAGGGCTTACAGTGTTTTGGTACCACCAACACCTAAGGCCCAATTTTCTGCAGAGTATATAGGGCAGGCCGTATAGTATATATAGGGCCTGGGTGACCCCCACGCCATTTTTTTTTAAATTTGGGTGTGCGGGGTTCCCCTTAATATCCATACCAGACCAAAGGGCCTGGTAATGGACGGGGGGGAACCCAT
Organism: Aquarana catesbeiana; assembly: GCF_042186555.1. Taxonomy (NCBI): domain Eukaryota; kingdom Metazoa; phylum Chordata; class Amphibia; order Anura; family Ranidae; genus Aquarana; species Aquarana catesbeiana. Next base: position 592,059,792 of record NC_133327.1, read on the forward strand.
GTCATTTTTTTAATGATTTTTATCTATATTGCTGGGACCCAACAATATATTACAGTCGTGGGTAGTTTAAATGACATTTTTTCCATTAGAAATGTAATTTTGCTGTGGTATTATTCTAAACACGTTAAAAATGCGCTACTTTACAGGCATACTAAGCACACCCCCAGGCACGATATTTAAAGGAATATTTAATTTTTATTGTTTCACTTTAAGCATTATTAAAATCACTGCTCCCGAAAAAACGGCCGTTTTTGAAACTTTTTGTTGCATTGATACATGTCCCCTGGGGCAGGACCCAGGTCCCCAAACACTTTTTATGGCAATAACTTGCATATAAGCCTTTAAAATTAGCACTTTTGATGTTTCACGTTCGTGTCCCATAGACTTTAACAGTGTTCGCGTGTTCAAACAAATTTTTTGCCTGTTTGCATGTTCTGCTGCGAACCGAACCGGGGGGTGTTTGGCTTATCCCTACCAGGCACACAGCAACAGTACATTCACTCTGGTTCATTGAACAGTCTAGGCTAGGGGTTTGTCTTTTTGTATATATTGCTTGTAGAAACTGGCAAGGGGATTAGGGGTGACATGGGATACTCCAAAACTGCTTGAGCACAATTCTTTAGAGGATACTTCTCTGTCTCAATGATAGAAGCACAAATACAGGTGGACTGGAACAGTATATAGGTTAACGACTGGGGACCATGAAGTAGCTTTAGGGTGCAGTACAGAAAGGAGGCTCTACTCACAGAATCCTGGAACAAGGTCAGTCAATAGGTGAAGCCTCTTGTAAAGTAACCCAGCATCCAGTCCAAAGGGTTCAGGGGGAAGCTACCCCCCTCCTAGCTCACAGATCCATTCCACCAGGAGGAAAAAAGACAATTTACTCAGGGCTCCAGAGTATTTAACAGCATCCCAGCCACCAACTGGGCTCACCTCTTCAGGGATTGTCTGGGCCCTGCACAATATTCAGGCTGCTCATTTGAATTCTCCCTCCCTAAACCAACCAGCCAGACTGCTGGTTGGAAGCTAAACAGTGGAGAGTGAACAAGTTTTGCTTTTTGACTGCTGGTAATTGCTGAGTTACATTTTTAGGTTCTTTTTGGAGCTTTTCCTTGTAGCTTTATAACACCTTTTTCTGTCACTAATTAAACAGATTTTTTTTTCTTTGCTTCCTTCAGCCTACTCATTAAGGGGAGTGGTTATTTGGTCACAGGTGACTGAGGCCTGTATAACCTTCTGTAGAACTCATTGTCAGCCTGCTCATCTTTGAGCTTTCTGGAACTTAGACCAAGTGGAACTGGACTAAGTGGTGAGTTAAAAAAACAAAGTTAGTGGAACTGGATTAAGTGGTGAGTTAAAAAACCCGAGTTGAAAACAGGAGGTTGTAACAGGGGTCAAGTACGTGTGTAGGGTGAGTACATGAGTTCTGCAAGTGCACATGGGCTGTATTGAGTATTAGTGTCAGGTACTGTGTATTGTGAGCACCTGAGTGTTGTCTGAGTAGTGTGTGTGTGGATCATTAGTACTAGTGTATTGTGTGCACGTTGGTCAGCGGGTGCACTTTGGTAAGCGAGTGCACGTTGATCAACGAGTACCTGTGTATTGTCTTGTTGAGTACCTGTGTATTGTCTTGATGAGTACCTGCATATTGTCTTGTTGGGTATTAGTGTCAGGAAGCTAGTTGTTAGGTAATTTGGACAGGGTATAATCCTCAATCCTCATTAAATTAGTATGTACGATGCCCGGTGGGTGTGGAGATGCGACTCGGTGTACATCTTGCGGCATATATGCGTTCCTTGATCATCCGATTGAGGGAGAATACTGCTGTGCAAAACATAAGCACATTGTTTCCCTGGAAGCCCAGGTTCTAAATCTGTGGAAGCAACTGTCAGCACTGACAAAGGGGTGCAGGCACTAGGAAAGAGTAGATAGGGGACAGTAAGGAAGGGTAGAAGGGGGAAGTGCCAGGAGGCCGATCCAGGGCTGGAGCATACCAATAAGTACACTCCATTGAGTGACATTGGTGAAACCAGTCAGGGACCAGCACTGCTGGAGCTGAGGGACTCTCCTAGCTTCCGGGGGAATAACTCCTCCAGTGAGAGTGGGGGGGAAGCGAAGGGAAAGGAAAGACAGATTCTGGTGGTAGGGGACTCAATTCTTAGAAGGACAGAGAGGGCAGTCTGTAACAAAGACCTGAAGCGCCGAACTCTATGTTGTCTACCGGGAGCTCGGGTTCGGCACATCATGGATCTGGTGGACAAATTACTGGGAGGGGCTGGGGAAGATCTGGCTGTCATGGTGCACGCTGGCACCAATGACAAAGTCAGAAGCAGATGGAGTGTCCTAAAGAACGATTTTAGGGACTTGGGAGCTAAATTGAGGAAAAGGAGCTCCAAGGTAGTATTCTCAGGAATACTACCGGTACATCGAGCCACGCCAGAAAGGCAGAGGGAGATTAGGGAAGTAAACAAGTGGCTGAAGAGCTGGTGTAGTAAGGAGGGGTTTGGGTTCCTGGACGACTGGGCCAGACTTCTCAGTCAATCACCAGTACTATAGAAGGGACGGACTGCACCTAAATGAGAAGGGTGCAGATCAGCTGGGAGTAAAGATGGACAAAAAGTTAGAGAGGTTTTTAAACTAGGCGATGGGGGAGGGCCCAGGGGTAAAGATAGTCAGCGTGGAACATATTCCATAGGGTAGTATTGGGGGCATTAGTGGTAGGTTGACTAAAGCACATAAACCCAAGGTAAGTATAGTAACAAGTCCTAGTTGCAATCTCGGAGCACTCAATAAGAGGATGGTATGCGACCGGTCTAAACTACGTGGCATGTTCACAAATGCCAGGAGCCTGGCGGACAAGATGGGTGAACTAGAGATACTGTTGTACGAGGAGGATTTGGATTTTGTGGGAATTTCAGAGACCTGGTTCAACAGCTCTCATGATTGGCTGGCAACCATTCAAGGGTATACCCTTTATCGCAGGGATAAAGAGGGTAAAAAAGGGGGAGGGGTATGCCTATATATAAAGAATAATGTACAAATGAATGTGAGAGATGACATCACTAAGGGAGCTAGGGAGGAGGTGGAATCCTTATGGGTAGAGCTCCAAAGGGATGAAGCTAAGGGGAAAATATTACTGGGAGTATGCTATAGGCCCCCTAACCTGAGGGAGGAGGGGGAGACGGATCTCCTATCACAAGTTAAATTAGCAGCAAGGATGGCAAGTGTTATCATAATGGGGGTTTTTAATTATCCAGACATAGACTGGGCGGAGGGAACCACGCATTCGTCTAAGGCTCGCCAGTTCCTAAATGTCTTGCAGGACAATTTCATGGTTCAGATGGTAGACGCACCAACTAGAAATAAAGCGTTACTGGATCTACTGATTACCAACAATACAGACCTGATCACGGATGTGGAAATACGGGGCAATTTAGGAAACAGTGATCACAGGTCAATTGGCTTCAGTATAAATCACACAAATAGGAAACATAAGGGGAATACAAAGACACTGAATTTCAAAAGAGCCAACTTCCCTAAACTACGAACCTTGTTAGAAGGCATGAATTGGGATAAAATCTTAGGAACAAAGAACACGGAGGAGAGATAGGTTTGCTTTAAGAGCATATTAAATAAGAGCATTAGCCAATGCATCCCATTGGGTAATAAATTTAAAAGAGCGAACAAAAGTCCTGGATGGCTTAACTCTAATGTAAAAATGCATATAAAAGAAAAGGAGAAGGCCTTCAAAAAATACAAGGTAGAGGGATCATCATCAGCATTCAGACTTCATAAAGAGTGCAATTAGGGCGGCTAAGATAGAACACGAAAGACACATAGCGGAGGAGAGCAAAAAAAATCCCAAGAAATTCTTGAAGTATGTAGACAGTAAAAAAGGAAGACAGACCATTTTGGCTCCTTAAAGAATGAGGAAGGACATCTGGTGACAAAGGATGGGGACATGGCGAAGGTATTGGATTTATTCTTCTCCTCAATTTTCATGAGGGGATCGAGGGGGCTTCAGTAACCAAAACTGCAGTGTTTATCCTTATGACACATCACAGGAATCACCTCCATGGTTAACAGAGGACAGAATTAAACTAGACTTGGGAAACAACATTAATAAATCACCAGGTTCAGATGGCTTGCATCCGAGGGTACTTAGGGAACTCAGTCAAGTAATTGCCAGACCATTGTTCCTAATTTTTACTGACAGTCTACTGACTGGAATGGTACCAGGTGATTGGAGAAAAGCCAATGTAGCGCCAATATTTAAAAAGGGCCCAAAATACATCCCTGGGAATTACAGACCAGTTAGCCTAACATCAATAGTATTCAAGCTCTTGGAGGGGATGATAAGGGACTATATACAAAATTTTATTAACAAGAACGGTATCATTAGCAGTAATCAGCATGGTTTCATGAAGAATCGTTCTTGCCAAACCAATCTATTAACCTTCTATGAGGAGGTGAGTTGCCATCTAGATAAAGGAAGGCCCGTAGACATGGTATATCTGGATTTTGAAAAAGCATTTGACACAGTTCCCCATAAACGTTTACTGTACTGTACTGTTCAGAGGGTGGTGATAAATGGGGAGTACTCGGAATGGTCAGAGGTGGGTAGTGGGGTCCCCCAGGGTTCTGTGCTGGGACCAATCCTATTTAATTTGTTCATAATGACCTGGAGGATGGGGTAAACAGTTCAATCTCTGCATTTGCAGACAATACTAAGCTAAGCAGGGCAATAACTTCTCCGCAGAAAGTGGAAACCTTGCAAAAAGATCTGAACAAATTAATGGGGTGGGCAACTACATGGCAAATGAGGTTTAATATAGAAACATGTAAAATAATGCATTTGGGGGGCAAAAATATGAATGCAATCTATACACTGGGGGGAGAACCTCTAGGGGAATCTAGGATGGAAAAGGACCTGGGGGTCCTAGTAGATGATAGGCTCAGCAATGGCATGCAATGCCAAGCTGCTGCTAACAAAGCAAACAGAATATCGGCATGCATTAAAAAGGGATCAACGAGATAAACCGATAATTCTCCCGCTCTACAAGCCTCTGGTCCAGCCGCACCTAGATTATGCTGTTCAGTTCTGGGCACCAGTCCTCAGGAAGGATGTACTGGAAATGGAGCGAATACAAAGAAGGGCAATTAAGCTAATAAAGGGTCTGTAGGATATTAGTTATGAGGAAAAGTTGCGAGCATTGAACTTATTCTCTCTGGAGAAGAGACACTTGAGAGGGGATATGATTTCAATTTAAAAATACCGTACTGGTGACCCCACAATAGGGATAAAACTTTTTCGCAGAAGGGAGTTTAACAAGACATTTGGCCACTCATTAAATTTAGAAGAAAAGAGGTTTAACCTTAAACTACGTAGAGGGTTCTTTATTGTAAAGTCTCGTACACATGATCCAATTTTCCGCAGACAAAACCTCTGACTTTTGTCCGAAGGCGTGTGCCTGGATTTTGTCTTGCATACAAACGGCAAGGAATTGTCGGCCAAAAAACACAAAAGTAGTGACGTACTACATTGTGTTTCATCCCTTTAGCGCCACCCTTTGGGCTCCTTCTGCTAATTTTGTGTTAGTAGAAGTTTGGTGAGTGTTGATGCGCGCTTTTCAGTTAGCGCTTTTCAGTTAGCGCTTTTCAGTTTGCGTGTTTCGTTTCGTGCTTTTCAGTTCATTTCTAAACGGCCGTTCGTCAAGCAGACATGTTGCGGAATCGGGGGAGATAACGTGTTATTTATTATTGGTCTTGGAGTTATTGCTTTTACCCAAGTCCAGTCCAGGAACAGGAGGAGGAGGAGTTCTTGGACCAAAAATTGGTTGCTTTATTAATCGCGACCAATTATGTCATATGCTTTTGCTGCAGGAGCTCCAGGAGAATAATCCAGATGATTTTCGGAATTATCTCCGGATGACTGACCCTTGCTTTCACCAACTCTTGGCATTGTTTACCCCCTATATTAAGAAGCAGGACACATGCATGAGGCTTTTATTTTATTTTTTGGTTGAATAATAATGATTTGATTTGTTATATTTTCTATATTTTTGGATGCATAGAATGCACTTTTTGGATAAGTTCTATTTGCAGATAGCATGTCTAATTTTATTTTATTTTTTTTTAATGCACAATAAAAATATTATGGAGAATAATACTTGGCTATGTGTTTTACTTCAAATGACAGTTTAGGAGTAGGCAGTTACATTTAAAAAAATACAATGTAAAATTGACAGGGGATACCAACATAGTTGTATCTTTGATCTTAAAAACTACGGGATAATGGTGTTGTGGTAACCAGCCCAAAAAAAAAAAAAAAAAAAAAAAGCATAATAATATTATTCTTGATATCACTAGAAAAAAAAAGCCTTTGACAATTTGTTTGCAATAACTCCATCAGTATCACCAGCAAAGCAGCTTAATTATTATCCCATTAAAGAAGAAAAGGATGTGCACTGCATTTCGAGATTTTATAATTTGCCGTGTCACGAATGTTATTTCTCCATTACGAACGCTAGTTTAGAAGACCGACTGCTTCCGGCTTGTCCTTGCTTCCGAGCATGGCTGTTTGTACTTTGGACTCCGATGGACTTGTGTACACACGCTGGGAAAATCTGACAACAGACATTTGTCCACGAAAAATTTTAAAACCTGCCATTCAACATTTGTCCGTGGAAAATCTGACAATTGTCCGATGGAGCGTACAAACGGTCGGATTTTCCGACAACAGCCTGTCATCCAGGGGCGGATCGGGGGGGGACGGGACAATTGCCCCCTCGGAGAATGCGGATGACAGACTGTGCGGGCGGCTCCGCAGGTGACAGTGCAGGCGGTTTCCGCTGTGGGTGACAGTGCGGGCGGCTCCGCCGCGAGTGACAGTGCGGGCTCCATCATGGGTTACAGTGTGGGCCACCTCGCCGTGGGTGACAGTGCGGGCGGCTCCGCCATGGAAGACAGTGTGGGCGGCTCCGTTGTGGGTGACAGTGCGGGCGGCTCCGCAGCGGGTGACAGTGCGGGCGGTTCCGCTGTGGGTGACAGTGCGGGCGGGCGACTAGGTCGGTGAGTGGGCGGGTGAGAGAGGGGGTTAGCTGGGCGGCTCCGTGTGTGACTGTGAGTGGGCTGCTGGCCAATCAGGGAGCTGGCAGGCAGGGGAGCAGAGAGATGACATCATCTCTCACCACCCTGCGCCTGCCCTGCATCCCTGCAGTTCCGCCCTCACTGTGAAGGCAGCTGTGGGCAGCAAAGATATTACATCATCTCTCTGCTGCCTGACTCTGGAACATAGCAAGTGACCACCTTGGTAGGAAAGTGACACGGCAGGTGACAATCCGCATATAGTGACAGGCGACGTGGCAAGTGACAATCCGCAACGTGTGGCAGGTGACGTGGCAAGTGACAATCCGCAATGTGTGGCAGGTGACGTGGCAAGTGACAATCCGCAATGTGTGGAAGGTGGCGTGGCAAGTGACAATCCGCAATGTGTGGCAGGTGACATGGCAAGTGACAATCCGCAAAGTGTAGCAGGTGACGTGGCAAGTGACAATCCACAATGTGTGGCAGGTGACGTGGCAAGTGACAATCCACAACGTGTGGCAGGTGACGTGACAAGTGACAATCCACAATGTGTGGCAGGTGACGTGGCAAGTGACAATCCACAACGTGTGGCAGGTGACGTGGCAAGTGACAATCCACAACATATGGCAGGTGACGTGGCAAGTGACAATTCACAATGTGTGGCAGGTGATGTGGCAAGTGACAATCCGCATTTGGTGGCAGGTGACGTGGCAAGTGACAATTCACAGCATGTGGCAGGTGACGTGGCAAGTGACAATCTGCAACGTGTAGCAGGTGACGTGACAATTCGCAGCATGTGGCAGGTGACGTGGCAAGTGACAATCCTCATCTGGTGACAGGTGACGTGGCAAGTGACAATTTACAACGTGTGGCAGGTGACGTGGCAAATGACAATCCACAACGTGTAGCAGGTGACGTGGCAAGTGACAATCCACAATGTGTAGCAGGTGACGTGGCAAGTGACAATCCGTATTTGGTGGCAGGCGACGTGGAAAGTGACAAACTCAGGACTCCCACTGATTCTGCATTATGGTGAGTTGAACTATTTCATTTTATATTACAATGTAAGAATAGAAATAATGCGCTTCAATCATCCTGACACGATAATAACCATGGTGCCGTGATGATTGAAGCGCCAACACCAGCCGTTTCCCCTGTAAATTGCCCGCAAAAAAAGGTATTTTCTGGCAGTGCACCTCCCGATAAATTAAAAAAAGACAATAAAAGAAGAAATTCAACCAGCGCTAATCACTAGTGCAATATACTAAAGCAGCTGAATACTGAGGATAAAATTTATCAAATCCAACAGAGCAAAATGTAAAAAAGCAGTACAGCGCTAACAATGTCCCTAAAGATATTCAATTAACTAAAATGTCCATAAAAGGAGAACAATATAATGTCCATAAAGAAATAGAAATTCCAGATGAAGATCCCAAAGTGCAAGTGATATGCGGGGACCGCTGAAGAAGTCCCGCCCATCACAAGGGATGTAACGCATACGGAACATTACCACGTGACTCGTGACGTCACCCGCGCCCTGCTCATTGATTCTCGTGGAGTATCTTACACGCTTGCATCCTTCGCACTGGGGTACAGTGCCTGCCTTGTAAGTTGACCTACTTTTTAATAAATACTTTTAAGCTAGAGACAGAGAGCACTAGATGTTATTTATTCTATTGCATGTGATCGTTCCACGAGACCGTAAGCCACCTGGTTCCAGTTACCTGCTCCTGTACATCTCCCAGTGTGGGAAAGGCTGTTTGAGACCTGACTGAATTTATTCAGGGGTCCACTCGCTGAGGTGAGCGGCTAGCGATACTGGTGGTGGATTTTTATCACTATATGAGTCACTCAACATTATTGGATATCACTTGCACTTTGGGATCTTCATCTGGAATTTCTATTTCTTTATGGACATTATATTGTTCTCCTTTTATGGACATTTTAGTTAATTGAATATCTTTAGGGACATTGTTAGCGCTGTACTGCTTTTTTACATAGTGCCCCTCCCGAGACTAGACTCTGGATCCGCCCCTGCTGTCATCACACATTTCCCGTCGGAAAATCCAATCGTGTTTACGCGGCTTTAGAGCAGGAAGGATGTTGAATTCCCTTCCACAGGCGGTGGTCTCAGTGGGGAGCATCGATATTTTAAAAAACTATTAGATAAGCACTTGAACGACTGCAACATACAGGGATATACAATGTAATACTGACATATAATCACACACATAGGTTGGACTTGATGGACTTGTGTCTTTTTTGAACCTCACCTACTATGTAACTATGTAACTATGTAAACTCCAGAAACTTCTTCTAGAGGCAGAGGAAAGCAATCAAATTGCCAGCCTTTGAAGCCCTTATCAGACCAGACCAAACAAATACTGCTCCTCTGATTACAGAAAGAGCAAAAAACTAACTAGTAGACTAACTAGGAGACTGCTACATAATTATAGAAAGTGATGGTGAGCCACTCTAAATCTGAAAAGTATACTATAATCAAAAAATGATGTGTATAACAGAAAGCTTTATGGAAATTTCCGACTTGGGCTTTCAGACAGATGTGATGTAAGCACCTGCTGAGAGTTTTATCTTGGGAAATATGGTTGTGAAGATTACACACATGTGGGTTTTCGGCAACTGATTAGGTAACACCACTTTACTATAATATAAAGTCTCTGCAGAGGATCTTCTCTTTACAATTTAACACTCTCCAAGTCCTGGCAGCCAGTAGTACTCTGCACTTTGGTACCATGCAACCAGGTATTTTGGATTGGCATAGTAATGCTTGGTAAAATAAAAGTCATAGAAACAAGAAGATATACTTTTCTTTAGTGAGCACATGCAGCTGGTAAATCAATGTCCATACAATTTGCTCACTTTTTTCCTCATACAGCAGTACTTAGCATACACAATTACTTGCATCATACAGAGGCTACGGTCTCACACACAGTTAGAATTCATACATAGCTATACACTGGTACATCTCAGGAGGCTTCAGGTCAAACCTCAGCTGCATCAAATTCAAAATGCTTTTTTCTTTTTGGAGTGATGAGAGACAATATCTTGAGGACACAAGATTAACTGCAATGTAACTCTTAGTTAACCCAGTCACAACATATTTACCAATGGCCACCTTAGTCCAGTGTCCTCAACCTGGAACCTGCCCTGTTAAACCGCTGTATGGTCTTTATTTTCAAAGTATTTTATTGATTTTTTCAAAGTATAAAAGTACAAACATAAGCAAACAAAATAATACAAAAATACCAACCCAATCTCTTGGGAAATGTTCAGAAGCAATAGATATAGGACACTAAGCTGAGTAGCTACCAATGGAAGGAGCAGCTCCTAAAAGTCACTCCTAAACAACCAACAGTCCCATATCCGTCAAGTCCTGGATAAAGGATTGGGAGAGGCCTCGTAGAGAATCTGCCAGCACCCCAAAAGGGATCAAACTGTGCTCGACTGATTCCCCCCTGAGCCCCTAGGCACAAGACATCAATAGACCTGACAGATACCTGAACAAAACTTAAGGTTCATTCATACCTGAACTGCTAGCCCCCTGGGGGGCAGCCCCCCAGAGAGTGATAAGTATTTATCTAGTATTGGAAGGATACTCTTAGTTTAAAAAATAATACAAAGGAGAGGGGATAGGAACGTGAGAGATAGGGAAAGAAGAGAGGGAAGAAGAGAGGAGAGAGAGAGAGAGAGAGAAGAGCCCATCAACGGGGGATGACCCCTTGTTCTCTGGTAGTCCCAGAAGCTCTAAGGCTGGACCCCTGGAATGAGAGAGATGCCCACATAATGGGCCCATGGTTCCCAGGTGGTCTCAAATTTCAATTTGGTGTCGAGTAGGATGCTTGAGAGTTTCTCTTGGGACATAATCCAGGAGATTTTTCGTGTGGCCGCTTTAAAGGAGACCTTGGGTTGTTTCCACGCTCTGGCAATGGTTAACTTAGCTCCCAAAAAGATAAAGTGTATTAATTTTCTCGTGTGTTTGGGAACGTTGTTTAGATTATCATTAAGCAAAGCAATGGCCGGGGTTTTGGGTATCTGGATGTCTGTTAATTTACGGATCAGGGTGAAGATCTTGTTCCAAAAAGTGGAGTCTTGGGCATTCCCACCAAACGTGGACTAGGGTGCCGTTGAGAAGACAACCCCGGAAACACCTAGCGTCTGCTGAGGGAAACATTTTAGAAAGTCTCATCGGAGTAAGGTACCACCTGGTGATAACCTTAAGACTAGATTCTATAAGGGAGATATTACGGATCCCCTTGAATGATCTATTAAAGGAGGACCACCAGCTATCTAAATTCCAATTGAGAGATAATTCTTTTTCCCAATCTATCATGTACGTGGTCTTTTCCGATTGGGTAGACAGTGCCTGATAGATAATGGAGATTCCACCCCTCTGCTCCATAGGCTGGCCACACCATAATTCGTACGGTGTGAATCTTGGAGGAGAGGGTTTCCCCACCCAGATATGATTCAGGAAGTGACTCAATTGGTGGAATCTAAAGCATTCCGAATTTGGGAGCTCCAGTTGATTTACACAGAAATCAATGGTAAGAGGTCCGCTTGCAGAGAAAAAGTGTCCGATTCGATACAACCCCTTGTCCAGCCACCATTTAAAGGCTTTAATATTTAGGCCCGGAGTAAAGTCAGGGTTATTGAAAATATGAGCTAGGGGTCGGGTGCTCGAGGTTAATGAAGGGTTAGATCTCATGTTGTCCCAGATTCTTAATGATTGAGAGAGGGTTGGAGATTGAATTGGGGGGGTCCAGAGTAAGAAGTCAAGGGTGTATGCAGGCACCGCCTGTCTTTCTATTTGTATCCAGTCTGGCCTCTCAGCCCTGGAGTATACTGAGGAGAGTTGTGCTAGCCTGGCAGCTTGATAGTACCAAAATAACTGGGGAAGTCCTAGGCCTCCTTGAGATCTGGATCTGAACAGGGTTCCTTGCTGGATTCTATGCCCCTTCCCTCCCCATATAAATTTGATGACTTTCCGTTGGAAAGTAAACAAGTGATCCTTTCTGATGTTTATTGGGAGAGCCCTGAAGAGGTAGAGGAGTCTTGGCAGTAACGTCATCTTGACAGCGTGAATTCTACCCAGCCAGGAAACCTCCCCCCTTGCCCAAGTCCCTAGATCTGTCTCGAGCTTACGATATGTGGGTGGGAAGTTAGCAGGGTACAGTTGTTCCGTTTTTGCCGTGAGTTTAATCCCAAGGTAGTCAATGGCTGAGTCACCCCACTTAAAGTCGAATGAGTTTCGGAGTGAGGCTACTACTTCTGTTTTGAGGGAGATGTTAAGGGCGTATGACTTAGTGTAGTTTACCCGTAGTCCCGAGATTGCTGAAAACTCCTTCAGGAGTTTGAGGAGATTTGGGAGGGAGGTGGTCGGGGATGTGATAAATAGTAACATGTCGTCCGCAAAGAGCCCGCATTTGTGGACTTGATTTCCACAGGAAACTCCTTGGATTATGGGTCATCTCGTATTGCTATAGCCAGAGTTTCAATGGCCATTGCAAAAACTAGGGGGGACAATGGGCACCCCTGTCTGGTGCCTCTCGCTATGTTTAGGGGGTTAGAGTATTGGCCTTGCAGGTGGATCACCGCCTTCGGAACAGAGTAAAGGGAGCTAGGGAATCCTAAAAAACGGGTACCAAATCCCCATCTCTCTAAAAGGGAAAACAGATAGGACCATTCTATCGAATCAAAGGCCTTATGAAGGTCCAGTGATAGGAGCATTCCCTCTTGCCTGGTGCCCCCTGTCCAATTAGATTGAAGCAGGGAGACAATGTCTATCGCTCTCTGGATTTGGTCTGGTCCTTGCCTCCCCGGGATAAACCCCACTTGATCTTTATGAATATACCCTTTAATAAAAGAAGATAGGCGATTGGCTAGAATTTTCGTTAGGATTTTCAGGTCATTATTAATTAAGGAAATGGGGCGATAATTTTCCACTTCTTCTTGGTTCTTATTAGGTTTGGGGATTACCAAAATGAATGCAGTGTTGAGGTGGGGATTGAGCGGGGAACCTGAGCTTGTGGAATTAAAAAATTTAGACATATGTGGGGCTAAAATTTCTCCAAAAGTCTTGTAATAGGGGACTGATAGGCCATCAGGGCCTGGTGCTGAACCGGGTTTGAGTCCTTTAATGACCTCCCTTATTTCTTCTACCGTAAAAGCTTCCTCCATAATATCTTTATGCTCTTGGGAGAGGGTAAATGAATGTTCTGCAGGAAGGAGGAGATTACAGATATGCTACTAGTATGGTTTGAGTTGTATAGCTTGGAATAAAAATCGTGAAAGGCGGACATAATTTTGTTTGGGTTGGCAGTAGGGGGCTGTCCTGCAATACGCAGTTTAGGGAAAGTGCGAGAATGGAACTTGGGGGTGAGTTTGGCTGCCAACATTGGACCTATTTTGTCTTTTTGATAATAGTATTTGGCCCCGCTCCATCGGATGTGTTTCTCCGCTTTGGCTGTTAATGCTAGGTTCAGTTCAAGCCTAATCCCGTCCAGTTTATCCGTTAGGACTTTCGAGGGATGTTTCTTGTGTTCTGCTTTTACGGCAGCAAAAGATGCTTCTAGTTTGTGGATGTCAATCATGCGTTCTTTTTTAACTTGGGATGCTAAGCGGATGATCTCTCCCCTAATGGTAGCCTTGTGGGCTGCCCAAAGGGTCTCTGGGGATATGTTATCAACATTATTCAATTAAAAAAATTCTTTGATGGCGTCCGCCAGTACTTTGGTGTGAATTGGGTCGCTCAAAAGTGATTCGTTGAGTCGCCAGAATGAGCTTTTTTTCCCAGATAGTGTGTTTCTAAGGGATAGTATGACTAACGAATGGTCCGACCAGGCTATGTCCAAAATAGAAGCTTTATTGGCCAGAGGGACAAGGTGTGATGGAATAAGTAAGTGATTGATCCTAGCATAAGATCGATGAGGGGCAGAGTAACGTGTAAAGTCTCTGCTCTTGGGGTTCAATTCCCTCCAGATGTCTACTAGACCATTGGAGTGTAGTAATTTGGCTATTCTACAACTTTGTTTCGTTGGTCGCGTAAGCTGGTATTTAGGGGGCTTTGTTTTGTCAAGACCCTGGTCAAAAGCCACATTAGAATCCCCCCCCAAATGAATTTACCCTCCAGGTTGGGGGCTCAGGGTTGCAAATAGGTTCTGGAAGAAGGTGGATTGACCCTTGTTAGGGGCGTAATAAGAGATTAGCGAATACAGTATACCTTTACAAGAATGAACCTGCCCTCTGGGTCCCGATGCTCAGAAATGTGGGAGAACTTACAATTTTTGGAAAACAGAATGGCAACCCTTGCGGCTTCACTGCCAGTTTTCTACTGCGCACGCGCGAGTGGCGTGGCGATCTGTGAATGGTTTTCTGGGAACACACACAGTTCCCAGAAGGCAACGGGGCCGCTCAGCTAGGAGCAGAACACGCCGCGGAATAGGAAGAGGCAGATTAGGAAGACTGCCTAGCAACAAGGGTTCAGGTAAGTTTAAATTTTTTTTTTTTTAAATGTTTTTTTTTTATTTTTTTTAGGATTTTTGGTGAAATTTTTTTTTTCATGGTGGCCCTCCACTTTAACGGACAAATTACTGAAGTTTAAAGTTATAACTTCAAACCAGTAATTTCACAGTAAATAGATAAATAATAAATTATTATGTTATAACAGTGGTCATCAACCCTGTCCTCAGGGCCCACTAACAGGCCAGGTTTTATGTACTACCTTGGGGAGATGCAGACTAGAATACTGCAATCACTGAGCAGCAAATGATATCACCTGTGATGTATTTCAGTTATCTTGCAAACCTGGCCTGTTAGTGGGCCCTGAGGACAGGGTTGATGACCACTGTGTTATAACATATAGCATAATAATATAGGATTTAGCTTGATTAAAACAGTATCTTTTCAGCAGCTACAGATTCTCATACTCCCTCTTAACTGTGTGAGAAAAATATGGGATTATGGGTAAATCTTATACCTATAAACACCTGTTTTATCCTTGTAGTTAAGAAGACTGGGCTGGAAGGGAGTATGTGTCTTTTAGACACATGCCCCCTTCTATGACATTGCAGTGAGAGGAGAGCCTCCACTGCAGCATTTTTATTGGACAGCTGGGGCCCATGGTACTTTACCATTGGTCCAAGGCTTCAAGCTGTCCATTGAGCTCAGTGCCTCTGACAAGAAGTCAGAGGCACTGTGAGCGCATCCTCTCAGTCTGCTACAGAGTGTGCCAGCTTGCATTTAACCTGGCTGCTCTGTATGTAGCTTCTGACAGGCTGCGCAAGGAGCCCCATATCTCCAGAACCATAGGTCCTAGGAGCCCCAAATTTTGACCAGTGGTGGAGTAGGACTCTGGCTACCTACTCCCCAAACAGGTTGCCAAGCTACGGCCCTCGATTGTTTTTTTTGTGTTTTTTTTTGTTCATGGCAGATGAGGCTCTGCCATGAATCACAATACAAATAGGGCATGATAACACTTCTTAATGGTAATGAAAAAAAACACACAAACTCTAATAAACAAGTACAAACCCATATGTATGCAGTTAGGAAGTCAGCCCAGATTTAAAAACAAAAGTGTGTAAAGCACCTTACACAAACTAAAAATCCAATGCAGCCAGCTTGCTTGCAGTGGATTGGGAGCTCCCAAATTCATATGAAAGATAAACACAAAGAGAAGCAGTGCAAAAGGACTGATAGTGTAATAGTATGTTAGAATAAAATGTATTATTCAAATAAACAAAACACACAGAGAAAGATAAGATCACGGGTGGCATGACAGTGGTCAAAGGCTAAGGGAATCTGCAGTCCTACTACAGGCTCTCCTGCCCCGGCCAGGGGCTGAGTTCACGGCCATTGAGCAGCCTCAGATAGAGAAAGAAAGCGTCAGGGATCCAAAAGAAAAACAACGCAAAATCCAATTCAGAGCCCATCCATTGGTGTCCCGGAAGTGATGTCAGAAGAAACAGGAATGCATTTCGGGGAGAACCTCCCCCTCATGGGCTACCTCCATGGCTTGAATGCCAACATACTGCATAAATGAATGCTATGCCTGTCATAGCAGAAACAAAGGGCCAGTGAAAATGTATTAACAAGACTACACATAGGCATTATATGATGATGTGCCCGTACTGATTAGTGATCTTTGACTTTAAAAGTGTTTAAAAAGTCATAATTAAAATAAATACAATTGTATACTCAGTTTATTTAAAAAAAAAGAAAAAAAAACAATCACATCTATCGATATACATGGATGGATTTCACTAATAAAGCAATTTGATTGCACAGCAAGAATTTTTATTTTCTTTAATAATAAACCTGCTGTATGATTTAATATTGTGTATTTATGAGACTACAAATATGCACAATATGGTGTGCACATTTGCGTTGATGTGTGATCATGTATGTACAGTTGAAAAGTGCACAATTAAATTAAAAACTATAGTATAATTCATTCACAATCAAATCCATTGATACACATAAAAAGATATCAGCAACGAAGCAATCAGACTGCACATCAAGAAAAAAATATATATTTGTAATAATAAACCCATTGTATTCATTAATATACAGTATATTGTGTATTTACAGTTGCAATAAAAAGTATGTGAACCCTTTTGGAATGATATGGATTTCTGCACAAATTGGTCATAAAATGTGATCTGATCTTCATCTAAGTCACAACAATAGACAATCACAGTCTGCTTAAACTAACAACACACAAAGAATTAAATGTTACCATGTTTTTATTGAACACACCATGTAAACATTCACAGTGCAGGTGGAAAAAGTATGTGAACCCTTGGATTTAATAACTGGTTGAACCTCCTTTGGCAGCAATAACTTCAACCAAACGTTTCCTGTAGTTGCAGATCAGACGTGCACAACGGTCAGGAGTAATTCTTGACCATTCCTCTTTACAGAACTGTTTCAGTTCAGCAATATTCTTGGGATGGCTGGTGTGAATCGCTTTCTTGAGGTCATGCCACAGCATCTCAATCGGGTTGAGGTCAGGACCCAATGAGGTCAGTGACTGGGCCACTCCAGAAGGCGTATTTTCTTCTGTTTAAGCCATTCTGTTGTTGATTTACTTCTATGCTTTGGGTCGTTGTCCTGTTGCAACACCCATCTTCTGTTGAGCTTCAGCTGGTGGACAGATGGCCTTAAGTTCTCTTGCAAAATGTCTTGATAAACTTGGGAATTCAAAGCAGCCCCAAACCATGATTCCCCCACCACCATACTTCACAGTTAGGATGAGGTTTTGATGTTGGTGTTTTGTTACAAACTAAACAAAAACTTGAACAGTGAATAGCATATATAAATAAATATAAATACAATGTGTTGAAAGTCTACTGTGATAGTCTAATTAGAGACCTCCCGGGATACAAATCCAAAAGTTAGTTCACCATTGTTCGTGTGAAATAATAAACAAACAAAATTTGCGAAAAAAAAGTGGTAAAGAAGTATGTAATAAAAAATATATTAAACAGATATATTAAATAAATATGTAGTTTATAACAATTATAAAAGGATTACAATTGTGTGAATTCCCATACAACTTACTTAAAAAGGTGATTCCTTTACAGGTTAGAAGAAAAAATTATGATGATACCTCCTATGTGTGTTAAACAAGGCTTACTGAGTCTGAGTTAATCAGCAGAGGATAGGCTTACATCCGCCGGCTTGGATCCTTTATTCTCCGCTTCTCCCGTTCACATGCTTTCCCCCATATGAAATACAAACATGGGGCAAGACCATTGCGCACATAACTTCTACTAAATGGAATCAGCAAAGAACCCAATAGATCCACTCACATGATGTAAAAAGTATAGATCGCATTTCTACAATATATGGTCAGTAGAAATCACTCGCCTCCATGTTCCTATGTGCTGCTGCTATTAAGGATCACTGCAGGCTACACACTGACAAGAGCTGACAGGCTCCTTCTCCCTCACGCGTATCGTCACTAGACACATGACTTTTTCAAAATCCATTCTTGTTTAGTGTTTTACGTATCGTAGATTCGCTAACAGGAATGTTAGCATATGCCAGAGACTTTTGTAAATCTTTAGCTGACACTCTAGGACTCTTCTTCACCTCATTGAGCAGTCTGCGCTGTGCTCTTGCAGTCATCTTTACAGGATGCCCACTCCTAGGGAGAGTAGCAGCAATGCTGAACTTTCTCCATCTATAGACAATTTGTCTTACCGTAGACTGATGAACAACAAGGCTTTTGGAGATACTTTTATAACCCTTTCCAGCTTTATACAAGTCAACAATTATTAATCGTAGGTCTTCTGAGAGCTCTTTTGTGCGAGGCATCATTCACATCAGGCAATGCTTCTTGTGAAAAGCAGTCCCAGAACTGGTGTGTGTTTTTTATAGGGCAGGGCAGCTGTAACCAACACCTCCAATCTCATCTCATTGATTGGACTCCAGTTGGCTGACACCTCACTCCAATTAGCTCTTGGAGAGCTCATTAGTCTAGTGGTTCACATACTTTTTATTGCAACTGTATGAATGCCAACACAATAAGGAACCTAAACAGTAGCCAGGTAAGAGAAATAAAACATAATCAGACAAAAATAATGCATTAAGATAATAATCATTCTCATAATGAACAAGTAACTATAATAACAAGTGACAATAATGCCGTGTACACACGACCAGACTTTACGGCATACTTGGTTTGGCGGACCGGAGTCCGCCACACAATCCGATCGTGTGTAGGCTCCGGCGGACTTTTTTTCCCCAAAAGTCCGCCGGACCTAGAAATGAAACATGTTTCAAATCTTTCTGTCGTAAGTCCGCTGGATTCAGTTCCTAACGGAAAGCCCGTTCGTCTGTATGCTGGTCCGACGGACCAGATACGAAGCAAGGGCAGGGTACTACATCTCGCGCTTGCTGCAAAAGGAAAAAACTATTTTCCTATTGCGGCGAGCGCGGGGCATACCAGGCCCTTAGGTCTGGTATGGATTTTAAGGGGTACTCCCTACGCCGAAAAAACATGCCAGCATGCCCAGGGACTGTGACGGCATAAGGGGGCGGGGTCACCGCCTATATAAGTCACATTGGAACGCTCAGAGAGCATTCCAGCCAAAGAGAGCTTCGTGTCAACATCGGAAGAAGAGAAGAAGGCAGAAGGCAGAATTCTGGGCCCCTGCTAGCAAAAGAGCGGCAAAAGAGCAGAAGATAGCGGAGGAGCCCGGCAGAAGACCCGGAGAGCACGGAGAAGAACCGGAGAGACCCCTGAAGCCAGAAGAAGACCCCCGAAACTGGAAGAAGACCCCCGGAGCTGTCTAATAAATTACTTTAAAAACCTGTGCAGTGTGTTTTTTTTTATTGACACTTTTTCCCTAGGTGAATGGGTAGGGGTACCTTGTACCACATACTCATTCACATAGGGTGGGGGGCCGGGATCTGGGGGCCCTCTTATTAAAGAGGGCTCCCGGATTCCAATAAGCCCCCCACCCACAGACCCCGACAACCAACGGCCAGGGTTGTCGGGAAGAGGCCTTTGTCCTCATCAACATGGGGACAAGGTGCTTTGGGGTGGGGGGGCCGCAGGGCGCCCCCTCCCCCAAAGCACCCACCCCCATGTTGAAGGCATGCATCCTGGTACGGTTCTGGAGGGGGCGCTCGGTCGTCCACCCCCCTTTCCTGATCGGCCGGGCTGCATGCTCGGATAAGGGTCTGGTATGGATTTTGGGGGGGACCCCACGCCGTTTTTTAAGCGTAGGGGGTTCCCCTTAAAATCCATACCAGACCTAAGGGCCTGGTATGCCCCGTGACGGGGCTTGCAAGGTGTCAATCTCGCCGATAAAAGCAGCAAGATTGACTTCCTTTTCTATTCCGATCGTACCCGAGTCACGCTCAAAATGAACGGACTTGGCCATGTGTGGGCAAGTCCGTTCATTCTGAAAGTCCGCCGTAACTCCGGCAAAAGTCCGTTGGGATGACCGGCGGACCTAGTCTGCCGGAAAGTCCGGTCGCGTGTAGGCAAGTCCGTCCATTCAGAAAGTCCTGCGGTAGTCCGCCGGAAGTCAGGTGGGAAGAACATCGGACCTAATTTCTCAGAAAGTCTGGTCGTGTGTACGTGGCATAACTCAAAGATTTTAACCCTCTAATCAATATAAGTATAATTTAGTCAAATTACATTTCTCCGATCACAACCTTATCAATTTCACATTTGCTTGAGCGAGCATAGCGTAAAACTCAGTGGCGGCCCGTCCATAGGTAGCGCCCAGGCGCTGCCCCCCCCCCCCCCCAAGCTTTTGGGAAAAAAGAAAAAAGAAAAAAAAAGGTCACTTTAAGAGTGACCAGGCGTCAGAAACACAGCTGTCTATGGGAAGCTTCCCAGCTTGCAATCAGCTGATTGGAAGCTGGGAAGCTGATTTGCCTGTGTTTAGGGCATGTTCAGGGCGCAAGCGATGCGCCTGCAAACACTCCCACTCTCCAATGATTTGTCCCTGGCTCTTTATTATTTTCATTGGCCAGGACCGAAGGGTGACTGGGCGGTGCTTTTTCAGCACTACAGCGTCACTTCCAGTTTCCTTGGAGTCGGAGTGGAGTGCAGACACTGCGGAGACTACTTGACTGCAACCCGGGACCCTGTGATGTGAGGTGGGGAGTGGATCACAGATGCTGCGGGTGGGTCAGAGCTGGCAGTGCAGAGCCCAAGTGCGGTGTACCAGAGCAGAAGGTGAGTGCAGGTTTCGGAGGTGATCTCTATCACTGTGTCACTGTGAATGACAAAGAGGATTGCAACAGCTGAAGACAGAGTGTACCTGAGTGCTGCAATTCTCTGTTTTTGCTGTTTTCAATGGCATGTCTCTCCCTCCTGGCATAACGCTCCCCTGGGTCCTCAGACTTCTCTGCAGGGTGGCTACAGAGTGCCTGCTCCACCTGGTGTATAGTGTGTCCTGCCGTGAACCTGGCCCCCCTCCCCCCACCTCTGTTCACTTTTCTCAGCTGCTGCAGAGCTTCATGGAGGGGGGGGTGGGGCTGCTGAGTGCTGTGGTGCAGGGCAGTGACTGGCAGCTGTGGGGTTCCCAAACCCCAAATTCCTCCCCCCTCCCTTCCTGCATTTTCCCTCCCTGCCTCTCCACCCTAAATCAATCCCCCTCCCTGCCCCACCAACATAAAAAGACAGCCCCCCGCCTCTCTACCCTAAACAATAACCCCCTCCCCGCCTTTCCACCCTAAACAAACCCCCTCCCTGCCTCTCCACCCTAAACAGTAACCTCCTCCCCACCTCTCCACCCTAAACAATAACCTCCTCTCCATCTCTCTACCCTAAACAATAACCTCCTCCCCACCTCTCTACCCTAAACTATAACCTCCTCCCCACCTCTCCACCCTAAACAATAACCTCCTCCCTGCCTCTCCACCCAAAACAATAACCTCCTCCCCACCTCTCCACCCTAAACTATAACCCACCTCTGCACCCTAAACAATAACGTCCTCCCCACCTCTCCACCCTAAACAATAACCTCCTCTCCACCCTAAACAATAACCCCATCCCCACCTCTCCACCCTAAACAATAACCTCCTCCCCACCTCTCCACCCTAAACAATAACCTCCTCCCCACCTCTCCACCCTAAACAATAACCTCATCCCCACCTCTCCACCCTAAACAATAACCTCCTCCCTGCCTCTCTACCCTAAACTATAACCCACCTCTCCACCCTAAACAATAACCTCCTCCCCACCTCTCCACCCTAAACAATAACCCCCTCTCCACCCTAAACAATAACCTCCTCCCCACCTCTCCACTCTAAACAATAACCTCCTCTCCACCTCTCCACCCTAAACAATAACCTCCTCCCTACCTCTCTACCCTAAACAATAACCTCCTCCCCACCTCTCCACCCTAAACAATAACCTCCTCCCTGCCTCTCCACCCTAAACAATAACCTCCTCTCCACCCTAAACAATAACCCCCTCCCCGCCTCTCCACCCTAAACAATAACCTCCTCCCCACCTCTCCACCCTAAACAATAACCTCCTCCCCACCTCTTCACCCAAAACAATAACCTCCTCCCCACTTCTCCACCCTAAACTATAACCTCACCCCCACCTCTCCACCCTAAACTATAACCTCACCCCCACCTCTCCACCCTAAACAATAACCTCCTCCCTGCCTCTCCACCCTAAACTATAACCCACCTCTCCACCCTAAACAATAACCTCCTCCCCACCTCTCCACCCTAAACAATAACCCCCTCTCCACCCTAAACAATAACCCCCTCCCCGCCTCTTTACCCTAAACAATAATCCCCTCCCCACCTCTCCACCCTAAACAATAACCTCCTCCCCACCTCTCCACCCTAAACAATAACCCCCCTCCCCACCTCTCCACCCTAAACAATAACCCCTCACCAGCTCTCCACCCTAAACAATAACCTCCTCCCCACCTCTCCACCCTAAACAATAACCCCCCTCTCTGCCTCTCCACCCTAAACAATAACCTCCTCCCTGCCTCTCTACCCTAAACAATAACCCCCCTCCCTGCCTCTCCACCCTAAACAATAACCCCCATCTCTCCACCCTAAACAACTAATACTCTGTCCTGGGATGCTGAGCTGTATACTCTGTCCTGTGGTGCTGGGGCTGTATACTCTGAAAGCAAGTGGAATACAGGGAACAGAGTGGGTGGATTCTATAAGGGGTGGGGCTTATGAGAAGTGGGAGGGATCAAAAAGGAGGAGCAGGGTCTGGCACCCCCCCATTCTAAAACTTCACCAGCCGCCACTGGTAAAACAAAATCCCTGCAAGACTTCACCCTCTACAAATCTGCCCTCAAATACAACTCCTGCCTCTACACTGCTAAACAAACCTAATACACCACTCATTAAACCTCGTCAACTCTTTTCTACCCTTAGTTCCTTACTTCATCGCCCACTTCCTCCACCCACCAACTAATTTACTGGCAGTGTCGCCCGTCCCATCCATTCGTCCGGCCCCCTGATCTACATATCAGGGCACCAAACTATGGATTCTAAGGGGGAAGTGTTTTTTGAAGCACCTGATTAGAGCCAGAGGCTCTAATAGGCTTCAAAAAAGGGTAGGTTCGGGGCACAGAGCACTGCTCTCTGAGCCCACCCAGTTATGTGACACTAGCGATTGAATATTCGCTACTTTAACACTACATTTCCTTCCCGCCAATCAGGAAGCAGGTCTGAAGCCAGTTTCCCAATTGGCCAAAATGTCAGGCGATCCTATTGAATGCCTAGCCAAGAGGAGCAGAGAGGAAATGCAGGGCAGAAGCTGCTCCAGAAGAGGACACAGGAGCTGCTTTCGTCGAGCCCGCCACGATTAAGGACACCGGACCGGGTTGACCATGCTGGAAGATGGCCGCACTTTGAATCAGCTCCACTAATCGGCTGCCCAGCGCACTCCATAAGGACACGTCTCAAGCTGGAGAACACCACTGTGATAGGGTAGGGACCGGCAGACAGCGGGTGGGGGGTTTCTGGGGGTATTAGTGCCACGCTGCAGGCCGCCCGGGGGAGGTTGTGCTAGTGTCGCTCCGGTGGCCACCTGAGGGGGTTGTTTGCCACCCCCCCAAAATAAAACACCAGCCACCACTGCTTACTGCCCAGGGTATTGCCAATCATTTCAAGAATAAAATCGACACAATTTGTGATGAGATATCCAGCTTTCTCCTCCAAGTCCAACACCACACTCAATACTTACTTCATCCCAGAAGAGGACAAAGCGGCAGTTGTGGGAACACTCCCTCAAAACCCTCCAATGTAGCCCTAAGGGAATCCTCTGTGACATACGCTGGGGCTGTAACATTAGGAGAGGCTGCAAAACCTGACAGGGGCACTGACTCATCCTGTGAGGCTGGCTCCAGTCTTGCAGGGGGGAATGGTAATCTGCAGGCATCTTTAGGACCCCTAGACACAGGCGGTGACTTTCTTGTGCCTTTGTTACCTCCCCCCGAGACCCTCTTACGAGGAGACATAGTCCCAAGCTACAAAGCAGAGGTACTAGTACATATGCAATCACTGTTGTGCTAAAAGTCTCACAATATACATATATGCTTAATACTGCACAACCTGATGCCGAGTAGGTGTCTTAGGTTAGCCTGGATCCAACCACTTTAAGATGCTCACTGCCCAAACTCTGTGTCCATCTGTTTACAGAGCTCTGAACGCTCTGGGCTTTTAAATTAGCCACCTGGCGTCTGCACACCTGCAGTGGAGGAAGGGAACGATTGGACACCAGCTTTCACTGAGTGTGTCTGAAAAGCACGTAAGTTTGCTCTTTACTCCCTCTAGTGGTGGAAATCAGGTAAGACATGAACTACTCATTGAAGAAAATCCACTTGTAATATAAATATATATATAGGATTAACTTCTCTTACCTGTCCCCGCCGCAGGAACTGCTGAGAACAGACAGTTTCCAGCCTTCACCCATCACGGCGGGTAGCGTTGTGCCAACCTTCAGGTTTTTTTTGGGTTCCTACTCAGAGAAACCTCTTTACCTGGACCTGTAAAAGACTCTGCAACTTTAGTGCCACTATTTTAATAGTACACCAAGCCTGGTTTTCTCAGAGCCCAGTCCCCCAAAGAGAGACTTACAGGCAAAACCTTGCTTCTTCGGATGACGAGGCCCGGGTACCATACCATCTTGGGAGTCAAAATATCGGTCCGAGATATGGATCCGGTCAGCATAGCCCTTTAAGCCCCCGCAGGGACCAAACTGGAGCTTTCTTCACAGCACATGTTTTACGTGACCAACCACCTTAGACACTGGTGAAAAAACTGAGGTCCTCCCCATATGGGAGGGGTTATATAGGGGAGGAATTCTCCTTAATTGGGGTTAACCAGTGTCCAATCACTATGTAATGAATACTCTGTGTCCCGTGATGTATGATCAAGAAATTGTGATTTTACTCCTCACTACCTATCACAGTTACGGAGACCCTGAAATGTCCAGATAGCACAAACCCCCCCAAAGACCCCATTTTGGAAAGTAGACACCCCAAGGTATTTGCTAAGAGGCATGATGAGTATTTTGCAGATCTCATTTATTTTTGAAAATGAAGAAAGAAAAGGAAAAATGTATTTTTAAAAAAAATTTTAATTTTCAAAACTTTGTGACAAAAAGCGAGATCTGCAAAATACTCAACATGCCTCTCAGCAGATAGCTTGGGGTGTCTACTTTCCAAAATGGGGTCATTTGGGGGGGTTTGTGCTATCTGGGCATTTCATGGCCTCTGAAACTGTGATAGGCAGTGAGGAGTGAAATAAAAAATGTACGCCCTTAGAAAGCCTGAAGGCGGTGATTGGTTTTTGGGGTCCTGTACGTGGTTAGACTACCAAAAAGTTCCACACATGTGGTATCCCCGTATATTATATTATATTTTTATTTTATTTGGGCAGTTGAGCATCACTCTGAATAATGCCGTGAAAGTTAGAACTCAAAGTCATAGGCCTCACCACCTATATCTGTGACTTGCAGTGTCCAACCTCCATCACTAACCCCCAAGAAGTGTTTCCCACTGTGGTCCTTGGATACACAGCAAAGGATTTTCTGAACAGCTCCACTGGGTCTGCACTCCATGTTCTACTCACAGAAAGTTGTTCCCAGTATCCTTCTTCCTCTTAGTTGCTACTTCCTCCTGCGTTACTTGACTTCCTCTCCAGAAAACTTGAACTTGGCCTCTCCAGAGTCACCTTCGGCTATCCAGCTCCGGGATCTCTGAACTCCCGGACCTTCAGCCTCTTCCCCGTAGGCGCCAGGGCCTCTGAACCCCCCGGGCCTCCGGTCCCGAACCTCTGGACCCCAAGCTCTTTCCTGGAAGACTCCCTTAGGACATGTGACCTTTTTATGAGAGACCGCCTTCCAGACCACAAAAATTAACTATTGATCACTTCTATCACATGGGGTTACCTGCCACTCAAGTCTCAGCCCATCCTCTCTTGCCAGCAGAGTCCACTCCAAAGCAGAGGAGGTATCCCTGAGCCCAAGTGTAGGTGGTCACCTCCCCTCCTACTCTAACAAAACACCACTAAACATCTACCAAATTTGGTAGGGGCGCTACATAAATATTTGTAGATAGTCAGTTTTTAGGTTAATTAGTTATTTTTGGCATTGGTGTTTGATGCTTGTTTGCTGGAGTTTCCTATGTTCATTGTTTGCTATGTATGCTTGTTTGTGTGTTTTCACTGTAAATAAATCTTACTTTAAGGATATCTACATTGTCTGGTCTGTTTCCACGTGTAGCTACATGTGTCTGGTCTCCTTGGCTGCAGAATCCTGACAGGGTTGTTAGGGACAAATTATGGAAATGTTGCGGAGGTTAAGGAGGCAAGATTTAGCCAGTGATTGGATGTGGGGGCTGAAGGAGTGGTCAGACTCTAGGATTACACCCAGCACCCTGGCATGTGTGGAGGGACCAATGGTTGTGCTGTTGATCTCAATGGTAAAGTTATGGGGGGGGGGGGGGTGAGGAGTAAATATTAGAAGCTCAGTTTTATAAAGACTGAGTTTGAGGAAGTGGTGAGACAGCCATACTGGTATGTCGCTCAGTAAATCTGTGATACATGAGGAGATTGAGGGTGTGAGTTGAGGAGTGAGAGATAAATCTGGATATGGTCGGCATAGAGGTGGTATTGGAAGCCATGGCGGTTATCAACTGGCCCAGGGAAGAGGTATAGAGAGAGAATAGGAGGGGCCCAAGGACGGAGCCTTGGGGTACCCCAACAGAAAGAGGAAGAGGAGATGAGGAGAGTACAGGGTTGAAGGAGGTAAGTATTGAGTGTGGTGTTGGACTTGGAGGAGAAAGCTGGATATCTCGTCACAAATTGTGTCGATTTTATTCTTGAAATGATTGGCAATACCCTGGGCAGTAAGCAGTGGTGGCTGGTGTTTTATTTTGGGGGGGTGGCAAACAACCCCCTCAGGTGGCCACCGGAGCGACACTAGCACAACCTCCCCCGGGCGGCCTGCAGCGTGGCACTAATACCCCCAGAAACCCCCCACCCGCTGTCTGCCGGTCCCTACCCTATCACAGTGGTGTTCTCCAGCTTGAGACGTGTCCTTATGGAGTGCGCTGGGCAGCCGATTAGTGGAGCTGATTCAAAGTGCGGCCATCTTCCAGCATGGTCAACCCGGTCCGGTGTCCTTAATCGTGGCGGGCTCGACGAAAGCAGCTCCGGTGTCCTCTTCTGGAGCAGCTTCTGCCCTGCATTTCCTCTCTGCTCCTCTTGGCTAGGCATTCAATAGGATCGCCTGACATTTTGGCCAATTGGGAAACTGGCTTCAGACCTGCTTCCTGATTGGCGGGAAGGAAATGTAGTGTTAAAGTAGCGAATATTCAATCGCTAGTGTCACATAACTGGGTGGGCTCAGAGAGCAGTGCTCTGTGCCCCGAACCTACCCTTTTTTGAAGCCTATTAGAGCCTCTGGCTCTAATCAGGTGCTTCAAAAAACACTTCCCCCTTAGAATCCATAGTTTGGTGCCCTGATATGTAGATCAGGGGGCCGGACGAATGGATGGGACGGGCGACACTGCCAGTAAATTAGTTGGTGGGTGGAGGAAGTGGGCGATGAAGTAAGGAACTAAGGGTAGAAAAGAGTTGACGAGGTTTAATGAGTGGTGTATTAGGTTTGTTTAGCAGTGTAGAGGCAGGAGTTGTATTTGAGGGCAGATTTGTAGAGGGTGAAGTCTTGCAGGGATTTTGTTTTACCAGTGGCGGCTGGTGAAGTTTTAGAATGGGGGGGTGCCAGACCCTGCTCCTCCTTTTTGATCCCTCCCACTTCTCATAAGCCCCACCCCTTATAGAATCCACCCACTCTGTTCCCTGTATTCCACTTGCTTTCAGAGTATACAGCCCCAGCACCACAGGACAGAGTATACAGCTCAGCATCCCAGGACAGAGTATTAGTTGTTTAGGGTGGAGAGACGGGGGTTATTGTTTAGGGTGGAGAGGCAGGGAGGGGGGTTATTGTTTAGGGTAGAGAGGCAGGAAGGAGGTTATTGTTTAGGGTGGAGAGGCAGAGAGGGGGGTTATTGTTTAGGGTGGAGAGGTGGGGAGGAGGTTATTGTTTAGGGTGGAGAGTTGGTGAGGGGTTATTGTTTAGGGTGGAGAGGTGGGGAGGGGGGTTATTGTTTAGGGTGGAGAGGTGGGGAGGAGGTTATTGTTTAGGGTGGAGAGGTGGGGAGGGGATTATTGTTTAGGGTAGAGAGGCGGGGAGGGGGTTATTGTTTAGGGTGGAGAGGGGGTTATTGTTTAGGGTGGAGAGGTGGGGAACAACTTTCTGTGAGTAGAACATGGAGTGCAGACCCAGTGGAGCTGTTCAGAAAATCCTTTGCTGTGTATCCAAGGACCACAGTGGGAAACACTTCTTGGGGGTTAGTGATGGAGGTTGGACACTGCAAGTCACAGATATAGGTGGTGAGGCCTATGACTTTGAGTTCTAACTTTCACGGCATTATTCAGAGTGATGCTCAACTGCCCAAATAAAATAAAAATATAATATAATATACGGGGATACCACATGTGTGGAACTTTTTGGTAGTCTAACCACGTACAGGACCCCAAAAACCAATCACCGCCTTCAGGCTTTCTAAGGGCGTACATTTTTTATTTCACTCCTCACTGCCTATCACAGTTTCAGAGGCCATGAAATGCCCAGATAGCACAAACCCCCCCAAATGACCCCATTTTGGAAAGTAGACACCCCAAGCTATCTGCTGAGAGGCATGTTGAGTATTTTGCAGATCTCGCTTTTTGTCACAAAGTTTTGAAAATTAAAAAAATTTTTAAAAATAAATTTTTCCTTTTCTTTCTTCATTTTCAAAAATAAATGAGATCTGCAAAATACTCATCATGCCTCTTAGCAAATACCTTGGGGTGTCTACTTTCCAAAATGGGGTCTTTGGGGGGGTTTGTGCTATCTGGACATTTCAGGGTCTCCGTAACTGTGATAGGTAGTGAGGAGTAAAATCACAATTTCTTGATCATACATCACGGGACACAGAGTATTCATTACATAGTGATTGGACACTGGTTAACCCCAATTAAGGAGAATTCCTCCCCTATATAACCCCTCCCATATGGGGAGGACCTCAGTTTTTTCACCAGTGTCTAAGGTGGTTGGTCACGTAAAACATGTGCTGTGAAGAAAGCTCCAGTTTGGTCCCTGCGGGGGCTTAAAGGGCTATGCTGACCGGATCCATATCTCGGACCGATATTTTGACTCCCAAGATGGTATGGTACCCGGGCCTCGTCATCCGAAGAAGCAAGGTTTTGCCTGTAAGTCTCTCTTTGGGGGACTGGGCTCTGAGAAAACCAGGCTTGGTGTACTATTAAAATAGTGGCACTAAAGTTGCAGAGTCTTTTACAGGTCCAGGTAAAGAGGTTTCTCTGAGTAGGAACCCAAAAAAAACCTGAAGGTTGGCACAACGCTACCCGCCGTGATGGGTGAAGGCTGGAAACTGTCTGTTCTCAGCAGTTCCTGCGGCGGGGACAGGTAAGAGAAGTTAATCCTATATATATATTTATATTACAAGTGGATTTTCTTCAATGAGTAGTTCATGTCTTACCTGATTTCCACCACTAGAGGGAGTAAAGAGCAAACTTACGTGCTTTTCAGACACACTCAGTGAAAGCTGGTGTCCAATCGTTCCCTTCCTCCACTGCAGGTGTGCAGACGCCAGGTGGCTAATTTAAAAGCCCAGAGCGTTCAGAGCTCTGTAAACAGATGGACACAGAGTTTGGGCAGTGAGCATCTTAAAGTGGTTGGATCCAGGCTAACCTAAGACACCTACTCGGCATCAGGTTGTGCAGTATTAAGCATATATGTATATTGTGAGACTTTTAGCACAACAGTGATTGCATATGTACTAGTACCTCTGCTTTGTAGCTTGGGACTATGTCTCCTCGTAAGAGGGTCTCGGGGGGAGGTAACAAAGGCACAAGAAAGTCACCGCCTGTGTCTAGGGGTCCTAAAGATGCCTGCAGATTACCATTCCCCCCTGCAAGACTGGAGCCAGCCTCACAGGATGAGTCAGTGCCCCTGTCAGGTTTTGCAGCCTCTCCTAATGTTACAGCCCCAGCGTATGTCACAGGGGATTCCCTTAGGGCTACATTGGAGGGTTTTGAGGGAGGAATTATGAATTTTATTTCAGCTTCCTTAAAAGATAGCAGAAAAAGGGGTAGATCCCCTCCCTCTGCTGCACTTTCTCTTTCAAATGATTCTTCTGACAATGAGGAGAGATCCCTATCCAGAGATGGGGATCAAGAGCAGTCTGAGGATTCAGAGGAAGAGGAGAGAGCTTCTTCCTCTCAGGCACTCAAGAAGCAGGTCCAGTATTATACTGAACTAGTGCGTTCCACATTTAAAATGCCCTCTGCTGAGGCCGCTACATCCTCTGTTTCTTCCCTGGGGGTCAGAAGGATCCCACAGACTGCGTTTTCCTTTCCAATTCATCCTTTAATGGATAAATTGTTGTATGAGGACTGGGGACATCCCGATAAACTGTTTACTCCTCCTAAAAGGTTTTCTATGCTTTATCCTCTGGCGGAAAGCTTCACCAAGAAGTGGGAGGTCCCATACGTGGATGCGGCTGTCTCTTGTGTGAATAAAAACCTGACCTGTCCCTTGGACAATGCTCAGGTGTTTAAAGATCCAACTGATAAAAAGCTGGAAACTTTATTAAAAGCCTCCTTCTCCATGGCTGGCGCTGCAGTCCAACCTACAGTCGCAACTGTGAGTTTGTGTCAATTCCTCAAGGAACAGGTTAAGCAGATGCTTGGCCTCCTTCCCAGTGAGGAAGTGGAGAACTATGCAGACCTTCCACAGGTGCTGTGTTTTATGATTAATGCCATTCTGGATTCTGCCCAGCAAGCATCTTGTTTGTCTCTCCTGTTGGTACACATGTGCAGTTCCCTTTGGCTTAAAAGTTGGGCAGCAGAGCTTTCATGCAAAAGATATTTAGCTGGCTTCCCATTCAAAGGGGAACGCCTATTTGGGGATGACCTAGATAATTTTATATAAAAAATGACAGGTGGTAAATCTACACTCCTACCAGTTAAGAGGAGTAAACGTCCACCATTCAAACGGTCTCTTTCCCCTTCCCCTGGAACATCAGGCTCTAAGCAGTGGGGACGGCCTTCCCAATCTACTTTCAGAGGAAAGGCCTAGGGTCACACCCAAGGGCAAGCAGAGCCCCAAAACATCCCTGTGAAGGGGCGCCCCCACTCGGCCGAGTGGGGGGAAGGCTCCTACAGTTTTCAGGAGCCTGGCGGGAAGAGGTTCAAGACAAGTGGGTGGTCTCTTCAGTATCTCTAGGTTACAAAATAGAGTTCCTAGAGCTTCCACCAGCTCGTTTCCTAAGATCAAGAGTTCCCAAAGATCCAGTAAAGCGAGAACCACTACTACTGGCCTTAGATTGTTTACTATCCCAGGGAGTGATAGTAGAAATTAACCCAAAAGATCACGGTTCAGGGTTCTACTCAAATCTCTTCACCATTCCAAAGCCAAATGGAGATGTCAGACCCATCCTAGATCTAAAGGATCTGAATGAGTTTCTACACATTCAAGCCTTCCGAATGCAGTCAATTCATTTGGTGGTCTCCACCCTGCAGGGGGGAGAATTTATGGCATCAATAGATATCAAGGATGCAAATCTTCATGTACCGATTTTTCCCGCTCACCAAAGCACAGAAACAGCACTTCTCAAAATATGGGACGACGCCCTTGAAGCAGCAGACGATGGAGAACAGAGTCTCCTGGTACTGTTAGACCTCAGCGCAGCATTCGATACAGTGGACCACAATACTTTACTTGTCCGCCTCGCTGAAGTAGCAGGAGCTACAGGTTCTGCTCTAAAATGGTTTACATCCTTCTTAGAGAATCGCTCCCAGACAGTGAAACTAGGAACATTCACCTCGGAAACCCGGGCAGTCTCCTGCGGAGTCCCTCAAGGATCCCCCTTGTCACCAGTACTATTCAACATATACATCCGCCCACTTCTCAATATCATCAGGAAAACCGATCTTTGCTTCCATTCATACGCTGACGACACCCAACTCTACCTTCGCATCAACAGACAAAAAGACCTTCATCAGCAATTACAGAAATGCCTCACCTTAATAGATGACTGGATGACCACTAGCTCCCTCAAACTTAACGGATCAAACACAGAGCTTCTTCTCCTACATGCCAACAAAAATTCCAAAATAAAGACTCCGTGGACACCTCCCACCATCCTTGGACAGACCATCTCCCCAAGCACCAAAGCCAAGAGTCTCGGAGTCTTTTTTGACTCAGGAATGACAATGGATGCACAAATAGGATCAGTGGTGAGCGGATCCCACCATCTCCTCCGCCAACTACGTAGACTCATCCCCTTCATCCCAGAAGAGGACAAAGCGGCAGTTGTGGGAACAATCATCAATTCCCGACTCGACTACGCAAATTCGCTCTACGTAGGACTACCCCAATATCAGCTTGCGCGCTTACAACTCATCCAAAACACGGCGGCAAGACTGTTAACAGGAAAAAAACCCTGGGAATCCATCTCCCCCTCCCTAAAGAGCCTACACTGGCTAACCGTGAAGAATCGGATCACATTCAAGACCCTCTGCCTCACCCACAAATGCGTACAAGGAAACGCCCCACCAAATCTCCGCAAGAAAATAAAACACTACACACCGAATCGCAGTCTTCGATCAGCTAACCCAAACCTCCTTACCATTCCCAAATACCGCTACAAAGCAAAGGGAGAACGAAGATTCGCAGTCCAAGGACCTCGACTATGGAATGCTCTTCCAACTAACATCCGCATGGAAGAAAACCACCAGGCCTTCAGAAAAAAACTAAAGACCTTCCTTTTCTGAGAAGCTGACATCAGAGAATGCATCCAGCGCCTTGAGGCGATTCAGTTCGCATTTGCAGCGCTTTACAAATCATTCATTCATTCATTCATTCAAAGATATCTAAGGTTCGCGGTAGACCTGCGCCATTTCCAGTTTGTGGCCCTTCCTTTCAGTCTCGCTACAGCTCCTCAAATTTTTACAAAAATTCTAGACCCTCTTAGCAAATCTAAGAGCTCAGGGCATAACTGTGGTAGCTTATCTAGACGATTTGCTACTCCTAGAGCAATCGGTGGCACACCTGAACCGCGCTGTCTTCAAGACAGTAAGACATTTGGAAAGACTAGGCTGGATAATCAACCTAGAAAAGTCTTCTTTGCAACCTTCAACAAGGTTGGAGTATCTAGGCATGATCATAGACACCGCTCAAGGAAGGGTGTTTCTACCAGAGCCAAAGGTCAAGGCCGTAAGAGCTCTAGTCCGCTTAGTATTAAGCAAAAAGAGTCCATCCATTCGGCTATGTATGAGACTGTTAGGAAAGATGGTTGCCACTTTCGAGGCTGTTCCATTTGCCCAGTTTCATTCAAAGGCCCCTGCAGAGAAGCATTCTCGCAGCTTGGAACAAAAAGACTCATGCCTTGGATCTTCCGATGTGCCTATCCCCAAGGATACGCAAAAGCCTCAATTGGTGGTTACGAACCAAAAATCTTTTGAAAGGCAAAGCCTTTCTTCCACTACAATGGAAGATCGTAACCACAGATGCCAGTCTGACAGGCTGGGGAGCAGTTCTGGAAGAAACATGCACGCAGGGAAGATGGTCTGCAACCGAGAGACGCTTGCCCATCAATATTCTAGAAATTCGGGCAATTTACTTGGCCCTCATGGACTGGTCTTACAGGCTACAGGGTCACCCTATTCGGATACAATCCGACAATGCCACAGCTGTGGCTTACATCAATCACCAAGGAGGCACCAGAAGTCTGGATGCCCAAAGGGAGGTGAATCGCATTTCTGCATGGGCAGAAGGCCATGTTCCCTGCCTGTCTGCGGTATTCCTCCCAGGAGTGGAAAAGGAAGGGTGTTTCTACCAGAGCCAAAGGTCAAGGCCGTAAGAGCTCTAGTCCGCTTAGTATTAAGCAAAAAGAGTCCATCCATTCGGCTATGTATGAGACTGTTAGGAAAGATGGTTGCCACTTTCGAGGCTGTTCCATTTGCCCAGTTTCACTCAAAGGCCCCTGCAGAGAAGCATTCTCGCAGCTTGGAACAAAAAGACTCATGCCTTGGATCTTCCGATGTGCCTATCCCCAAGGATACGCAAAAGCCTCAATTGGTGGTTACGAACCAAAAATCTTTTGAAAGGCAAAGCCTTTCTTCCACTACAATGGAAGATCGTAACCACAGATGCCAGTCTGACAGGCTGGGGAGCAGTTCTGGAAGAAACATGCACGCAGGGAAGATGGTCTGCAACCGAGAGACGCTTGCCCATCAATATTCTAGAAATTCGGGCAATTTACTTGGCCCTCATGGACTGGTCTTACAGGCTACAGGGTCACCCTATTCGGATACAATCCGACAATGCCACAGCTGTGGCTTACATCAATCACCAAGGAGGCACCAGAAATCTGGATGCCCAAAGGGAGGTGAATCGCATTTTTGCATGGGCAGAAAGCCATGTTCCCTGCCTGTCTGCGGTATTCCTCCCAGGAGTGGAAAATTGGCAAGCGGATTTCTTAAGTCGCCGGCAATTATGCCCAGGAGAATGGTCCCTACACCCTGACATATTCCAAACCATATGTCAAAGGTGGGGAACACCAGATGTGGATCTATTCGCGTCCAGATTCAACAGGAAGTTGGACAAATTTGTGTCCAGAACAAGGGATGTACTTGCTCAGGGGTCAGATGCTCTAACAATCCCATGGGATCAGTACAATCTAATGTATGCCTTCCCTCTGAACCCACTTCTTCCGCGGTTCCTGGGAAGGGTCAAAAGGGACGCAAAGTCTGTCCTTTTAGTAGCCCCAGCTTGGCCCAGACGACCTTGGTATGCAGAGATTGTAAAGATGGCAGTGGGCAGGCCTTGGGTCCTCCCATTCCGGCCAGATCTGCTCACACAGGGTCCGATTTGCCACCCTGCTTTACGAAGTCTAAATTTGACGGCTTGGCTGCTGAGACCCACATTTTAAAAGACCGTGGGCTCTCGGAGTCAGTCCTTTCCACTCTGGTCAATGCCAGAAAGCCGGCCTCCAGGCTTATTTACTACAAAATCTGGAAGGCATATGTTTCCTGGAGTGAACCCCGGTGGATGGCATCCTAGAAGGTATATGATTAGCAGAATCTTGACCTTTCTTCAGTCAGGCCTAGAAATGAGATTGGCTTTGAGCACTATCAAAGTCCAAATTTCGGCTTTGTATTTTTTCAGAAGCCAATTGCTTCACATTCCCTTGTCCGGGCCTTTATTCAGGGGGGCACTGCGGTTGAATCCGCCAGTCAAACCTCCAGTATGCCCATGGGATTTGAATTTGGTGTTGTCGGCTTTACAGGGACAACCCTTTGAGCCACTGCACCTGGCTCCTTTAGCGCTTTTGACTAAAAAATTAGTCTTCTTGATAGCCATATCCTCTGCTAGGAGAGTATCAGAATTGGCAGCTTTTTCTTGTAAAGAGCCATATTTAATTATTCACAAGGACAGGATTGTTATGCGTCCTAATCGTTCCTTCTTACCTAAGGTGGTTTCAGGATTCCATTTGAATCAAGATGTAATCCTACCATCCTTTTTTCCAGATCCGCAGTCCACGGAGGAAGAATCTTTGCACACTCTTGATGTGGTTAGAGCAGTCAGTGTCTATCTGCAGGCAACCGCTCAGATACGGAAAACTGATTGTTTGTTTATTCTGCCGGATGGCCATAAGAAAGGCCAAGCAGCATCGAAATTCACTCTTTCTAGATGGATTAGACAGGTTATTTTTTAGGCTTATGATATAAAGAGGAAGACTCCTTCTTTTCATGTGAAACGCACTCAACCAAAGCTGTTAATGCTTCTTGGGCAGTGCATCACCAGGCCTTTGTGGTCTATATTTTCTGATCTGTGTCTCCCTCCCCTCAAATGAGCATTGCTTTGGGACATCTCACTATGTAATGAATACTCTGTCCCGTGATGTATGATCAAGAAAATAGGATTTTTAAATACAGCTTACCTGTAAAATCCTTTTCTTGAGTGTACATCACGGGACACAGAGCTCCCGCCCTTCTATGGGTTTTACGTGGTTACCTATTGCTTTGCTACAAAACTGAGGTCCTCCCCGTCTGGGAGGGGTTATATAGGGGAGGAATTCTCCTTAATTGGGGTTAACTAGTGTCCAATCACCGATGGTGCCCATCTAACCCACTATGTAATGAATACTCTGTGTCCCGTGATGTACTCTCAAGAAAAGGATTTTACAGGTAAGCTTTATTTAAAAATCCTATTTTTACGCCTTTAGAAATCCTGAAGGCAGTGATTGGTTATTGTCACACATCACCCACTCTTCTAACCACTTGAAGACAAAGCCCTTTATGACACTTTTTGTTTACATGAAATTTTTTTTTTTTTTTTTTTTGCAAGAAAATTACTTTGAACCCCCAAACATTATATATTTTTTTAAAGCAAAGGTCCTACAGATTAAAATGAAAAGAATGATACCAAGATGATACCTAAACCTGTAGGCATCATTCTGGTATAACCACTCAAAGTCCAGCAACATACTAGACATGTGCGCTGTCAATAAATTTTTTTTCATTTAGATCCGTTCCCTTTTGTATTAGCCGTTAATTCGTATTTCATAATTCGTGTCTGAAATTCAATTTGGATTCATATGAAATACGAATTTTCGTTATGTTCGTTAACTTTTTGTAACAATTACGAATGTTCGTTATGATGAATTTTAAAAGCAAACAATACCTTTCTCAATATGGCAGTCGTCGACTCATTATGCTCATTATGAGGGGTTCCCACCATCCCTGTGCTGTGCTGACTTCCTCCTGGGGCTGTACCCCTGCTGTGCTCATTATGAGGGGCTCCCACCATCCCTGTGCTGACTTCCTCCTGGGGCTGTGTACCCCTGCTGTGCTCATTATGAGGGGCTCTCACCATCCCTGTGCTGTGCTCATTATGAGGGGCTCCCACCATCCCTGTGCTGTGCTGACTTCCTCCTGGGGCTGTACCCCTGCTGTGCTCATTATGAGGGGCTCCCACCATCCCTGTGCTGTGCTGACTTCCTCCTGGGGCTGTACCCCTGCTGTGCTCATTATGAGGGGCTCCCACCATCCATGTGCTGTGCTCATTATGAGGGGCTCCCACCATCTCTGTGCTGTGCTGACTTCCTCCTGGGGTTGTACCCCTGCTGTGCTCATTATGAGGGGCTCCCACCATCTCTGTGCTGTGCTGTGCTGACTTCTTTCTGGGGCTGTACCCCTGTTGTGCTCATTATGAGGGGCTCCCACCATCCCTGTGGTGTGCTCATTATGAGGGGCGCCCACCATCCCTGTGCTTTGCTGACTTCCTCCTGGGGCTGTACCCCTGCTGTGCTCATTATAAGGGGCTCCCACCATCCCTGTGCTGTGCTGACTTCCTGGGTTTTTAACTTCATCATAACGAATAACCGTAATTATTATGACAATAATAAAACGATATTAACGAACATTCTTATTTTGTCCGATTCTGAATCTCCCTTCGACTACCAGTACCAGTCTCCCACTCCCATAATAAAAAAGGTAATTTACCCAACCCTCACTCAGCAGCAGAAGAAAACCTCTGATTGGTCAACAAAACACCAGTCACGTATCCGTTGTAATGGATTTTGGATCCGAAATTTGTCAGCGAAATTTCGTATACAATTCGGAAGCATAGAAATTCGTATTTCGGATGCTTCCGAATGAACGAATTTTCGGAAATTCTTACAAATTTTTGATTCGTACGAAACGAACCGCACATGTCTACAACATACCAGTACATTGCTGGTCCTTGTTGGGCATACATTGTAATGTTCTTTTTTTCGTGCAGCCTGTGGGCTGCACGAAAAAAAGATATTGATCGGTGGGTATGCCCACCATTAGAATACCACCACGTCTAATGATGGGCATACATGCACTTTTTTTAACTGTGGTGGTGAAATCACCTCCAACAGCGCTGGAGTCACAGCTTTACGTATCGTGGGAGCAAACGATGTTGCTGTCAATATAAATAAACCGTGCTGCAGCTGAATGGCGTACCTGCTAAGCAAATAATGGTTAATAATAACACAAAGTAAAATTACAGTATAATGCCCCGTACACACGGTCGGACTTTGTTCGGACATTCCGACAACAAAATCCTGGCTCAAACTTGTCTTGCATACACACGGTCACACAAAGTTGTCGGAAAATCCAATCGTTCTGAACGCGGTGACGTAAAACACGTACGTCGGAACTATAAACGGGGCAGTGGCCAATAGCTTTCATCTCTTTATTTATTCTGAGCATGCGTGGCACTTTGTCCGTCGGATTTGCGTACACACGATCGGAATTTCCGACAACGGATTTTGTTGTCGGAAAATTTTATCTCCTGCTCTCCAACATTGTGTGTCGGAAAATCCGATGGAAAATGTCCGATGGAGCCCACACACGGTCGGAATTTCCGACAACATGATCCGATCGGACATTTTCCATCGGAAAATCCGACCGTGTGTAAGGGGCATAACAGTTATGCCGCGTATACCCACGAGCGGAATGTTCGTCAGAAAAAGTCTGATGGGAGCTTCTCATCATATTTTCCGACCATGTGTATGCCCCATCGGACTTTTTCTGTCAAAAATTCTGACAGCCTTAGATAGTGAACATGTTCTAAATTTTTCCGACAGAACTAATTACTATTAGGAAACCCGCTCGTCTGTATGCTGTTCCGACGTACCAAAAATGACGCATGCTCAGAAGCAAGTATGAGACGGAAGCGCTCGGTCTGGTAAAACTAGCGTTCCGAATGGATATAGCACATTCCTCACGCAGAAAAAGCTGTGCTTTATATTGCTAGAAGAATGAACTGGTTTTGCTGCTAATATTCACACAGAGTTCTCACAAACTTTTTTCTTTATTATTTCTCGTGATCTCATGAATAATCTTTTATTATTTTCAAGCCAGATCTCCAAAATAATGTTGAGAATTATATTTTATAGTCATCTTTTTTTATCATTTTTTTTTCATCAAGATCTCCTTTTTTATTATTGCTAAATTATTTTCTAGTGATCTCCATAATTTTTTTTTTGGTTGTGTCAAGTTACCACAATAACATTATTATCTTGTATTTTGTAACCTCAAGGAGGCTGGTTGGTGTCCCTTGTTAATTTGACATTGTCTTTTTGAAATGTACCTGCCTACTCACAAACAATCTGTCCTATTTTAATAAAAACACATATAGGCAAGTATTTTCTCTAAGGCAAGGCAGGAGAAACTTTTGGAATTTGAGAAGCCTTTTGGCCCCAGGGCACACATCAAGTCTGTGTAAACAAAAAATTTTATCTTAAGGAGTCCATATAATTTTGAGCCCAATCTTGTCCAGGACTCCCCGAGATCAGGACCAGCAGCAGGTGATATCTATGTCCCCAGGCTGTGGTACTACACCAGCCTGCGTCTTCTGTCAGACCAGACTGAACCCAGGCCATCACTTTCTTCTCTTTGCTGCAACCTTCGCTTTACGCTTCCCTGCAGCTTTCCCTGCAGCCTTCCTTGGAGGCTGCGGCTCTGGTGGTGGACTTGTTGCAGGAGGAGAAGGATGGGTGAGATCATACATGTGGCTGTTCTCTGTCAGCTGGCCCCTCAACCCCTTCTGAAGGCCGTCAAAAATAATTCACTCACAGAGTAAGCATTGGCCCTCCTCCAATTTCAACAATCTTGTGGCTATATAGCATCCATAGGCCTCTTTAACGTCAGGGGGGCCTCTGAGTACATCACTCGCTTCCGTAATGAGGCCCAGTTCTGCCTCCTCCGTCCTCGTCCCCTTCCTGGGCCTTTTTGTTTGAAGGCAGACACTGGCTGACACTGGGCCCGCCCATCTCCTGGCTGTCACTGGGCACGGCCACCTCCTGGCTGTCACTGGGCACGGCCTCCTCCTGACTGTCACTGGGCACGGCCTCCTCCTGCCTGCCACCTTCCAGACCCTTCTCCTGGCTGAGCTCACCCTGTGTATAAAAAAGAGACATAGTTTTAGTTTTTGCTTCATCAATCACACAATTTTTAGCTCATGACTTGCAAATTGAATGTTATTAAATAGAAAAGACTATCATTCTGACCCCAGAATTTTTCTTTCTTGTCCCAAACATTTTGGCCACTACTGTCTATTCATAAGTACATCACTTTGTTTAAAATCATTAATTAGTTATCAATTATAACATCTAGTTAACATCATTATTATTAGGACAATAAATATGTTTACAAATAATATACCTGGCTCCAGCTAGGCACATCCACTTCTTCCAAGATGGAAGGCCCAGGTTGTTCCTCGTCAGCCTCTGCTGGGGTTGAGGGAAGAGTGGAGGGAAGGTTGCAGGGAAGGGTAGAAAGTGATTCCCTGGCTTCAGTCTGGTCGCCCAGAAACCGCAGTTTATTGTACCACAGCCTGGGTACATACACTTGCACTGCTGCTGCTCCTGATCTGAGTGATTTCTGGATTTTATTATGCTCCTTCTTATACGTGTTCCTCAAGATCCCAATTTTATTGTCCAAAAACTTCATGTTTGCATCGGGGACCCGAGTCTTCACAAATTCCAGAAGTTTCTCCAGCGATGACCTCCTAGCTTGTTTATTATAATATAAGCTGTGTTTCACCTCCCAAAATTCCTCTTCTACCTGTATCTGTCTATGAAACTGGCCAACAAAATCTTTGCTGTAAGACAATACACAAGACAAAAACACTAATGTCAGCCTAAACTCTCATTATCATATCCCAATATGGGCCTCAATCTTGAAGCAGTATACGCCACTGTGATGGGCCAAGTTCAAATGTTACCTTTGTTTAGGACACTCGCCACTTCTTTTCGTCCTTCCTCCACACAAAGATCGTACATACTACACATGCGTGTTAGCTTTATATAGACTGCGCATGAGTGAAACTCCGCCCGTGTCGCCCGCCCCTGACATTCTTTCTCGAAGATTCCCCGCCCCTTCTCTCTTCAGCGCGCAGTAGGAGCAACATGGTGTGTGGAAATTATTCCAGTAACGAGGAGGAGGAGGAGGAAAGCCCAAAGCCCAAAATGACACAATCCCGGAGTAGGAGATTTAAGGCCTCCAATATGGCCTTTGAAGAGATGGTGGAGATGGTGTACATCTTGCGGAGGAACGACTATGATGGGAAGCATGGACCGTACCTAAAACCCTAAACCCTAATTTGCGAAAGGCCAAGATCATGACGAAAGTTGTGAAGAGTCTGCGGCAGAATTTTGGGGACGCTCCAAGGAGCAAATAAGGAAATGCTGGTCTGACCTGAAACTGAGGGAGCCGGATCAGTATAGAAGAATAAAGAGAGTGCTTCTTAAAAGTAAGTACTTGTCATGTGTTCCTATCATTATTATTACTTGCATGCTGCGCCGTGTGCTTTTCTTTACTGTTGTACATTTTAAAATGGCGAATTTCATGTTCGTGGGCACAGTAATCCGTCGTAGGAAACATTGTTCGCTCATTAAATACGATGTTTTGGGCAGATACAGGTTAAATACATTTGGTCATGCCTATACTTGGGGTGTCTCCAGGTGTGAAAATTGTCAGAAAAAGGTAAATATTCCAGCTTTTGTAAGGTAAAAAATCATGTCTTCAGCTTGGAACTCTG
Source organism: Aquarana catesbeiana (assembly GCF_042186555.1). Classification (NCBI taxonomy): domain Eukaryota; kingdom Metazoa; phylum Chordata; class Amphibia; order Anura; family Ranidae; genus Aquarana; species Aquarana catesbeiana. The sequence goes on from NC_133327.1 coordinate 592,101,562, forward strand.
CCCAAAACAGGCAACTGTACCCCACTTCCCAGCAATGTTTCATATTCCTATTTCTGGACTCAAATATCTGTGTGCTAAGTATACCCTTTGTTTCATTCTCATAGGGGAGAAAAGACTCGGAGGACATCACTCAGAGGACACCAGGGACCCCCCACATCACCAAGAAGGGCAAATCAGCCCAAGACCCCCGAGGATATGGAGGAAGGAGAGGTGGAGGAAGTGAGCGAGATTGTCACCCAAACAGGCATACATAGATTACCCAGCTTCAGGTAATCTATGTATGCCTGCATATTTATAATACATGTTTTTTAAACAATTTTTATGTGATGTACTGGTTGTTGAAGAGCAAGCTGAACCTTTCACAAGTGACAGCGCCCAAAGGCTCATCCACGACATCATGCTATGGAATGGCGAAATAGACATTATAAGGAAGAAACTGAATGTTATGGTACAACAAATGAAGAACATGATAGATGTGTTGGGGAGAATATGAATTCCTTTAAAATCCCATCCATTTGTTGGACTAAACACAATTTTTTTTTGTACAGTTTAAAAGCCAAATTTTGAAGATGCACACGGTGTGTCAACATGTGCTGTCTGTCATCAGGGGATCTCAATGTACGCCTTTTGTGGGTGCAACACCCTCCTCGTAACTCTAGTAGGTGAGAAGAAGGGGTTGCACCCCCAAAACACATCCACTGATCCCCTATGATGGGAAATAGCACATGTTGACATTAGTCATGGGATCAGGAGGGAAATACCCATTTGGACTCCCAATTTGTGAGCATCTTCAAAATTTGGCTTTTACAGGGGTGACATCACCCCATCTGATGAAGGCAATATCAAGACATTTTTGACACTATAATGTCTGATATTGCGTTCAGTTTTTATACGTTGAACTTTGTAAGTTCCAGAGTTGTGTATGTTATGTTTTAAAACATGCCTGTTTCTAAGAAAAAAAAAAATTGAGAAAAAAATATATATTTTTCTAAAATTTTTATAACGCACATGTGAATGTGCACAGAGTAAAAATTTTGATCATCAGCAATGTGTGGCTTCTTCTTTCAATGCTCAATACCAGTTTTGTAAGTAATTTTGTGTTTACAGTGACAATGGGGCTTATTTACTAAAGGAAAATCCACTTGGCACTACAAGTGCGCGAGGAGAACCTAGGATACAGCCAAAAAGAAACACAAGCAATAAAGTAATTTCAAGATTTTATCAGATCTTTTTTTTTATTATTAAAAATCAGACATTGTCTGGCATTGCAATGGCCCCCCTACCCGTAAAATAATTAACATATTTCTCCCGAACTTCACGGGCGCTTTGGGGTGCCAAGCCAGAACGGCCAGTATCCAGGCCGTAAGAGGATTGGAAGTAAGTCCGGCCTCAGGCCCAACTGAGGCAAGATAATTGTGTGAATTTTTACGTAAAAAGCTGTGCAATATGCAGCAGCATAAGATTATGTGGTTGACTTTATACTTCGCCATGTGTATGGCTGTCAGAAACAGGCGGAACCGGCTGGCCATTATCCCGAAGGTATTCTCCACGACTCCTCTGGCTCTGGCCAGCCGCTAGTTAAAAACCCTCCTCTCCGGAGTGAGGGTCCTCTGGGGGAATGGCCTCGTCAGGTGCTTGCCCAGACCGTACGCTTCTTCAGCAAGAAAGACGTACGGGAGTCCATTAACGTTGTCCGCATCAGGTGGCAATCCCAGGCCACCACTCTGGAGCCGTTGGTAAAACTCCGTCTGGGCGAAGACTCCTCCATCCGGCCATTCTTCCCCACTTCCACATAGAGGAACTCATATTGTGCCGACACCACCACCATTAACACGATACTATGAAACCCCTTATAGTTAAAATAGTATGACTCTGAATGGGGTGGTGGCACAATGTGGACGTGCTTCCCATCTATAGCCCCTCCACAGTTGGGAAAGTCCCAACGGTCGGAAAAATGGGAGGCCACAGTCTGCCATTCCTGTGGCGTTGAAGGAAACTGTGGAGTCAAAACAGAAAAAAAAATATTAGTACTTTTGCACATAACATTGCAAGCAGATTAGACACAAACATTCTTGGCCAACATCAGTACAACATTTATTTTAAGGAGTATTTAAAGACAAAAATATAAGGGTCACTTGGAGCTGGAGCTGACAAAATACATTAAATGACAAGGCTATAGGTGTATATGGGCCCAGGATAGCATGCTGGGGAGGTAAGTGAAGGAAAATATGCATGTAGGCCAAAAAATAGCATTAAAAGATTACAGCATGCATGGGCACAAAGGGGGCATTCACAGCATATTACAATCATGGTAAATAGGGAATGATGAAAGAAATAGAAAACATTAGCAAACATTAAATACAATAGAATGTGATGTTAAAGGACAAAACTTACCTTAATATGGTCCTTCTGCAGGACCTAAATAATAGCAGAACAGCTCTCTGGAATAATGATCCCCAGAGCCTGGGGGGAGATGCCTGTCAAGAACTTGAGGTCCTGCAGGCTTCTCCCAATCGCCAAGTACCGCAACGTGGCGACTAGCCTCTGCTCCGGAGTGATGGCTTGCTGCATGCAGGTATCCTGTCTGCTAATATAAGGGGTCAGCAAAGCCAACAGACGGTGAAAAATGAGGTCCGTCATCCTGAGAATGTTCCTGAAATCATCAGGATTATTCTCCTGGATCTCACGAAGCAAAGGCATATGAGTGAATTGGTCACGCTGGAGTAATCAATTCTTGGTCCATGAACTCCTCCCCACCCTGTTCATGGACTGGGCTTGGGTCAAAGAATGAACCCCAAAACCAAGCCTCCACACAGCACGAACTCTGCGATGAGTACGTACACGCAACATGGCTTCAAAACGGTCGGCTGGTCGTCAAGGACCTTGTCGGAAATTCCGACCGTGTGTGGGCTCCATCACACATTTTCCATCAGAATTTCCGACACACAAAGTTTGAGAGCTTGCTATAAAATTTTCTGACAACAAAATCCGTTGTCGGAAATTCCGATCGTGTGTACACAAATCCGACGCACAAAGTTCCACGCATGCTCAGAATAAATTAAGAGATGAAAGGTATTGGCTACTGCCCCGTTTATAGTCCCGACGTACGTGTTTTACGCCACGATCGGATTTTCCGACAACTTTGTGTGACCGTGTGTATGCAAGACAAGTTTGAGCCAACATCCGTCTGAAAAAATCCATGTATTTTGTTGTCGGAATGTGCGATCAATGTCCAACCGTGTGTACAGGGCATAACAGAACACACTGAAGAACAGCCTGTGAAGAGCGAGCTGAAAATCTGAAACAAGCGGACAAGAACACACTGAAAAAATAGATACGAACTGTCTACATACTCTGAAAAGCAGATACAAACCCACAAGCACAAACTGAAGAGCAGTAACGGACTCAAAAGCACGAAAGCTGAAAAGCGTGAACCGTCTCTCACCAAACTTCTACTAACACGAGATAAACACGAGATTAGCAGAAGGAGCCCTAAGGGTGGCGCGATCGCTATTGCACTTCCTTTTTCTAGTCCCGTCGTACGTGCTGTACATCACCGCGTTCTGGACGGTCGGACTTTGGTCGGACTTTGGTTTGACCATGTGTAGGCAAGACCGATTGAGCGGAATTCCATCGGAGTTCCGTCGGAGAAACCTTCAGAGTTTATTCTGACGGCAAAACAGGTCGTGTGTATACGCGGCATAAGACTTACCATACCTGCAAAGCAAATACAATAAAGTATAGTAAATATAAAACATTGAAATCTGTGCCTAAAAGAATATATGCCGAAGCATGGGGGCATCCGCCCCTAATGTTAGTGTGACTTTCGTGTGACTTGAGGTACATAGGACGCAATATTACACAGGCATTCCCAGAAGTTGGGGCCAAGTTGCAGCAGCAAAGTGGCAGCAAAATTCAGATCACCCTCGACAGCCCTGGAGTCATGGCTGTATGTGTCGTGGGAGCAAACGCTGTTGTTGTCAAGATAAATAAACCCGTGCTACAACTGAATGGCGTACCTGCTAAGCAAATAATGGTTAACAATAAAACAAACATTACAGTATAACATACTGTTGGATAGCAACATGGTTTAATATCTTACTTCTGGTATTTCACTTCCTGGTTGACACAGCCAGGTAGCCTCAGTTGGAATGAAACACATCAAAGCTTTGTAATCACAAGAACAATGGCTTGGCTCAAGCCCACCTGCTGTGATGTGTGATTACAGACTTCAAAGAGAATAAGAGCTAGCTAAGATGGCCCAGGGCTAATAGAGACACTGACCCTAGTGGACAATACAGCATGCTTCCTGAAGAATGGACAGACATTTGAAGGATTACCTCTTGTCAATATCTATTGGATGGAAGGCAAATGGGGGTGGCTACGAGTGGGCGTGTATGTTTGAATGAAATGAGCACACATAGGCATTTTCTGTAAATCATATAAAAGAACCGCGCTAGAAAAAATGTATCTTAGATCAAAAAGCAGCAGTAAACAGTGCGACAACACAAAGAATCCAATATAAATTTAAAAAACTGCACTAAAAGAGAATAAATGTCCAAAAGATTTATCTGTGGGCCTCAAACAGAGGCGCTAAGGATCACCCGAACACCATAAAGTATGAAAAATAAATAGTGAGGTGCCCGACCACCGTGGCTGTAAATTGCGCTTACCAAACAGCAAGCAGTATGAGCAGATGGCTTAAAACCCAGCCCGGGCCTTTTGGGGGTAGTAAATACTTCCGTTCTCTGCAGGCTCAGATCACTGTTCCCTCAGTAGATATATAACAAAAAGAGAGAAAAAAACAAGAGAACTGGGCATAGTGTAGTATATCTGAATATCACATGTGGACACTTAGTTGCAGCAAACACCCTGGTGTGCACTTAAACAAAAAAGTGATAACCCGACCACCGTGGCTGTAGAATGTGCTTACCAGCTTGCAAGCTTTAAAACGCAGATGGCTTAGAACTCAACCTGGAATCTTTAAGGGTGCTGATAGGAAGTAAGGCTATTCAATCACTACAGCCAGGAGATCCGTTTCCTCAATGTGTGACCCAAAAAAGGAAATAAACTGGCCATAGTGTAATACATGCAAAAACCGCTTTAATAAATAAAGTAATGCACTTACAATTAAAAGGTGATATCGCGTAGTTGCATATAAAAAGAAATGCCGGCCGGCATAATGAACATGAAACGGAGGCCGTCCTCCTGTGGTCACGTGGTAGCGTCACTACGTGCTTATCCAGACGTGTTTCGTCATCAATCGGACGTTCTCAATGGGGATTTTCTGTCCCTTTTTCTGCTGATGTTGGTCTTTGCAAGCCTCATGGCTCGGCCATCTTGAGGCCTTGCTCTGGGTGCTGGCTCGGGCCTAAACCATGTAGCCTGGACCCCTTTTATCATCCAGAACCAGCCGATGAAACCTTGTGATAAGTATCTTTGATATTCTTGTATTATATGTTTGATTGTTGTTATATGTTGTAGATATCTGCTGTTTAATATATTGTGTTCTGATTGTAAGCTATGTAACATTGTAATACCTTTTAATACTTTTATGTTAGTTTCCTAATTCCTTGGGAAATAAATAAGACTTGATTACTTACTAAGCAGATGTGTTTGTTATATCATTGTGCTTATCAGACTCTTATAGACTAGCAATTATAGGGACTAGACAAATTGATACATGTAGGCAATAGTTATATAGGATATATTAGATTGTATATTATTGTATCGGTTACTTCGCATACCATACCTGCAAAGCAAATACAATAAAACATAGTAAAAATAAAACAAAGAGAGAACGATTGATATAGAACAATAGGGAGCGAACAGTAAAGCGGACGGTAGAGAGCGAACATAAGAGAAAGAACAATAGAGAGAGAGAGAGAGAGAAGAAAAATACAACCACAACTATTTTTGGCTTTTTTATTTTTTATTTTTTTTGTGTTTTTGTGTGTATATATTTTTTTGCACTTTTTTCACTTTTATAAAAACTGTAAAAAAACTAAAAACTGAACGTTGCAGATTAGGGTCTCTCAAAATGTGACGGCCATCACATCTTTCGAGACCCCGAGACCCTGTGTACGTGTGCCTATGACTGTGTGGTGCTGTACCCTACGCTAATACTCAACTAGTATGTGATAGCATTCAAAACAGTCACCAATGCAAAGACCAGGTTGGTCAGGACAGGAGGGACAATAAAAGAGGGTATCACGCCTAAATCCGCGCTTTCTACAGACACGACATCTTCTTTGGGGGTTTCTTTGGGTAGGGGTACCAGGGAGGACATGCGGAAAATGCCTCTCATGCAGCTGGCTTACTGCATTTGGATTGGGAAGTTGGGCCAGAGCACTGTCTGGAAACAGAAGGGCTCTGATGATCTCTTCCTGGAATTTAAGGAAGGATCCAGTCCGTCCTGAAGCTTTGTATAGCACAAAAGCATTCAGCAAAGCCAATTGAAATAAATAAACAGATACTTTTTTGTACCAGCATCTGGCCTTATGGGCAATTAGGTATGGCACCAACAACTGGTTGTTGAGGTCCACCCCTCCCATATTAAGGTTATATTCGTGGACACAGAGGGGTTTCTCCACAACACCAGTCGCCGTAGGAATTTGGACCGCCGTGCTGCGTGAAGGGAGGACAGAACGAAAACATTCTTATTATCCCTCCAACAAATTATTACATCTCAAGCAGGCTGGAATCTACAAGCCGCTGGGGTAAGCCCCTGCGATTAGATCGCATGGTGCCACATGCGCCAATTTAATGATCAAACAAGTGACTAAAAAGTGGCACACTTGTGTAATAATTGTCCACATACAAAGTGATACCCCTTTCTGAAAAAGGGTGACACCAAGTCCCACACAATCTTACCAGCGCTCCTTATGTAGTCAGGGCAGTTCTCCAGCTCTTCTTAACTATCTCTTCCCTCGTAAACCATAAAACTATATGTATAGCCTGTGGCCCTGTCACAGAGCTTATACATCTTGACCCAGTATCTGGCACGCTTGCTGGGAAGATACTGTTTGAATGACAAGCGGCCAGAAAACTTAATTAGGGACTCAACAATGCAGACAACTTGATGGGAAGTAAACAAGGCTGCAAAACATTGGTTGAAGTGTAGAGCCGATGAAATTCAGGGTCACCCCGAGGACAACAGAGTTCATTGTCGTTGAAATGCATGAACCGCAAGATCTGCTCGTATCGGATTTCCGTTGCATCAGAGGGGGGCGGGGTTACCCGTACACGTCACTGGGAAACCCTGTTGTTTCCCCTTGTCAGAGGGGGACGGAGTCATGTGACAGGTGGCCCCACCCTCAGCTACATAAGAGCTGTCAAGCTAGCGCCGCGTCAGTGGGTGGAGGCAGGATCCTGTGCATGTTCCTCGCTGGAGTCGCTGGAGATCATCCATCGCTGAAGATCGAGAATTGGATTACATCGCTGGAGTAGGAGCATGGATTTATTGGATTACATCACCGGAATCTCTTTTTTATCTTTAATAAAGGACTTGTCCCAAGCCGTCTCCTGTGGTTTTTTAACATTCTGACACTTTCTTTTTGTGAAATGGTAGGGGTACAATGTACCCCTTACCAATTCACATGGGGGGGCGGGATCTGGGTGTCCCCTTTGTTAAAGGGGGCTTCCAGGTTTTGATAAGGCCCCCGCCCGCAGACTCCCACAACCACCGGGCAAGGGTTGTGGGGAGGAGGCCCTTGTCCCCATCAACATGGGGACATTCTCCCCATGTTGAGGGCATGTGGCCTGGTATGGTTCGGGGGGGGGCGCTCTCACGCCCCCCTCTTTTCATGCAGCCTGCCAGGTTGCATGCTCAGATAAGGGTCTGGTGTGGATTTTTGGGGGAACCCCAAGCCATTTTTTTTTAAATTTTGGAGCAGAGTTTCCCTTAAAATCCATACCAGACCCTTCAGGTCTGGTATGGATTTTTGGGGGGAACCCCACGCCATTTTAAAAAAAAATTTTGGCGCGGAGTTCCCCTCAATATCAATGACTTTTATGTGTATTAAAGTATTTTTTAAATGACTTTTTTTTCCTTTAGAAATGTCATTTTGCTCTCGGTCTGTTATAAACACGGGAAACATGCGCTACTTTACAGGCATACTATAGACACCCCCCAGGTATGAAATTTAAAGGAAATATTAAACTTTTATTGTTTCACTTTAAGCATTATTAAAATCACTGCTCCCCACAACCATTTTTTAAACTTTTTTTGCATTGATACATGACCCCTGGGGCAGGACCCATGTCCCCAAACACTTTTTATGACAATAACTTGCATATTAACCTTTAAAATTACCACTTTAGATTGCTCCCATAGAATTCTAAAGGGTGTTCTGCGGCTTTTGGAATTTGCCGCGAACACCCCAAATTGTTCGCTGTTCGGCGAACGGTTGAACAGCCAATGTTCGAGTCGAACTCATGTTAAACAGATAGCCCATCCCTATTAGTGACTGATTCAAGCGCAAACAAAAAAACTGTAATGCCACGTACACACGATCGGACATTCCGACAACAAAATCCATGGATTTTTTCCAACGGATGTTGGCTCAAACTTGTCTTGCATACACACGGTCACACAAATCTTGTTGGAAATTTCGAGTGCCAAGAAAGCGGTGATGTACAACGCGTACGACGAGCCGAGAAAAATGAAGTTCAACAGCCAGTGCGGCTCTTCTGCTTGATTCCGAGCATGTGTGGGACTTTGTGCGTTGGAATTGTGTACACACGATCGGAATTTACGACAACAGATTTTGTTGTGGGAAAATTTGAGATCCAGATCTCAAATTTTGTGTGACGGAAATTCCAATGGAAAATGGTGTCAGTGTAGTGTTGGTGCACTCACTCTGTGACGGAAAAGACCGACACGGGGAGAGATGACATTACTTCCCCTGTCAGTGTTTACACTTACACAACAGGGGAAGGATCTCATTCGTCTGGACCGATCACCAGGTCCAGGCCAGATATCACTGGCCTGGGCCTGGGAATTGATCGGTTCCTAATCGAATCCGATGGTAGCGGCCAGCAGGAATCGCTCCACAGAGAGACAGAACGGGGATCTGTCAATGTAAACAGACAGATCTCCTTTCTGTAAGGGCAGAACAGAGTGATCTGCTGTTCCTAGTGATTAGGTCTCTCTACTCCCAGGCAGCCCATTCCCCATACAGTTAGAAACACCTCCCAGGGAATACATTTAACCCCTTTATCGCCCCCTAGTGTTAACCCCTTCCCTGCCAGTGACATTTATACAGTAATTAGTGGCTATTTTTAGCTCTGATAGCTGTATAAATATCTGATCTGTCCACCGCAATGTCGCAGTCCCACTAAAAATGCCATAAATATATCCCCTATTTTGTAGACGCTATAACTTTTGCGCAAACCAATCAATATACACTTAGTGCGATTTTTTTTTTTAACCAAAAATATGTAGAAGAATACGTATTGGCCTAAACTGATGAAAAAATGTGTTTTTTAACATTGTATTTTGGATATGTATTATAGCAAAAAGTAAAAAATATTATTTTTTTTTCAAAATTGTCACTCTTTTTTTGTTTATAGTGCAAACAATAAAAATCGCAGAGGTGAGCAAATACCACCAAAAGAAAACTCTATTTGTGGGAAAAAAAGGACATCAATTTTGTTTGGTTACAGCGTCGCACGACCGCGCAATTGTCAGTTAAAGCGATGCAGTGCCGTATCGCAAACAATGGCCTGGTCATTAAGGGGGAAAATCCTTAAAGTCCTTAAGTGGTTAAAGCCTGCTGGCTTCTAGGAGACACCTGCTGGTGGACACTGGAACTGCAGCAATCAGCCTGGAATACCACAGTGCCACCAGCAGGTGAACTCAATCCTAACAAACACCACAAACAACGTACTTACTCCTTGGTTATTTCCTGCCTTGACTACTGTAACTCCCTTCTCACTGGCCTATCTTTTTACAGGCTATACCCCTTCAGTCTATTATAAATGCTGCTGTTAGACTAATACACCTCAACAGATCCATGACTGCTGCTCCTCTCTGCCAATCTCTTCACTGGCTAACCCATCGTATGGAATTCAAAATAATAACCACAACATACAAGGTCATCCACAACATCGCCCCCAGCTACATCATCAACCTCATCTGCAGATATCTCCCAAATCGTCCCCTCCGCTCTTCCCAAGACCTCCTGCTCTCTAGCTCCCTTGTTACCTCCTCCCACACTTGCTTCCAGGACTTCTCCGGAGCCTCTCCCATCCTCTGGAACTCCTTGCCCTACTATGTCTAGTCAGCTCCCACCCTGTCCGCCTTTAGGCGATCCTTCAAAACTCATTTATTCAGGGAAGCCTACCCCACCACCACCTAAGAACTGTACTTGAGTCACCTCAATCAGATAATCCCCTGCAGCTATTACTTTTTGTACCACCTTCTCCTCCTTTTAGATTGTAAGCTCCACGAGCAGGCCTCCTATTCCTTCTGTATTGAACTGTATTGTAATTGTACTGTCCCACTTTATATTGTAAAGCACTGCGTAAACTGTTGGAGCTATACAGTGTTAATTTTAGTCTTTGGACTAAAATGGCATTTTAGTTTTAGTCTCATTTTAGTCTTCTGCAATTTAATTTTAATCATATTTAGTCGACTAAATCTCCACTACATTTTAGTCGACTAAAATGTCCTACGTTTTAGTCGACTAACATCTCCAGTACATTTCAGTAATTGCAATTTAGTTTTAGTCATAGTCTTTAGACTAAAATGGCATTTTAGTTTTAGTTTCATTTTAGTCTTAGGACTAAAATGGAATTTTAGTTTTAGTCTCATTTTAGTCTTTTGACTAAAATGGCTTTTAGTTTTAGTCGTATTTTAGTCATCTCAATTGTTTTAGTTTTAGTCGTATTTTAGTCGACTAAAATAGTATTCATTTAGTCGACTAAAATGTTTTAGTCATTTTAGTCGACTAAAATGTTTTAGTCGACTAAATTAACACTGGCGCTATATAAATCCTGTATAATAATAATATGAATAAAAGTATATACACCTACAGTATGTGTACATATAAACATATACTCAAAATCAAAAAGTAATCTACAAGGTACGGAAACCTAAATAATTGTACAGACATCTAGCGCTTCATTAAGTCCACCAGGGTGTAGACAGTCAAGCTGAAAGATCCAAAATGTTTCCTAGGCACAAAGCTTTTTAAACCCATCAGACAGAGCAAGGGATGGCTTGAATTGCATAAACGCCTAGTTTGCTTGGGTCCTTATTTTGGTATGTGGCAAAATGCTAAGAAACACTGTATCTCGCTAATCCTTTCTCAACACTCCTTCCATGCTCTCCAAAGCATACTCGTAGGGGTATAATCATTCTGCCCATATATTGGTGAAGCTTGTTTGTGTCTGTCAATGGATATGATTGTTTTCCTAATAAATTTAATATACTATAGTTTTTATTTTAATAATGCACTTTTCAAGTGTACACACAGTATACGATCACACATTCAAACAAATGGGCGCACCATACAGTGCAAATATGTAATCCTAATAATACATACACCATGGGACTTTTTTATTACGTTGGTATTCATAAATACACAATATATAATCATACAATGGGTTTATTATTAAACGATAATCTTTTCTTGCTGTGCAATCCGAAATTTGTCAGTGTATGTAGATGATGTGATTGTTTTCCTAATAATTTGAGGATATAATTGTTTTTATTATGACTTTTTAGGCATTTTTCAAGTGTACTGTACTTTTAGACCTCATTCACAAAGGTGTACTATAACATACGCCTGTGCAATGGCCGTGTTTGCCTGCACAGGTGTTCCAGTTTCAATGGCCCTTTTCACTTGGGCCTTAGATCCCTCCAGCTTGCCTGTGTTACCATAGCTAGTAGCTGTTCATTTTTTTTTTAATCAAAGAAAAGTTTATTGAAACCAAAACACATGGTATTACAGTGTACAGGTATTCAGGCATATAGTCTTTAATAAAAAAAAAGTAATTGCAAAGTATAGCCATACAAACTATATACTTACTCATACGCAGCATAATAAGTATATTTAGTATGCAATACCCTGTACTTGTAATCCAAACTAGAAACAAGAAAACATACAATTAAGAAACAATAAGCAACCTGGAATAATACAGCGCTGACACTTATAAGGAGCATGCTAGCGGCATAAGTCATATGACTTATTAGCAATTTTATAGTTGAGCTCCTAAGACTGTGAGACTAGGTCTGATATATTAGTCTGGCTTTCCCTGTTAAAATCTATCAATAACCAGTTTTAGGGGTGCTTTTCCCACAGTATTCAACCAGCATTGCTAAATATTTACAAATTTCTTTGGAGAATTGCTATGATAATAGATGTTTTTTTTTTCATGAATGAATATGGTGTTAACCACTTGGATCCATTGCTTACTCGTCGGAGAATGTGTGGAGAGCCAGAACCGAGCTATTCGCTTTCTAGCTAAATATAAAAGCCTAATGAGAGCTATGTAAACAGAGGGAGAGTACAACTCCTCCTTAAGGCTACCAAACAAACATGTTAGCGGTTCCAGTTGAACCTGATACACACTGTTAATGATTGAAATAACTGTTCACTTTAGTGAACTGTACTGGTTTAGGAAACCGCAAGTTACAGTAAAGTTGGCCATAGATGGATCGAAATTAGGCCAGTTCAGCAGGGACCAGACAATTTTGATCTATCTATGGCCATTCCCGTTCGACAGAAGTTGTTGGAAAACTTTTGCCGATCAGCAACTGCAGTCAATCATATGCAGTCACTGATTAGTATATTCTGACAGCAGAGAAGTCCCTGCTGTCAGAATACATTGGCACAGTGGGGAGGATTTCTTCATCTACTCCGCTTGTGTGGCTGGAGGAATCTGTTATTCCGCATACACACGATTGGAATTTCCGACAGAAAGAGTTCCGATGGGAGCTTTTCAACGTGTATTCCGACCCTGTGTATGCCCCATTGGACTTTTTCTGTCGAAAATTCAGACGGACTTATGCTCTGAAGCAAGTACGAGACGGAAGCTATTGGCTACTGGCTATTGAACGTCCATTTTCTAGTCCCGTTGTACGTGTTGTATGTCACCGCGTTCTGGGCGGTCGGAATTTGGAGTGACCGTGTGTATGCAAGACAGCTTGAAAGAAAATCCATCAGAACTCTGTCGGAAAAACCTTAAGAGTTTATTCCGACGGCAAAACCAGTCGTGTGTACAGGGCATCAGTTTTTTTCTTTGATTAGCCCATTGGCTGTAAGACAAAAGCTAAATCTATGGGGCAGCTTGAAACTTGCTATACTAGGGGCGCATGCGCGCGGCTGGAGATGGCGGACGCTTAAATCTGCAGCTCCGCTCCACGCTGGCATAACTCCGCCGATCCCTGCTCACAGCGGTCCCGCCCGCTCTCACCACAGACCCGGTCCGATTCCCGACACGATCAGGGGCCGGTATAAACCCCCCAAAAGACGCTATCCAGCCTTAAAGCGGCAACAGGAGGAAATCCCTGGAGGGCGCCCAGACGGCTAAGATGGCGCCGGCACCGCCGCCGACACAGCGTACACAACGGATCACACAGGATCCCCCACACATCCAGCCTGGAGAAGCCCTGTTAACAGCTGGGACAGGTGAGCAGGCTGATTACTCCACTCACCACACTGTACCATCACCTGCAGGAGATTTATTCTCTTCCCAGAGCTCTGAAATAGACAAAGCCTTTTGTGAGGCAATGCTCAGCCAGGGAAATATGGAAGACAGCCCTCCCCCCACACCCTGTCTCTCTAATGCCTCACCGCTGGACTATCCAGGGGACCCAACCATAATAGCACGCTTTTCTGCATTGCTAGATCAGGGGCTAGAGAAAGCGACTAAACGCATTACAGCTGATTTGAAGGGTGAATTCCAGGAGCTGGGAACTCGCATAGGGACCATAGAGTCCAAACTAGATGAGACCATCGCCAGAACTAACCAAAATACCGACTGCATTGAAGTTGTACAACAACGTTTGGAAGAAGCCCTTAATAAAATTGACGATTTGGAAAATCGCTCACGCCGTTACAATTTTAGAATACGCGGGATCCCTGAGTCCTTCGCGGACACAATGGCGGTGAGCAAAGAACTGATTTCTCACTTATTACCAGATCTCCCTTCCCATAAATTAGAGCTGGATAGGGCTCACAGGGCCTTAGCTGAGCCCCGCGCCGATGGTTTGCCACGTGACATCATTGTGAAGCCGCATTATTATTCAGTTAAGGAACAGGTGATGTTCAAGGCCAGAGAAATAATGGATCTTCACCTCCATGAACACCCTATCCAAATCTTTGCAGATATCTCTCCCGCCACTGTCCAAAAACGCAGGGCACTCAAACCGCTACTACAGCCTCTTATAACAAATGGCATTAAATACCATTGGGCCTTTCCTTTCCGCCTGGCATTCACCTACCAACGCAAGAAACACTCATTTTCCACTTTTCAGGAGGGCGAAGCGATGTTGAAAAGGCTGGGTTTGATCTCCGTGGAACACAAGGACTCCCCACGTCCATCACAGCCTCGTACTCCACCAGACAGGTCACCCAAGTGCCCCCTATCACCAATTTGGCGCTCAACCAGAAGCAAGGCTAAGCTGAAAGCTAAACCCCCTTGAGAATGATGGATACCTTTCTGCTTCATAAACCTACCTTTGTGACAGTTGCCACCATTTTACTTTTTGTGTTGATCCGTGGGCGGGATCAAAGTTAAATCCGTTTAAGAATTTTTTCTATAACATTTTTATTTCACAGTTATAAAACTCCCTTGGTTAAATTGGAGGTCAACTTTATGGGCATATCCCAATACTGAGCCAGTCCTTTACCAATAATAATGACAAGTTGACTCTCCACTGCACTTTATCTACTAATTCACTAATTTGAATCTTGGGACTCCCTTAATATGCTATTAGTATGTGCCATGAACATTTATAAGTATATTGCAGGGTTTGGCGGAGGCCAGTTGTGGCAGTCATTCGCCTTGTTTGCTTCCGATCCTCCCACAGAGTGGCGGGACCGAAACCAAACTGGGTACAGGGTCTATCGACCCGGTACTACTTCCAAAAGGAGTAGGGGAGATTTCCCCATTTGTTTACTATGCTTTTACAATTACGACTGGTACAATTGTATACTAGTTCTCTACTTATCCTGAGTGACTCTCCCTTGGGTCACTCACCCTCATTTCCTCTCTCCACTAATTTTTCCACTAATTTTTCTGTATTTTTTTTCCATTTCGCTGCGATCCCACGGCTCCGGGCTCTGGCCGTCCCGCTGACTCCACCTCTTGAGGAAAGATGCCTCACGACTTTCTGGGAACTGGTAGGTGATAACCTTTTTTCCCTTGTGTATCATGGCAACCACCAATAAGAATCACCCCTTTGGATTTATTTCCCATAATGTACAGGGCCTGAATTCGCCAGTTAAGCGCAGAATGGCCTTTCAACATTATAAATCACTTAGGGCCGATGTGCTATTTCTTCAAGAAACGCACTTCTCTCCAACCTATAACCCTACTTTCTTACACCATTATTATCCCCAATTCTACTTAGCGAACGGACCCGGGAAAACTGGAGGGGTGGCCATTTGTTTTTCTAAGCGAGTGACCTTCTCATTGGAGAAGCTTGTGGCGGATCCAGAGGGCCGTTACCTCATGGTGGTGGGTCATCTGGAGGGCAATTTAGTTTCTTTAATCTCATATTATGCTCCGAACTCAGGGCAATTGCCCTTCTTTCGGAAACTTTTACACAAAACGACCCCGGAACTACAGGGCACAGTCCTGTTTGGGGGTGACTCCAATGTGGCCCTAGACTCCATACTTGATAAGACGAGGCGGCTCTCAACTCCCCGGAGCCATTTCCCCAAAATCGGCTTTAAGCTGGCCAAAATGTTACACTATCATAATCTAATTGATCTATGGCGGGAACTTAATCCATCCAAGAAAGACTACACCTTTTACTCACACGTCCATAACACCTACTCTAGAATAGATCACTTTTTCACGGTTTCACAGACAATCTCTATATTCCACACTAGTAAAATAATAGACGTGACGTGGTCTGACCACTCAGCAGTTTGGACAGCATGTGACTCCTTACAATGTTATTCAGGCCCGGCCCCTTGGAGATTGAATGACTCTTTACTCAGTAATCCCTCAATCTGCTTTGATATCGAACAAAAGATCACAGAGTATTTTGCTCAGAATGACCCTAGGGACACTTCTGTAGTGAATACTTGGGCGGCACATAAAGCAACTATCAGGGGATATTTCATTCAGACTGCCTCAAGGCTGAAGAAAACCTCTGATTCAATAATTAGTCAAAAGGATCGCGAGCTGTCCAACCTGATAACCCGACACAAAAATAATCCTGATCTGGATCTAAGGACTCAGATTGACTCGGCTAGATTGGACCTAAACCTTTGTTTAACAACCAGGGCAGAAAAAAACCTTCGATGGACACAGGCAAAATTTTATACCCAAACAGATAAGCCGGGAACACTGTTAGCACGCAGACTGACTCCCAGGCCTCGTCGCAGGACAGTCCCAAAGATTAGACAGCCTGACGGGTCCCTTACACAAAATCCGCAAAAGATACTAAATCTTTTCCATTCTTATTTCACCTCCTTATATAAAGAGCCGGAGAATTTACAACCTGGTGCTATAGATGATTTTATTAAGGACCTACCTCTCCCATCCCTATCTGACTCACATAAGGAAATAATGGATGAGGCCATCACTTTAGAAGAGGTAATGTCGGCAATAAAACAAGCTCATGCCTCAAAAACTCCAGGTCCAGACGGGTTCTCCGCCTCTTACTATAAGAAATTTGCCCAAATATTAGCACCCCACTTATTGGAATTTTTCATGGCCCTGCGTGATGGGGCTCACTTGGGGGGAGACCTAAATAGAGCCAATATCTGCCTACTACCAAAGCCTGACAAAGACCACAGTGAGGTGACAAATTATCGCCCTATATCGCTTATTAATATGGATTTGAAATTATTAACCAAAATTTACGCTAATAGACTTAATACCTTCCTAGCAAAATATGTCCATATAGATCAGGTGGGCTTTGTCCCGGGGCGACAAGCGGCAGATCAAATCCGCAGGGCCGTAGACATTATATCTTTGCTCCACTCGGATTGGGATGGCTTAGGAACCAGACGGGGAATGTTGCTATCATTAGACCTTCATAAGGCCTTTGATTCCCTTTCTTGGCCTTTTTTGTTTCATATCTTGAGAAAATGGAATTTTGGATCTAAATTCCTCTCTCTATTATCTGTACTGTACTCTACCCCCTCAGCTAACATTGTAGCTTTTGGCCACAAATCAGACCTGATACAAATTAGAACAGGAACCAGGCAAGGCTGTCCCCTTTCACCACTCTTATTCATAGTTGCCATAGAAACGGTGGCGATCGCCATCAGGTCTAATCCTAATATACATGGCGTATACAGTGGAGGCAGAGATCATAAATGTGCATTATTTGCAGATGATCTTTTATTATTTATCACAGATCCTATTACGACCCTGCCTAACTTGGCTTCACTACTTTTTGACTTTGGAATAGTATCAGGCCTGAAGGTCAATCAGTCTAAATCAGAGGCAATGGATATTAATCTACCTACCTCAACCCTGACCTCTATACGCGCTTCTTTTCCATTTAGGTGGTGCAAACAGGCCCTTCCTTACCTAGGTGTAAAACTCACCCCAGACATATCTACTCTATACAAGGCTAATTACACCCCTCTTCTCTCTTCCACGATGGAGGACTTAAAGAATTGGCAGAACCATAGTCTTTCTTGGTTGGGCAGGATAAGTACCGTCAAAATGATGACCCTTCCTAGAATTCTTTATTATTTTAGGTCCCTTCCGATTTCAGTTCCTACAACATTTTTTAAAAAACTCCAATCATTAACCTTTAAATTCATTTGGAGCCGGGGAGGTTGCAGGGTGGCTCGATCTTCCTTGTATGTCTCAAAGGGACAGGGTGGATTAGGGGTACCACACTTTTTGCGTTACTATAGAGCGGCCCAGTTGGCACAACTTTACCAAATTTATTCTACATCCTATCGCCCTGATTGGGTCAACCTAGAGGCACAAGCGAGCTCTCCTCTCCCTATGGACCTTCTAATGTGGCTGCCTTCTAAGGAACGCAGAGCCATTATGAGCCCCTCTCTATCTCACTCACTGAGCCTTTGGGATAGGATGTGCAAAATATACTCTCTTAGGTCACCACATACTCCAGTTGCCCCCATTTTTGGGAACCCGCACTTTCCCCCAGGACAACATCCACAACAGTTTGCTTGGTGGATCAATAAAGGCTTGTACAAGATAGCACATTTTATAGATCATAAGGGCATCAGAAAACCCTCCTATTTTCGAGACACTCTAGATATGCCCCTGGCCGAGTCCTTTCGACTCTCCCAAATTACTTATTACTTACACTCACTATGCAGAAACCAGGGGGACAACACCACTAGAACACCCTATGAAAACAAATGCCTAAGAGGGCCTGAAACGCGAGGTAGTATTTCAGAGTTATATGTTCTACTAACAGACCAGGGCTCTAAACTTCCCTACCAATTAGCTTGGGAGGCGGACCTGGGGGAGACGATTGATGAGGACATTTGGTCCAGGTGGTCAACCATGATACACAGGGGAATTCTGAACACTTCCCTAGTAGAGGCGAACTATAAGGTATTGTCACGATGGTACCTAGTTCCAACACGGATAACCAAAATCTACCCAGATGCATCGCCTCTCTGTTTCAGGAGGTGTGGCCAAGAGGGCACAATGCTCCACATCTGGTGGACATGTCCGAAGGTCAAGAGATTTTGGATAAGACTTTTTAACTTGGTTTATTCGGTGACTGGAGTGAACATACCTAAAAATGTTAAGACGGCATTATTTTCGGATCTCTCGAGCGAACTACCCAGGCATCTCAGATCCCTTATCTTTTTTATCCTCCTAGCAGCTAAGATAACCATAGCGCGAGCATGGAAAACCCCCTTGATAAATTTGGCATTAGTTAAAAACAAAATTTCTTGGATTATGATAAATGAAAAATTAACTAGTATTCTTCGCGACCAACAAGATAGATTTGAAAGGGTTTGGAACCCTTGGATTAGGTATCTCCAGTCGCCGTGAGGGGCGGGGGGGGGGGTCAGCGGCTTGGAACGTGGAGATCGTTCGCACACTCTACTTCTCCTTTTCTTTTCTTTTCTTCCTCTTCTTTCTTTCTCCCTTTCCTTTTCTTTTCTCTCTACATACAAACTATTAAACTTTGTCCCCACAGAGGGGTTACTATACGCATGACATCGGGCTCTACAGTATATTAATCCTAGAAGTATACCTAATACCTAAGTTTTCTGTTATAACCCCAAGTTGGGAAATGAACCACATTACATGACAGTCCCTCTTCAGGGAATTTCACTGCAATATCTTCTATGTGTGTTAGGTGTCTTAGGTGCCTTAGCACAGTTATATAATGAGCCATTTACGCTAATTTGAGATTCACTATTGTAATATTACTGTAGACACAAAACCTGTATCAATGTGAACCTTGTTATCTGTTAAAATTTGATTTCAATAAAAACATTGGAAAAGAAACTTGCTATACTTTTTTTGTACAACCAATGGGTTGAACAAACAAAAAAAATGGCCAGATTTCCCCATCTAGACATTCGAGGTAGGTGGGCGAATCCCTCCCGCTGTGATATTGTGTGTACTGACAGCTGGAAAACTTCCCCCCTATCAGAACACACTAATCATTTGGGAAAAACCTGACAGGCTGGTTTACAGAAGTCAATCAGTAGATCTACTTCTATACAAGCAGCCTGCTTGGATTAAAATTCTGCTGGTTCCTGCTAAACTTGCTAAATTTCGATCCATGTATGGCCGCCCCGCTCCTTGTTTTATCAATCAATCAATAAGCCTATTTTCTTAAAGTACTATGAACGGAATAGTGTCTGGACATTTTTAACCACTTGCCTACTGGGCACTTTTACCCCCTTCCTGCTCAGACCAATTTTCACCTTTCAGCGCTGTCACACTTTGAATGACAATTGCATTGTAAAGTCATTGAACACTTTACTCATAAGAAATTTTTATAATTTTTCACACAAATAGAGCTTTCTTTTGGTGGTATTTAATCACCACTGTTTTTTTAAATTTTTTTTGCAAAGTATATTTTTTGCTAATTATATATATTTTTCCTAAAAATTGTGATTGGCCCTTTACCCCAATCTGTGATCAGCAATGTCCTAGTGACACAGTAATCACAGAGCACGCCAACCGCACGTCACAGCAGGCGCAACCACAGGAGGACATCATATGATGCCCTCCCCAGAACTGGCCAGCCATGCTGTTGCTGTCATTCGGCTATAGCATGGTGGGCAAGTGATTAAGCCTGGCCTGACTTCCCAAGGGGGCTTCATCCTGGCCTGGCGCTTAAGCCTGGCCTGATTTCCAGAGGGTGGCTTTCATCCTGGCCTGGCGCTTAGGCCTGGTCTGACTTCCCGAGGGGGGCTTCATCCTGGCCTGGCGCTTAAGGTATACAGGCAGGTTTTCTATATATTCTGTTCAACTGGCTCCACAACAAGCTCTTCTGTGCTTTTACCTAACATAAACAGAGCTCTGATTAAGCAGAATGCTGAGAGGATTAAATAATGCATAAAGTGCACATCGTGCAGAATTTCCTGTGAAATGCAATCACAACAAAAGGTATGACATTGAATACAGATGACGCGTCCTCGCACACATCCTTACAACACTGCTGTCTGCTATTGGTTTGATGTGTGTTTTGGAAAAACACAGAAATAACTTTTCTAAAAGAAACAAGTATGTGAAAGCTTATCATTATGTTATAAAATAATTATGTTTTGCAAACACATAGTACTATAAAGCTTGCATTGACATCTGAGCAGAACCTATTCCTGGGGATTTTAAAGCATTTTTTTTCTCTCTTGGTACATATCACATGTCCCAGGAAGCTGGAGGGCCATTCACGAATGCGCAAGCTCACACTCGAGCAGTGGGGAGCCAGCTATGACCAAGATGGCGGCACTGGGGATCAATAAGAACTGGCTGCGGGAAGACAGTGCTATACTCCAGCCACTGGTAATTACCTGATTTTTAAAACAACAAAAAGTTGAAATTTTAAACCAAAAGGTACATACTAACAGATTATACTGCATACCAGCCATTGTTACGTGTAATTCAAGTGGTCCTACAAAGGTTACTAGGGGTTCCTTGAACAGTAGTGAATTTATTTTCCATCTGGTGATACCTGTGTCATTCTTTCCACTGACCACCAATTTAAGGGGCCCTTCTTCCACTGATCACCAGTGTAAGGGACTCCTTCATCCACTGACCAACAATGGTAAGGGCTGACTTTTCCACTAACCACCAAAGTAAGGGTGCACTGCACTGACCACCAATATAAGAAGGCATTTTTTTACTGACTACCAATGTAAAGCGACATTAACATTTTCACTGTCTGTCTTACATTTCTAGTCAGTATTATTTTTATTTTTTTTATTCATTTCAGGATTATTACTAAATCAATTAGAGGTGGTGGAGGAGTGTAAAATAATTGTTTTCTCTATGTGTCAAATACTCCAAAGCCTGATTTATACTGTTAGGCTGGCCATACACGGGTCAAATTTCGAAAAAAATTTCTTTAGAAAACCTTATATAAGAATTTTCGTTTGAATTTCGCACCATTAGTGGGCTGCAGCAACAGCCGGTTTTCGTGTGGTAATCACATTTGAGTAATCGGGCATGTTGGAAATTTTTGGAAAAACTAACGATTTTCTAATCAATGATGGGACAATCGTGCAAGAAATGTAATAGAAAAGGGAATGCACATGAGTGCAAGAAAAGAAAATTCCCGGAAAGAAAAGGAGATTCCCGGCCATGAAAATTATTTTCTGTAGCAACATGAGGTGAAATTGAAGGCTTGGTTGGTCGCATTTCGAATATCAATGGTCACATAATCAGATCAAAAAACGCACAAAATCTGATTTTGAAAAGAAAATTTGTTTATTAGTTGATATTAGTGGATAGAGGAATCTGTAAATTAGTTTTTTTTTCCTTCAGCCAATGGGCTAAACAAAAAAAATAAATACATTTACAGATTCCCCTATCCACACAAGCAAGGTGGATGGAGGAATCATCCTCGCTGTGAAATTGTATTCTGACTGAGGGGATTCTCTGCTATCAGAATACATGATCAGAGGCTGCAAGCCTCTGATCAATGAAAGTTTTCCAGCATGGTCATTCAGCAGTAGTTGACCTACTGATTGCTGTCAAACAGGAAGGGTCACACAAAGATCAAAAATTATCTGGTTCGTGCTAAACCAGTTAAATTCCAATCTGTCTGTATTCACCTTAAAGAGGAGTTCCACCCGAGGTCCAGTCAAAAAAAACAAAAATTAAAAGTCAGCAGCTACAAATACTGCAGCTGCTTATTTTTAATTGGACACTTACTTGTCCCAGGGTCCCGCTCGTCTCCCCCTCCGTTCAGCGGCGCCAGCATTGCAACTGTGGGCGCCAGGCTGTGGCTTCACAGCCTGGCACCCACTGCGCATGCGCGAGTGGTGCCGCGCGCCGTGATTGGCCGCTCAGTCACCTGGGACCTGTAATGGGTCCCAGATGATTGACAGGAGGGAGGGAGCAGAGCTGAGCCCTTCCTGTGCCAAGGGGGAAGTGATGTAACCAGCCCAGGCACTGGAAGAGGCAGACTACGAGGGGCCACCTAGCAACAGGCATTTAGAGGTAAGTTAAAAAAAAAAAAAAAAATCCAATTTTTTTTGTATTTTTTTTTAGGATTTTTCATGTAGTTTTTTTTTTTTTTGGGTGGAACCCCACTTTAATTAGCCTATATTTCAAATACAATATTTTAAATGTATTTTATAGCTACAATTTAGAGACTTTAAAGACTGAGAAAGGATGTTGTATACTATACTGCCTAAAGCAGCTACTTTTGTTTTAGGGCTCTTTCACACGGGGCGGATCAGTGATGATCCGCCCCGTGAACACCCGCTGGCTCAGCGGGGATCGCTCCGCCGATCCCCGCTGAGCAGAAAGATGACAGGTCCATCGCTGCACGCTGTGCAGCTACGGACCTGTCAGAGCGCCGCTCTCCCCTATGGGGGATCGGATGATGACGGACCGTAGTGTCCGTCGTCACCCGATCCGATCCGAAAACGGATGGAAAAGTAGGTTTTTCCTCCGTTACACTTTTCGGATCGGAGCGGCGTCGGATGTCAGCGGACATGTCACCGCTGACATCCGACGCTCCATAGGGATACATGTATGTCCGTTTTTCATCCGAAAACGGAAGGATGAAAAACGGACATACGGATCCCCTGTGTGAAAGAGCCCTTATTGTTCCCACAGATTGCTCCAGGTAATTCTTGGATATAATTACATAGTTTGAAAGAGTTTCTTTGAAAAGAGTGAAATCTGGAACTATACATTTATTTTGGATGCAGACACTACTGTAGCCAGGTGCTAATAGTAAACATCCCTAGTAATAGATAATGCAGTTTTAACAGTTTTTCAGCTTTAGAATTGAAGCACAACATAGTACTTAGAAGAGAAATTACTTGCATTGTTATCTCAATGTATTGCTGTCGTATTGGTTACCTTTGTGCTTAACCCAACAGAAGACATTTCTTGTTTTCTTGTGAACAAACTGACTGTCAACATTATACTGTGGTGAAAATAATTATTTGATCCCCTGCAGATTTTGTAAGTTTACCCACTTACAAAGAAATGAAGGGTCTATAATTGTTATCATAGGTGTATTTTAAATGATGGAGACAGAATATCAACCAAAAATCCTGAAAAAGCACATGATACAAATGTTATAAATGTTATAAATTGAGTTGCAGTTCATTGAGTAAAATAAGTGTTTGATCCACAAGCAAAACATGACTTAGGTGTCCTTTTATGAAAGTGCGGTAAAATACCGCTTTTCAGTTCTCAGGCATTCTCAGAGGAGATCGCTCAGTGCCTGTTTATGAAAGTGTGTAGATCGCTTCTCATGTTGAGTTGAGGAGCGATCTACAAATGCCGGGAACTCCTGAGAATGGCTCCTCTCACTGTAATCTCGCGTGATATAGCGGGATTACAGTATGAGGAACCATAAAATACAAAGTTTAACACAAATCAGCACACATTATTCCCCAACATATTAATAAAATAATAAAGATAAATTCCCCCTACACAATATACATTAACCTAATTATAAAAAAAACATTGTTTTTATCAATATTTAAAGATCATACATGTCCCTATTTAAATGTGAATGGTGTATAGTAAATGAATGTAATGCACATATGTAATGCAGCTATACACCATTCATATAAATGCAAAATACATTTATAATCATTAAAAAAATAATTTTAATAAAGTATACAAGTATAAATATTTATTAATAAATTAAAATAAAATATATTTCATAATTGATAAACATAAAAATTGATAAACTGGTGCAATGCGAGAACACTGCGAATCCACTGCGGGTTCCCGCATCGCACCGACTCACATGTCAGTTCACACTGCCATATGCGAATCGCTGGGGAGTGTCAATACATTGTTAAGGACACCCCCAGTTCAGCTTGCATATCGCACTGCGAACTGACAGTCCGGACATGCGATCCGATTCTGGTCCGAACAGAAAAAAGGGTCCTGTGCGTGTTTGCACGGAATGCGGTGCGATATCAGCCATACTACCTGTACGGCTGATATCGCAACGCACAGACATCGCATGTAATGTGAATGGCAGTGTGCTGCGAATTACATGCGATGTCCGGCATCGCACAAGTGTGAACTGGGCCTAAAAGTTAACACCCCCAAATCAGTTCGCATATCGCAGTGTGATCTGCAAACTCGGACAGTAATCGAATCGCATGGGTGTGAACACCCATGCGATCCAATTCTGCTGTGGACCAAAAAAAGGGTCCTGTAAGAGTTTTGTCCGAGTGCAATGCAAATTTAGCAATACTATCTGTATGGCTGAAATCGCATTGCACAGAGATCGGATGTGATTTTGCACTGCAGTGCGGTGCGAATCACATCCGATCTCGGACACCGCAGCAGTGGGAACTGGCCCTAAATCATATTGCATTTGCACCAAAATGGTACAGGACCCTTTATTTGGTCCGCACTGGAATCGGATCGCATGGGTGTGAACACCCATGCGATCCGATTCCTGCACCATTACATAGTTCGCACTGCGATCTGTGAAATGATCTGGGGGTGTCATTAACTTTACATTGACACCCGCAGTGGTGCGCAGATGTCAATGTAGGTGCGATGTGAAAACCCACTTAGGAATCACGCTGGTTCACGCATTGCACAAGTGTGAACCCAGCCAGAGACGTGAACATCTAAAAAAAAATATATACATATATCTATATATATCTATATATATATAATATATAATATATATATAATAGATATATATATATATATATATATATATATATATATATATATATATATATATATATATATATATATATATATATATATATATACACTATAAATTTCACCAGTTTCATGCTTCTCACTCTGATTCTCCACTTCTGAAATGGTGAATCAGAAAGTGAGAATTCTGTCACAGATTGCCAGTGAGGTGCTGAGATCGCACCTTCATAAACTGGCCGTTTCTGTGAAGTCAGTTACAAATTCTCACTGTGCTGAGATAATCAGCGGAGAACGTGTTCTCCACTGATTATCTCAGTTTCATAAACTGGTTATGAGCTGAGATCAGCGGTGAGACTTGGGATCGCTGCTGATCTCAGTTTCATAAAAGGACACCTTAGTACTTGGTGGAGAAACCCTTGTTGGCAAGCACAGAGGTAAGACGTTTCTTGTAGTTGGTTACCAGGTTTGCACACATTTTAGGAGGGATTTTGGTCCAATCTTTTTACAGATCTTCTCTAATTCCTTAAAGTTTCTTGGCTGTCGCTTGGCAACTTGAAGTTTCAGCTCCCTCCATACATTTTCTATAGGATTAAGGTCTGGAGACTGGCTAGGCCACTCCATCACCTTAATGTGCTTCTTCTTGAGTCACTCATTTGTTGCCTTGGTGGTATGTTTTTGGTCATTGTCATGCTGGAAGACCCATCCACGACCCATCTTCAGTGTTTTGGCTGAGGGAAGAAGGTCCTCATCCAAGATTTTACAATACATGACCCCTTCCATTGGCCCCCAAAAACAGCCCCAAAGCATAATGTTTCCACCTCTGTGCTTGATTGTAGGGAAGGTATTCTTAGGGTCATAGTCTGGATTTTTCTTCCTCCAAACACGGTGAGTCAAGTTAATGCCAAAGAGCTCAATTTTGGTCTCATCTGGCCACAGCACTTTCTCCAAATCCTTCTCTGAATCATTTAGATGTTGGCAAACTTCAGACGGGCCTGTACATGTGCCTTCTTGAGGAGAGGGACCCTGCGGGCGCTGCAGGATTTCAATCCATGGTGGTGTATTATGTTACCAATGTTATTTTTGGTGAATTTGGTCCCAACTGCCTTGAGATCATTCACAAGCTCCTCCCATTTAGTTCTAGGTTGATTCCTCACTTTTCTCATGATCATCCTTACCCCATGAGGTAAAATGTTGCATTGAGCTCCAGACCGAGGGCGATTGATAGTTATTTTTATTTCTTTCATTTGCGAATAATCGCTTCAACAGTTGTCTCCTTCTCACCAAGCTTTTTGCTGATGGTCTTGTAGCCCATTCCAGCCTTGTGCAGGTCTACAATCTTGTCCCTGACGTTCTTTGACAGCTCTTTGGTCTTTCCCATGATGGAGAGGTTTGAATGGAAGAAAGAGATTCTGTGGACAGGTGTCTTTTATACACATAACAAGCTTTCATTAGGAGCACCTTCTTAAATTGACAGGACTAATCTGTGTACCACATGAGCACATACTGTAGCCAGTCTGTAGTCTGTGGGAGCCAGAATTATTGTTGGTTGGTAGGAGATCAAATATTTATTTTACTCACTGAACTGCAACTCAATTTATAATATTTGTATTTTTCTGGATTTTTGGTTGATATTCTGTCTCTTTCATTAAAAATACACCTATGATAAAAATGAGTGGGCAAACTAACAAAATCTGCAGGGGATCAAATAATTATTTTTGCCACTGTAGATATACTCTTAGATATACAGAAGACATACTGCATAAGTACTCAATATATATTTTAATTATTCAGTATCAGTCAGGGCACATTCACAGAGTCTCTTTAAAGAGGGAGTCCACCTAGAAAAAAAAATATTAAAAGCCAGCAGCTACAAACACTGCAGCTACTGACTTTTAATAAATGGTCACTTACCTGTCCTGGAGTCCAGCGATGTTGGCAGCCGAGGCCGATCAATCGTTCGGCTCTCGGCTGCTGCCACCGCCATTCTCTGTGAGGGGAATCAGGAAGTGAAGCGTTGCGGCTTCACTTCCCGGTTCCCTACTGCGCATGCGCAAGTCGCGCTGCGCGTTCTAAGTGGTCCCCGCTATCTCCTGGGACCTGTGTGTTTCCCAGGAGACAGCGGGGGGGGGGGTGCGGGAGGGGGGTGTGACTCCCGTGGGAGTCTGTTCCCGGAAGTGGGTGCAGATACCTTTATTAGGCACCGGAGGGGGGGAGGGGGGAGGAATCAGATGAGCGGAAGTTCCACTTTTGGGTGGAACTCCGCTTTAAAGCCTCAACCTTTCCCCCACTACTCTATTGTCCCAGACACCACAAAATGCCTAGTGTCTTTAGGTCTGCGAGAACAAGTATCATCTTCCTATGATGCAGTGCTCAGCCTTGAGTAGCCAATTGCCAAGCTATAACACTGTCACATAAGGGAGGGGATGACATAATCATGTGTAAGCTCCAACAACATGCAACACCAAGCTTTCACAGGGTAATTCTGGGCAGGGGGAAGTGTGGGGAACGTAAATATAAGTGGTTCAGGGGCAGTGGCAGCCCATCCATTAGGGGCGCACGGGCGATGCCCCCCTATCCATGTATCCGGCTCCTTATTCTACATGCAGGGTGCCAGAGGCATGGATTCCAATGGGGTTTTTTTGTTTTTTTAAGCATGTGATTAGAGCCAGAGGTTTTAACAGGCTTCAAAAAAGGGTGGGCTTGGGGCACAGAGCACTGCACCCTGAGCTCACCCAGTTGTGTGACAATAGCAAATGAATATTCGCTATTGTCACACTGATTCTCCTCTTGGCAAGTCCGGAAGTGGGTCCTCAGACCTGTCACCCGATAGGCTGAAAGGACAGGCGATCCTATTGGCCACCGAGGAGGGATGAGATGCGCGGCCGCCATGAGGAGAGGCACAAGAAGCCGCCGCTCTGTCGCCCAGTGGGAAACTCTGCCCGCTTGATGGGGCAAGTGCGGGGCTGACTGACCGACCAACCGAGGGGGCCCACGGGGGCTGCAGGTGACCTGACTGGCTGGGGGGTGGCTGCGGGTGCATTGTTTGCCGTCCCCCCCAAAAAAACCACCAGCCGCCACTGTTCAGATGCATAACTGACACGGGCCATATACATGGGCAATTTTCTAGGTATTTCAATTTTCATCCAACTTTTAGTTGCAAAAGTAATTAAATGGATTAATGGGTGCTATGACCATTCCTGACCAATAATTCTAAATATACAAACTGCCGCTGGTAGGTTGCCTTGATCATTTTTGCAATTGAAATTATTTAAAAGTGAAATTACTAGAAATTTGCCCGGTGAATGACCAGCTTCACCATGTTAGTGAAATGTTTGAGAGGAACAACACTGGTTTTGAAATAAATGTATAGTATGTTTATTTTTCTGCCTGTAACAGTCTGCTAGCATTGTCCAACACTGCTTCCTTGTACTTTCAGGATATTTTGGAAAATAAAGGACATCAATTGGTCCTATATTAAAAGCTCTTTTCATAATGACACCACAACAAAGTGAACTCAGCAAGTGTCAGGAAACACTGATATTATCTTAGGAACATGCAGCTTTTACACTCGATTTTCGGAAATTACTAGCTTGTTTTACAAACTGCAAACAAAACAAAAATGCATTTATTATCCTTCAATGTGAAGAGATGCGTTTAAAGCGGAGTTCCACCCAAAAGTGGAACTTCCGCTCATTTGTCTCCGCTCCCCCCCCCCCGGTGCCACAATTGGCACCTTTCGGGGGGGAGGGGAGACAGGATACCTGTTCCCACTTCCGGGAGTCCGGGCCACGTGACATCACCGCGGGGCTCCCTCCTCCTCCCTCCTCCTCTCCCTGTCGCCGGGCCAGTAGGAGAGAGTAGGGTTCCCGGCGTGAACCCGTAAGGCTACACTGCCGGGTCCCCCTACCTGCAATGGCGGCGGCAGCACCCGACAGCTGATGGAAACATCAGTTGCGGTGCCGACATCGCTGGACTCCAGGACAGGTAAGGGTCCTTTTGTTAAAAGCCAGCAGCTGCAGTATGTGTAGCTGCTGGCTTTTCATTTTTTTTTTTTTGGGCGCAACACCGCTTTAATATGACGATTTATGGTTCTGTCTACAAAGATGTACATAGGATATCAGAAAGTCCTAACAGAAATCTCTCCATGCTCATTTTACTTTTCTCTTTCCATTTCCAGATTTCCAAATACCAAACATCGGAATTTGACACATGTTCCTTTACTAGTAGAGTGGAAATACATCCTGGAGAAGCTTGTGGGTATTGATAGGGATACACACAATACGTTTCAGAACATGTGGGCTACCTGATTTGATTATAAGGGGTCCCATCAGTTTTGGAGACACCACCATTTTTTCAGGTTTGATTTTTTTTTAGGACACTAGAGCACATAACTGTTCCGTGGTTTCCTTTTATGTCCAAAAGTTATATATTTTTATTTTGATTACTTACAGCGCTGCACCATATTATGTATACATTTACCCACCTGATACCCACTCATTATTTTTCTGCCCCTATACCTATCACTGTAAGGGCTTGTTTACACTTCCTTGTTTACATGTGGCATTGGACATGCTTTTTTGAAGCACTCTGAATGCCAATCAAAGCCCCTGTCACTAAATAAAATGGTTAGCTTACTGTCCTGTTCACACTTATTGTTTGCTTTGCTTCAAAAAATATTCCCCATGTCACTTTCATGGTGCTTTAAAGCATCTTCAAAGCCTCCATAGAAATCTATGACAAATCTCGGTTACAGCACCTACAGCTTTTGAGAGGTTTTTATTGAGCTTTTGCTTTGCTTTGTTTGGAGAAATTGCAGGTATGAGATATCAACCCACACACAGGGCATCTGTCAAGCCGCTTCAAAAAAGCATCACCGAAGCATTATCAAAGCATCACCGAAGCATCATCGAAGCATCACTAAAGCATCACCGAAGCATCAAAAACATATCAAAAAAGCATGTTGAAGCAATAAGTGCTTTAATGTGTGTTGAAGTCCAAGTAACTGTAAATGAGGACTAATGTGTTATTGTTTACTGCACCATGGTCATTCTATGTAATATTTCAAATTTTTTTTGTTGGATTCAATCTGTATATGAGTCTTTGCTGTCATACCTGATGTAAATATTTAGTTTGTGGATATGATCTGTGACCATGTTAATGTGCTCCTAATAAAGTTAATTTGAAAGCAAAAAGTTCCAGGGACATTTTGTTTGAAAGATAACAAAATCACCTTATTACACGTGATACTGTCTCACACCACCGTAGCTCACTACACTTATTATGATATATCATTTAAATTGAGCCTTCATGGGTATGTACACCACAATTGGCAAGTTAATCTCACTGTTATTTTTCTCCCCTTTATGTATATCAAAATTGCTTAATCATTACATAAAAAAACAAGATAATAACAATAACAAATAACCCTATTCAAATAATTGGAACATCAGAAATGTATCCCTATATTAAGCCCATTGACCTTCAAGACTACTTTTTTTTTAGTACCTTCCTGCCCAAAGGTCCATTAAACCTCACTATTCCAAATCTAGAAATTAGATTTTTGCAATATATTATTTTGCAATAATATATCTACTATTTTTATCTAAATCAACCTTTTGCATTTTTATTGGTAGTTCTTTTCAGATTAATGTTGTGAGATCTCTCTTTTTGGGTAAATAGGAGGTATTAAAAATCTCTTCTACCCAATCCCTCTTAAAAAATAGCAAAAAAATAGTAAAAGTGTAATTGAATATTATGAAAAATTACCTTTCCTTCTCAATCTGCAGCCCAACCTGGAGACGTTCTGCACACCATCTAAAATGACCCACAGGAATGTCATTTCCTGCTTATGTGATTGGTTTACTGATTTTCCCAGAAGTTTGCACTAAGATACGATTTTGACCATTCCCTGCAACTAAAACATCATTTTTGGTGAGATACTCCCAAATGTAAATCACATCTAAGTGCCCTTTCACACTGCAGTACATGGATTTTTATATTACAGCATTTTAAAACGTACTATGCATTTTATAAAGAGCGCATAGCTTGTTTTAAATGCGTTGCATGCAACTTATAAGCAATGAATAGCTGGTTGTTAAGGGCCAACGCCCTCAGAGCCAACTCCTTAACAGCCAGCTATTCATTGGTTGTTGATATGCCCCTGGCAGGGGCATATTAACAACCAACTCATAAGCCATGAATAGCTGATTGTTAAGGGCCAACGCTGTCAGGGCCAACTCCTTAACAGCCAGGTTGGTTGTTAATATGCCCCCGGCGGGTGGTTGTTAAGGAGCCGGAACCCGACAGCATGCATTTTTGGTGCATTTTTTGTTGCGATTCCCATTTACTTCGATGGAAGGTGCATCTTTAGTGTGCTTTTTAAAAGTGCACCAAAGATGCAGCCTGCAGGACTTTTCAAACCACAGTGCAAATGCAGAGCAGCAATGTGAAAAGTCTCCTAGGATTTAAAGGCAAATCATTTTTGATGTACTTTTGTCCAACTGGAAAGATGCATTCCAGCGTGGCAAAATAGCATCAGTGGGAAAAGGCCCTAAAGGGATGCAGACCCCGTAACTTTCCTCATTAGAACCCTGCAGGTGCAGCAGATGATTGATCATTATAAAGTCACTCCCGTTCACATTCACTTTGCACATGGACACAGACAAACAGCCATTTCTTCAGAATAACAAAAGGTAGGAATCTGCAAGAAAGTGTGTTAAAATCCTGGCAATGTACATAGATCACCCAGAGGGGACATTTTTTATCCTTATTTTTTCTCAACAAAAGTGGAATTACTCTTTAGGCCTAATGCACACTGGATGTTTTTACAGCTGCCGTTTTTGGCTTCAGGCATTTTTCTCTGCAGCCAGTAAACTCCCCAGCTTGTTATCCTAGTATCCATGCACACATAGGCTTTTATCAGTGTTTTTGCAGGGACGTTTTCTGGCTGGAAAAAAAAACCTGAACCAGTGGGTTTTGAGCGACCTTTTTTAGCTGTAAACGCTCTAACTCTGAAAAAAGCTCAAAAATGCTAAAAAAAAAATTAAAAATTCTGCTATTTATGCATTTATGAGCATTTTTGAGCCATAAGCTTAAGTAGAAGTATAGTTTTGCTAAAAAATGCAAACACTAAAAAACGCTGAAAAACGCTGGAACATACTACTGCAAAAAAGCTGCAAAACTCATTCTACAGCTAAAGATTTCTACATCTAATGCTACTGGTGGTTTTTATATAATGTTCAGTGTGCATGAGGCCTTAAAGTGGTTGTAAAGGCAGAAGTTTTTTTTATCTTAATGCATTCTATGCTTTAAGATAAAAATCCCTCTGTGTGCAGCATCCCACCTAACACTTACCTGAGCCCCATCTCAAAACAGTGATGTTGTACGAGAGACTCAGCTGTCTGGGACTCTCCCTCCTCATTGGCTGAGACAGCAGTGAAGCGCCATTGGCTCCTGCTGCTGTCAATCAAAGGCAATAAGCCAAAAAGGAGAGAGAGGGGGTGGGGCCAGGCCGCGGCTGGGTGTTTTTCTAAAAAATTAATTAAAAGGTTGGGGTACGACAAGAGTCAGTAATCAGTGGGCACTATTGAAATCTACCATCTTGGAGGCAATTAAATGATATGTCAATCTGTAAGCATGTGCTTCCAAGCGGTTCTAAACAATTAAACAGTTTTCTCTTGCAGTGTTCATGCTCTCCAGCTAAATAGGTCAGCCAGGTGCATAGTTTTATAATGTTTTATGCCGCGTACACACGGTCGGACTTTTCGTCTACAAAAGTCCAACGGACGCTGACGGACTAAAGCTGGCTGGTAATCCGATCGTGTGTGGGCTTCTCCGGACTTTCAACGGACTTTTTTAGCCTCAAATCCGACGGACTTTAGATTTGAAGCATGCTTCAAATCTTTACGTCGTAAGTACGACGGACCCCGAAGTCCGCTCGTCTGTATGCTAGTCCGACGGACAAAAAAACGACGCATGCTCATAAGCAAAAACTAAACGGAAGCACTCGGTCTAGTAAAACTAGTGTTCGTATTGTAGGTAGCACATTCATCACGCTGCAAAATCTGTGATCGTTGAATGCAGCGCATTTTATTTCTTCTTTACGAAGGCTCTATAAAGAACGAAGGTGTTTTGCTGTTCATAATCAGAGTTCTCCCAAACTGATTTCTGGATTCTTTTTCTCTTTGATCTCATGAATGATATAGTATGCATTTTAAAAACAATGTTTCCATACTAATAATACTTTTTCCCCTTTTTTTTTTTTAGGTTTGTAAAGTTACCACAAAGAACCCATTATTCTGTTTTTTTTTTTTTTATAGTGATTATTTTTTAGTTTTTAGATAAAGTTAACCCAAAGCACCGTTTTTGGTTACGTAAATTTTTGGATTTTCAAGACTTACCACTTGAACATTATTAACATTAGTAATGTATTTTTGGTGTGTTTTTTTTCTAACTCAATGAGATTGTTGTCCCTTGTTAATTTAACATTGTGTGTAAAATCAATGATTTCAAAGAAAAAACATAAAAAGTCTTTTGCTAAACTCAAAAAATGATCCATTTATTCATGGTCAAAATAAAATAAAGAGGAAGTCAACGCTGGAAAAAGTCGGTGTACCAGAAAATTGGGATCTTGCGGAGTCCATATAAGAGGGAGCACAATCTGGTCCAAGAATCCCAGAGATCAACAGCACCAGCAGATGATCTAGATGTCCCCAGACTGTGGTCCTACAACAGCCTGCGTCTTCTGTCAGACCAGACTGAACCCAGGTCATCATTTTCTTCTCTTCCCTGCAGCCTTTCCTCCACGCTGCCCTGCAGCCTTCCCTGTAGCCTTCTTTTGAGGCTGTGGCTCTGGTGTTTCAGTTGTGGCAGGAGGAGGAGGAGGAGGAGGAGGAGGAGGAGGGGGGGCTGCCTCATGTAGTTGGGTGTTTTGTGTTAGCGTGCCCTGCAGCCCCTTATGGATTGTTTCCCCAAATAGGCGCTCACAAATGAGGCGCTGCTCCCTATTCATCTGAAGAAGCCTGCTGGCTAAGTAGCAGCCATAGGATTCTTCCGCTTCGGGGGGGCTCCTTAAAAAACGGGTGGCCTCTTGCATGAGGCGCAGGGATGCGTCCTGTGTGACCATCCCCTTCCTGGCCCTTTTTTTGGGAAGGTGGAGGGGAGGCACTTGGGATTCGGTCAGGCTCCTACTGGGCCCAGCCACCTCACTTGGCCCAGCCACCTCACTTGGCCCAGCCACCTCACTTGGCCCAGCCACCTCACTGGGAGCAGCCACCTCACTGGGAGCAGCCACCTCCTGCCTGACACTGGGCCCAGCCTCCTCCAGGATGATGGTGAATCCGGCCTCCTCCAGGCTGTCCATGGGCCTGGTCTCCTCCTGCCTGCCACTTTCCCCACATTCCTCCTGGATGGACTCATCCTGTGTATAAAAAAAGGACAATAGTTTGAGTATATTTTTTTGGGTTCATCAATGACACACAGTTTGCTTCTCATGAATAGCAAATTCAATGTGAATACTTCTCTTTAATAAAAGAGTCTAATCAGACACCCTAATTATTTCAAGCAGGTGCCAAACATATTTAGCCACTACTGTCAATTGATATGTATACACAATTTTGAGTGCCAAATTATTTTAGACAATTATAACATCCAGTTAACATCATTAATATTAGTACAGTAAATATTTGTTAAAATAATTTACCTGACTCCAGATGGTCATATCTGGTTCATCCAGGATGGAAGACCCAGCTTGCTCCTCATCAGCCTCTGCTGGGGTGGAGGGAAGGGTGGAGGGAAGGGTTGAAAGTGATGGCCTGGCTTCATTCTGGTCATCCAGAAAACGGAGTTGATTATAGTACCACAGCCTGGGTACATAAACATCATCTGCTGATGCTCCTGATCTCCTTGATTCCTGGATCTTCTTATGCTCCCTCTTATACATGTTCCTCAAGACCCCAATTTTCTTGAGCAATGTCTCCATTGTTGCTTCCGGGATGGTCGCCTGGACAAAGGCCAGAAGTCTCTCCAGCGTTGACTTCCTCACATGCTTAGCATAATACTGAGGGTGTTTCACCTCCCACAAATTCCTCATCTCTCGATATTTGGAAATAAAAGATGTAAGGAACTCTGGATCCTTAAATAGGGGATTCATTATATCTGGAAAAGATGAAGTCACAAGACAAAAAACACTTTTATTATAGGTTTCGGCTAACCCCTCATCATCTTCTCCCTATGTAGGCCTCATCAATCTATCAAGCCATATAGGCCGCTTGCTACAAAGTCATGACCATAAAACCCAAAAAAAATATATTTAAAATTACCTTCGTTTTGTAACGTCCTGGTCCACTATCACCTACGCACAGAACGTTCGTACGACACGTGCGCAAGGGCCCTCTTCATACACTACGCATGTGTAAAACTCCGCCTGCGTCGCCCGCCCCTGACGTTCGAAATTAACTCATGTTCTCCGCCCCCTAATTCGACGCACAGAACGTACGTACGACACGTGCGCAAGGCCCCTCTTTATACACTACGCATGTGTGAAACTCCGCCTGCGTCGCCCGCCCCTGACGTTCGAAATTAACTCATGTTCTCCGCCCCCTAATTCGACGCACAGAACGTACGTACGACACGTGCGCAAGGCCCCTCTTTATACACTACGCATGTGTGAAACTCCGCCTGCGTCGCCCGCCCCTGACGTTCGATTTTAACTCATGTTCTCCGCCCATTTTTTGTTACGGCGCGTAGTGGAGTTAAAGAATGGCGGAGACACCTGAAATGTTGACGACCTCAGGTAGTGGAGACAGCCCGGAGGCTGGAACGTCAGCGAAATCTATGAGGCCTAGATTTAAGGCCTCTAATATGAGTTTTAAAGAGATGGTGGAGATGGTGGCCATTCTTCACAAAGACGACTATGATGGCAATTATGGGCCGTACGCACGGCCAAATTTGCGCAAGGCCAAAATAATGGCGAAGGTCGTGGAGACTTTGCAGGCATCTTTTGGGGTCCAGCGCTCCAAAGATCAACTGCGAAAAAGATGGTCTGACCTGAAACTCAGGGAGCCGGATCAATACCGACGTATCCGGAAAGTTCTTAAAAAAAGTAAGTACTTGTCGTGTTTTTCTCTTGTGTTTATTACCTTGTATACTGCTCCATGTGCTTTTCCTTCCTATCCGATTTTTTGTTCATCGTTTTAAACGATCTTTTAAGAAACCTCGTTACATATCTATAGATATATATCTATATATACATATACACATATATATACATATATATATATATATACATATATATATATATATACACATATATATATAACTATATATATATATATACACATATATATATAACTATATATATATATATATATAACTATAGAGAGAGATAGATAGATAGATAGATATATATATATATATATATATATATATATTTATATTGAGAGATAGATATAGATATAGAGAGAGAGAGAGAGAGAGAGAAAGAAATATATAGAGAGAGAGAGAAATATAGAGATAGGTAGATAGATAGATATAGAAATGTAAAACATTATTTTTGAAGATTTGAAGTTATCTTAATTTTTTGGCTTTACATTTAGTTAGATATTTAGAGATTTTGTTCCAGATATAGAGAGAGATCAAAAGATTATTAACTATATTTTGAGATATTGATATCTATCTATCCGATATGTCTTTCTAATTTTAAATATTGAGGTAAAATAGGAACTCTACACAAACCACTTCATTACAAATGTTGGAAAATTACTATGTACTAAAATATCTGTGTGCTAATTAGATTATTAATTTTTTGTTTCACATAGGGGAAAAATCACTCAGCCAACAACCAGAAGACAGTCCACCCCAAGCAAAACATGATTGGGAAATAAGCCCAAGTCCCATTGAGGATGTGGAGGAAGGAGAGGTGGGCGACATGGGCACCCCACCAGGTGAGTGTCTGACACACCAGCTTACGGTAATCTA
Source organism: Aquarana catesbeiana (assembly GCF_042186555.1). Classification (NCBI taxonomy): domain Eukaryota; kingdom Metazoa; phylum Chordata; class Amphibia; order Anura; family Ranidae; genus Aquarana; species Aquarana catesbeiana. The sequence goes on from NC_133327.1 coordinate 592,139,011, forward strand.
TGCATGGCTGCCTTTTATTTTATGTAATTTTTCTACTCTATTTTAGGTGATCTGGTTGTGCTTGAGTCAAGCAACAGTGCCACCCCCGAGGATGTTCATGAAGTATGCGACATGGGCACCCCACCAGGTCAGTGTTTGAGACACCAGCTTTATGGTAAGGTAAACTTATGTGTGCATATTTCTAAACATATTTTTTTTTTCATTCCACTTTAGGTCCAAGTGACTATTTCACCACAGACAGTGCCCAACGGCTAATTGCTCAAATCATGGCCTGGAATGGGGAGATCGATCAAATGCGGAATCGGCTGGATTGTATGCAGCAGGAAATGAAGGACATGATTGATGTTTTGGGTCGAATCTAAATGCCCTTTTTTAAACCCCAAAACATCAATCATGTCCTTCATTTCCTGTTTTGCTGACCCCATTCTGGGCCTTCTCTTTTTTTTTTTTTGGCAGAACATAAATGGCTGTTTAACCTAATGTAAAAAAGGAGGGCTGTTTCTCGTAAATACCTCAAAAATCCACAAAAAAATAAAAATTGATTTTCAAAAAAACACAAAAAAAAAAAAAAAAAAAAACTTGATTTTAAAAAACCAAAAAAAAAAAAAAAACTTGATTTTAAAAAACCAAAAAAATAAAAAACTTGATTTTAAAAAACCAAAAAAATAAAAAACTTGATTTTAAAAAACCAAAAAAAAAAAAAAAACTTGATTTTAAAAAACCAAAAAAAATTAATATACAAACTTTATAAAAAAAAATAAAAACAAAAATTACTTGATAAAAAAAAAAAACATAAACCAAAAAATTGCTTTAAAAAAAAAAAAAAAAAAAAACAAAACTTGATTTTCCCAAAACAAAAAAAAAAGCCTGTTTGTGAAAATCAAAAAGCCAAAAATATTTTTTTGTGGATTAGGTATAAATATTTAGATATAATTATATTTTGCTACATTATTAAGATATCATTCTATTTTTGTCTATGAACATTTTATACTAAATGCAGAACGGAATGCATAACAACCATTAATAAAAACATCTCCTTATAGGAATTAAATAAATGTGTGGTTTGTTATTTCAAGGCTCAGTATCATTTTAGTTATAATTGTAAAAAAGTTGTTTACAGTGGCAATGGAGCTTATTTAGACATTTAAAATTACAATACAGTTGGCACTACAACTGCTCGACCATAACCTAGGAGACAGCCCAAAAGAAAGACAAGCAATAAATATAATGCAAGATTTCATCAATAATTTTTTTATTGTCAAAAATTATATATCCTGGCCCATTGCAATGGCCCCCCTACCCATAAAATAATTAACATATTGCTATCTAACTTGACGGGCACTTTGGGGGGCCAAGCCAGTACGGACAGTATCCAGGCCTGTAAGGTTGGCTTCTATTTGTCCGGCCTCAGGCCCAACTGTGCCTATATAATTTGGAGAATGCTTATTTAAAAAGTTGTGCAGAATGCAGCACGATAAAACGATAAAATTAAGTTTGTATTCCGCCAAATTAATGGCTGTTTGAAACAGGCGGAACCGGCTGGCCAGAATTCCAAACGCATTCTCAACCACTCTTCTAGCTCTGGCCAGCCGGTAATTAAAAACCCTCCTCTCCGGGGTGAGGGTTCTTTGGGGGAATGGCCTCATGAGGTGCTTGCTGAGAGCGAAGGCTTCATCGGCAATGAAGACAAAGGGGAGTCCTTCCACGTTATCCTCATCAGGTGGCAATCCCAGGCCACCACTCTGGAGACGCTGGCAGAACTCCGTCTGGGCAAATACTCCTCCATCCGACATCCGGCCATTCTTCCCCACGTCCACATATAAAAAATCATAGTGTGCCGACACCACCGCCATTAAAACAATACTGTGGAACCCCTTATAATTAAAATAATATGACCCCGAATGGGGTGGTGGCACAATGTGGACATGTTTCCCATCTATAGCCCCTCCACAATTGGGAAAGTCCCAACGGCTGGCAAAATGGGATGCCACAGTCTGCCATTCCTGTGGCGTTGAAGGAAACTGGGAAATCAAACAAGAAAACCAAAATCAATTAATTTGGAAGCTAACATTGCAAGAAAATTAGACAATTAAAAACATTATTCCCCAGCATCAGTATAACATTCAATAATTTAATTGTTCTGGAATAACTAATATGGAAAGGCACACTTATCAGATTGCTCACCCCCTCTGATGGAACATTGATTACATTTTAGGGGGTTGTGAAATCCCTAAAAAAAATTACTTTTAGGACACGCAGGAATTTAGGGACTAAAAAGGCTACAAGACTGCAGTTGTCGCACTCTGCAGGTGCAGTTGCTAACCAGCTTACAGTAAATGAGGTAATGTAAAAAGGCATTCATGTTGCAAGGAGTACACAATCACATGCAAGGGCAATTAATGAAAACACTTTGAGGCTTGCATATGATTTGATGATGGAAATCAGCAGAGCTTCTGCTCATTTACTAAAGCACTGGAACAAATGCACTTGTAGAGTGCACATGCATTTTGCAAAGTGCAACATATATTTGCTTTAGACAAATCAACACCACAGAACATTCCAGCAAATTTTAACGAGGGTGGGGGTGGGGGGGTTGTGAAATCTAGATAATTGCTCATTAGCAGCACACTATTTGGAGTGAGTTTAGGTGGGGGGGGTGGGGGGGTTGTGAAATCTAGATAATTGCTCATTAGCAGCACACTATTTGGAGTGAGTTTAGGTGGTGGGGGGGGGTGGGGGGGTTGTGAAATCTAGATAATTGCTCATTAGCAGCACACTATTTGGAGTGAGTTTAGGGGGTGGGGGGGGTGGGGGGGTTGTGAAATCTAGATAATTGCTCATTAGCAGCACACTAAATACACTCAAACAAAATACATTCCAAATGAGTAGACTAGGTGGATATGTTCCCATCACTTCATGCTGGGAAGGTTATTGAAGGAAAATATACATGCATGACAAAAAATAACAGTAAAAAATTCCAGCATGTGTGAGGATAAAAAGGGGACATTCACACTATATTGCAATGATGGTAAGTAGTGTTTGAAGCAAGAAATACATCACATTATCAAAGATTACATAAAAGAACATGTGATGCTAATAAAAGAAAAATATCTTACCTTAATATAGTCCTTCTGCAGGACCTGTATGATGGCAGAACAGGTCTCTGGGATAATGATCCCCAGAGCCTGGGGGGAGATGCCTGTCGAGAACTTAAGGTCCTGCAGGCTTCTCCCTGTGGCCAAATACCGCAAGGTAGCGACCAGCCTCTGCTCCGGAGTGATGGCTTGCCTCATGCAGGTATCCTGCCTGCTGATATAGGGGGTCAGCAAAGCCAACAAACGGTCAAAAACGGGGTCCGTCATCCGGAGAAAGTTCCTGAAATCCTCAGGATTATTCTCACGGATCTCACGGAGCAAAGGCATGTGACAGAACTGGTCACGCTGAAGCAACCAATTCTTGGTCCATGAACTCTTCCTCGCCCTGTTCATGGACTGGTCTTGGGCTGAAGAATAAACTACAGCACCAAGCACATACAATGCACGAGCTCTACGACGAGTACGTACAGGTAACATGGCTTCAAAACGGTCGGCTGGTCAGAACGCACTAAACAGAACGCACTGAAGAACAGCAAGGCCTGTGAAGAACGACCTGAAAATCAGGAACGAGCGGCCAATAAAACAAAGATTTCTCAATGCCAACTGACCAAACGCACTGAAAAGCAGATACAAACCTCACAAGCACAGACTGAACAACAGTTAAAACGAACTGAAAAATACGAGTCTCACAAGCGCGAATCGTCTCTCACCAAACTTCTACTAACACGAGATAAACACGAGATTAGCAGAAGGAGCCCAAAGGGTGTCGTACGGGCTATTGAACTTCCGTTTTATAGTCTCGTCGGACTTGGTGTACGTCACCGCGTACTAGGCTGTCGTACTTTTGTGTGGTCGTGTGTGCGCAAGTCCGTTCGTAAGAAAGTCTGCCGCAAGTCCGCCGAAGGTACGTCGGAAGTCTGTCGGACAGGCTGTCGGACTTTTGTAGACGAAAAGTCCGACCGTGTGTACGCGGCATTAGTGTTGCTCTGTGTGCTCAGGCTAACCTGTCAGGCTGGTGGTGTCCAGGTAGGAAGGGTTATTGTTCCTCCTGTTCTTTTTAGCTAGGTCACTACCCGCTGCAGGTCATACCATATTAAGGGCTCACTAAATGCCCTGAGGGGTCTGTTAGGGAAAGACTACCAAGATGTAGCCGTTACTCTGCCGAACTAAATAATCCCTTTGGGGTTTGAGGGTAGCCCAGTTGGGGTTCCCAGGGGGTCTGGAGCCTGTGGACCCTCATGTACTTATAGCTGCCAGTCATAGACTTACTGTCTTTTGTGGATTATTACCAAAACATGGACTCTAAGGGACTATTGCTGCCTATTGTGGATTTACTGCCTAAATAGACTGTTGCCTTGAAAAGGATTGCTATTAGAAACTTGCCATCTGGCAATAATACAATCACTTTGTGGGGCACTTAGATAACTCTGCACAGGAATGTATGTGAAGGTGTCATCTGAAGACTGTTCCTGTATTATCCCTTACTTCTTCAGTAAAGACACAAGAGAGAGAAAGACGGCGCCCTCTAAATGCAGTGTGTTTGATAAAAGTTTTATTACAATGGATAAAAAACACTCACATTTGAGTAGATAAAATCCAGCATATAGAACAGTAGGATGGGTTCATCTGCATGTTCCTGGGAGATGTGGGTTTCACGGGCCAGTGGAGGGGATCCTGGGTCCTGGATCCTGTGTCCTAGGTTCTAGTAGCTCTCTGGTGGTGCTGTGGGTACTCAGGGCCTCTGGGCGGCTTGGACATAGGTGGTGGATACTCCGTAGTGCTCCGTGCTGTCCTGTGTCTTCAATTCCGGGAACGGGGTCAGGCGGGTGGTGCTTCACGTTCGGATCGCGAACCTTGAAGCACCGCCCACCCGACCCCGTTCCCGGAAGTGAAGACACAGGACAGCACAGAGCATCCACCGCCTACGTCCAAGCCGCCCGGAGGCCCTGAGTACCCACAGCACCATCGGAGAGCTACTAGTACCTAGGACACAGGATCCAGGACCCAGGATCCCCTCCACTGGCCCGTGAAACCCACATCTCCCGGGAACATGTGGATGAACCCATCCTACTGTTCTATATGCTGGATTTTATCTACTCAAATGTGAGTGTTTTTTATCCATTGTAATAAAACTTTTATCAAACACGCTGCATTTAGAGGGCGCCATCCTTCTCTCTCTTGTGTTGTTCCAGAGCTCCTTCTAGCTTTTACAGACTGCCTTCTATAAACTCAGCATTCTTTTCATCCTTACATGGACTAAACCTGAACTTGCTGTGAAACTTTAACACTTACCACCAAGTTCCCCCTCCCATTGTTGCATTATCCCAACCCTCCTAAACCAATACCCCCCCCCCCTGCCTTTTCAGTTATATGTACCTAGCTACATCCAGAGTGTGCCGTATTAACCCCTTGATGACTTCTTCTGTAAAGATCTTTTGTTGTTTCTTTAATCTGCCTGGTCCAAAGTCTCTCTAAAGGAGTACAGGAGTATCAAAAGAACAGGGCTTACATCTAGAGGACTGAAGTTAGAGAAGATACAGTACAGAGGTCTAACAAGCAGAGGAGGCTAGATTGTCGTTGCTAATGACTACCATATTTGTGTCACGAAATCAACCAACCAGCTAGGAAATAGGGGACATAGCTAAGGTGACGGATAGTCTGGTAGGAGTTATGCTTGACCCCTTCATTAGCAGCTGGCTCCCCACATACTGGGACCGACCCTGCGGCACCGAGTACCTAGGGACCCAGCCTGGAGTCACGGGAGAGAGGGAGAGATGTAATGGGGCCCCGAGAGAGAACAAGCATGGAGTTAAGGAAGAAGTATGTTTCCTGTATCCAGTAGCAACAGTGGGACCAGTTACTGGGAGTGAGGTGACAGACTGGTACATGCTCCGTGGTACCATCTCAGCAATGCTGTACACCTAGGGAAGTGGTGTTCTCTAACAGGAGTGTGTCCAAAGTGTATAGAGTTATTAGTGTGAGAAGTATGGACATGGATTACAAGGAGTTAACTGTGCAAGTTGCTGTTCCCTTCTAAAGCCTGGAGACCTGCCTTAATTTTCTTGTGATTTAGGCATTACCGAGTGTAGTCCCACAGTGACCCCACTAGGGCGCCCAAAGCCCCATCCACAAGTCATATTAGTAAGAGTAAAAGGACAAAAAAAATCCAATTTGGTTCACTAAAGAGTTGTAGCCTCTTTTGAAGGGGTTATGAGAAATGACCCTCCCCAAACAGGAGACTAAACCTGTACATAAATAAGAGAACTAGAACCCTTACTAAGTAGAGTGGGTTTGATAATAGAGTTGGCAGTGCCTCTACCCAGGACAAGGCCTCTGTGAACAGAGGGGATTCCTACCCTGGGAAATTAACCAGTATTCTAATCAAAGTAATTGGGAGCAGAGAAACTATTGCACATATAACCCACATATAACATTAACCATATGTAGCACTCTCTACCTGAAGGTAGGTGCTAGACTAGTATTTTTCTATAGCTCAGGGTCCAAGTACAGGTACATTTAGCCAGGCCTGTGCTTTAGGCTGGGCCTAGTTGTTCTGATTTGGGACTGGGAGTGTTTGGTGTAGTGGGAGGTGTGGCCACCTGTGTTCTGACTCAGAAGTGCCTCCCCTGCTTTCAGAAGGATTGTTCTGGAAGAGAGGTTGGACCTGAGGTTTGAGTGGCAGGCAGCTCATGTGAGGAGCTCTGACCAATTACCCTTTGGTATTGGCAGGGGGCAGGCCTCTCATATAAGCTGAGGTCACATGCTGCCAGGGAGGAGTTCTGGAAAGCAGGAAAAGACAGAATGGAGTATTGAGTTGCTGTTCCGGGCATCCCCATGTGGGGATGCGCCGAGCGCAGAGGAGGGATGGAGGAACCGCCAGGAGGCAGTCCTAGATAAAGATCTTCATCTCTAAGAAGTATCAAGTTGCTGTGACTGGGGAACACAGGACTTGTATGCTGGAGAGGATCAGTACGGAGGAAGTAGCAGTCAAGCGGAGGAGAATAGATCAGCGTTCTGTGACTGGGCAACTATCCTTTTGGAGAAAAGTCAATGTCAGAGAAACAAAAGAGAAGAAGCCATCGAGAGTACAAGAGAAGAAGGGCAACAGTCTGCAAAGAAGTTATTCAAAGGAAAGAGACTGGGGGGTGCAAGGTGTGCATCCAATTTTGCAAGGCCAAGGCTACTGAAGAACGTCTTACAAAGTGCTAAATGCTATGGGCATCTCATGTCGTCCTCTCTCCCATCCAAGTTGTATCCTGCAATAAACGTAACAAAACTGTGCAAATGACTGTTCATTGTCTTAACTGATGGATTGGGTGTCTGGCAGCAGGGCGATTGGCGGATTGCTAGTAACCAAGTGGTGACCATACCACTACATTTGGAGGCCCCACCGAGATCTGCCTTCACAGTTAACCTGCTGGCCGTCACCCCTAGCAACCTTCAACAGCCGGGGGAGACTTTGCCTGTTTTGCCAAGTTTGGGATACACGGAGGAAAAGGACTGTGTGTTTGCCTTCAAAAGTGACTTTGTTACAGGTCATTGCCCATAGCAAACAAACCAAGCTTGTTTCCAAGTGTTGTTGCCCATAGCAACTGTCCAGGATCAGCGCAACCTGCACGCCTCCTGCACACAGTTGTACCAATGGACACTAACAACAGTAACAAATCCTGAAACTCAGTGACAGTAATCATGTGCTGCCGTCCGTGGCAACCACGGCGGGCAATCGCGCCCAACGGATTACAAATATGTCTGACGCTTTGCACGGCGCGGGCATCATCCACTGTTTGCAAACAGCTTCATTGTCCTGCTAAACACAGTTGAGAGTGGGGAGTGAGATTGTGGATGTCTACTGTTGCCCTTAGTAACATGGACACAAGGGGGTGTCTTTGATGGGGTTCTACACGTGTCAGTCCCTTATGGTAGGCAATGGAGACACTCTCATGTGTCAACGGTGACTGCTGCCAAGCTAGCCTGCAATTCAACAGTGTCTGCCACCAGCTGTCGCTCTGGTGCACTCTAAAAATGTATGGTTACAGTTCCTCGCAAGTGGGGGGTGGAGAAGTTAACAAGTGTTCAGCGTGCTGCGCGCCAGACATGAGGCGGGGGAAGATGGCGGAAGGTGGTCAGAGCACACCTGCCATGCAGTGGTCGCCTGATATGTGTCAGGAGACTAGTAGACCAGACTGTGTGGACTGCACAGAGGACAGAGGTGACCAGAAACACATGTAAGTGAAATGGTGTTTAACAACAAGTGATAAGTGACAGGAACAAACAGTGCAAAAACCCACACAACAACCCACTACAAACAACAATATATATATATATATATATATATAAGTAAAGGGAGATACCGTAATCGTAAACAAGCCAAGCCAAGGTCATACACAGGGAAGTCAGCAGAAGGGTAAGGACGGGAACCTGAACAGGACAAGGAGAGGATGGATGGATGGGGTTCAGGGCAGGGATCCAAGGGAGCCAGGAACAGAAGGGACAGGACTGGGAAGGCCTCAGGATAGGGATTGGGTCAGATCAGGACAAGGCAGATAGCAGGCTCAAGGTTACACAGGCAGCAAGGTCAGAACGCAGGGAGAGAGAAAGATACCAAGGCGAGCAAGTGAGGGCTCGCCGGGTATTTATAGGGCTGACTAATTGGCTTCAAGTTACACCTGAGCGCAGGGAGTGTTGTCTGCCCCCTACTGCCAGGATCCATCCGCTGGTGGACATCAGTACTGCAGCCAAAAGATGACAGGACACCAGCAGGGAAATATTCTCCTGACAGTTCAACACTGCCAGGAGACACCTGCTGGTGGACCCCAGTACTGCATGCCAAATAATATAACTTACCAGCGAATGGACCCTTTCCTGACAGTACCCCTCCCTAAAGGAGCGGCCTCCGGACGCTCCAACTGGTCTTAATTGTCCATGGTCTATGGCATCAGGCAGAATGGTGGAGGAAGGTATGTCAGGCTGGTCATCAGGCACATCTGGGCAGACGGCTGGCATGTCAGAGTCATTAAGCTGGGCAGCAGACGACAGGAACCACTCGAGCTGGGCAGCAGACGACAGGAACCACTTGAGCTGGGCAGCAGACGACAGGAACCACTTGAGCTGGGCAGCAGACGACAGGAACCACTTGAGCTGGGCAGCAGACGACAGGAACCACTTGAGCTGGGCAGCAGACGACAGGAACCACTTGAGCTGGGCAGCAGACGACAGGAACCACTTGAGCTGGGCAGCAGACGACAGGAACCACTTGAGCTGGGCAGCAGACGACAGGAACCACTGGAGCTGGGCAGCAGACGACAGGAACCACTGGAGCTGGGCAGCAGACGACAGGAACCACTGGAGCTGGGCAGCAGACGACAGGAACCACTGGAGCTGGGCAGCAGACGACAGGAACCACTGGAGCTGGGCAGCAGACGACAGGAACCACTGGAGCTGGGCAGCAGACGACAGGAACCACTGGAGCTGGGCAGCAGACGACAGGAACCACTGGAGCTGGGCAGCAGACGACAGGAACCACTGGAGCTGGGCAGCAGACGACAGGAACCACTGGAGCTGGGCAGCAGACGACAGGAACCACTGGAGCTGGGCAGCAGACAGGAACCACTGGAGCTGGGCAGCAGACAGGAACCACTGGAGCTGGGCAGCAGACAGGAACCACTGGAGCTGGGCAGCAGACAGGAACCACTGGAGCTGGGCAGCAGACAGGAACCACTGGAGCTGGGCAGCAGACAGGAACCACTGGAGCTGGGCAGCAGACGGGAACCACTGGAGCTGGGCAGCAGACAGGAACCACTGGAGCTGGGCAGCAGACGGGAACCACTGGAGCTGGGCAGCAGACGGGAACCACTGGAGCTGGGCAGCAGACGGGAACCACTGGAGCTGGGCAGCAGACGGGAACCACTGGAGCTGGGCAGCAGACGGGAACCACTGGAGCTGGGCAGCAGACGGGAACCACTGGAGCTGGGCAGCAGACGGGAACCACTGGAGCTGGGCAGCAGACGGGAACCACTGGAGCTGGGCAGCAGACGGGAACCACTGGAGCTGGGCAGCAGACGGGAACCACTGGAGCTGGGCAGCAGACGGGAACCACTGGAGCTGGGCAGCAGACGGGAACCACTGGAGCTGGGCAGCAGACAGGAACCACTGGAGCTGGGCAGCAGACACCCGGACATCAGGCTGGAGGGCAGACAACCGGACATCAGGCTGGAGGGCAGACAACCGGACATCAGGCTGGAGGGCAGACACCCGGACATCAGGCTGGAAAGCTGGAACGTCAGACTGGAAAGCTGGAACGTCAGACTGGAAAGCTGGAACGTCAGACTGGAAAGCTGGAACGTCAGACTGGAAAGCTGGAACGTCAGACTGGAAAGCTGGAACGTCAGACTGGAAAGCTGGAACGTCAGACTGGAAAGCTGGAACGTCAGACTGGAAAGCTGGAACGTCAGACTGGAAAGCTGGAACGTCAGACTGGAAGGCTGGAACGTCAGACTGGAAGGCTGGAACGTCAGACTGGAAGGCTGGAACGTCAGACTGGAAGGCTGGAACGTCAGACTGGAAAGTTGGAACGTCAGACTGGAAGGCTGGAACGTCAGACTGGAAGGCTGGAACGTCAGACTGGAAGGCTGGAACGTCAGACTGGAAGGCTGGAACGTCAGACTGGAAGGCTGGAACGTCAGACTGGAAGGCTGGAACATCAGACTGGAAGGCTGGAACACCAGACTGGAAGGCTGGAACACCAGACTGGAAGGCTGGAACACCAGACTGGAAGGCTGGGACACCAGACTGGAAGGCTGGGACATCAGACTGGACGGCTGGAACATCAGACTGCAAAGCTGGAACATCAGACTGCAAGGCTAGAACATCAGACTGCAAGGCTAGAACATCAGACTGCAAGGCTAGAACATCAGACTGCAAGGCTAGAACATCAGACTGCAAAGCTGGAACATCAGATTGCAAAGCTGGAACATCAGACTGCAAAGCTTGAACTTCAGACTGCAAGGCTGGAACATCAGACTGCAAGGCTGGAACATCAGACTGCAAAGCTTGAACATCAGACTGCAAAGCTTGAACATCAGGCTGGAAGGCTGGAACAGCAGACTGGAAGGCTGGGACATCAGACTGGACGGCTGGAACATCAGACTGCAAAGCTGGAACATCAGACTGCAAGGCTGGAACATCAGACTGCAAAGCTGGAACATCAGGCTGGAAGGCTGGAACAGCAGACTGGAAGGCTGGAACAGCAGACTGCAAAGCTGGAACAGCAGACTGGAAGGCTGGAACAGCAGACTGGAAGGCTGGAACAGCAGACTGGAAGGCTGGAACAGCAGACTGCAAAGCTGGAACAGCAGACTGGAAGGCTGGAACAGCAGACTGCAAAGCTGGAACAGCAGACTGCAAAGCTGGAACAGCAGACTGCAAAGCCTGAACTTCAGACTGCAAAGCCTGAACTTCAGACTGCAAAGCCTGAACTTCAGACTGCAAAGCCTGAACTTCAGACTGCAAAGCCTGAACTTCAGACTGCAAAGCCTGAACTTCAGACTGCAAAGCCTGAACTTCAGACTGCAAAGCCTGAACTTCAGACTGCAAAGCTTGAACTTCAGACTGCAAAGCTTGAACTTCAGACTGCAAAGCTTGAACTTCAGACTGCAAAGCCGGAACATCAGACTGCAAAGCCGGAACATCAGACTGCAAAGCCGGAACATCAGACTGCAAAGCTGGAACATCAGACTGCAAAGCTGGAACATCAGACTGCAAAGCTGGAACATCAGTCTGGAAGGCTGGAACATCAGACTGGAAGGCTGGAACATCAGACTGGAAGGCTGGAACGTCAGACTGGCAAGCTGGAACGTCAGACTGCAAAGCTGGAACATCAGACTGCAAAGCTGGAACATCAGACTGCAAAGCTGGAACATCAGACTGCAAAGCTGGAACATCAGACTGGAAGGCTGGAACATCAGACTGGAAGGCTGGAACATCAGACTGGCGAGCTGGAACGTCAGACTGCAAAGCTGGAACGTCAGACTGCAAAGCTGGAACGGGTTGGGTTACTGGCAAGATGGTGTGGGTCGGGAAGAATTTTTGCTTCTTTTTTGGTTTAGCCCGTGCAGTTTTGTATGTAGGTGCAGGGCTGTAAGCAAAGAAAGTAGCTGGATCGAAGGAAGACCAAGGAACTGTAGCTAGAGAGGGGTTTTGTGGGACTGTTACAGGTGGAGGAGGAGAGACAGGTGAATTGAAAGCAGGATAGGTGTGACACTTGGAGACTGGGTGGTAGTATTTGGTAGGGAACTGATTAAACTGGGTTGTAGCTGAGGTTGCCATAGGTGACGGGGAGATAGATCTTTTGGAAGGCAGATGATTAATGGCAGGGCTGGAATGTTGTGGCTTAGCTAAAGACAGGAGATCTGACCATGCCTGCAGCAAAGGTTGAACAAACGCTGATTTACATACAGCCTGACTAACCAGAGATTGTACTGAATAAATGCAATCGGACAACACCTGCTGGGAACAAGCGGAATAATGTTCATCAAAGTAAGCCGGATCATCCTCTAACAACCATACCAGGGATTCCACCTGGTCACAACTGAAAGGAGGGGAGTAATCGTCACTACCTTCGGGAATGCATGATAAGGCTGACTTTATACATAATTGAATCAAAGGCTGAACATCCTCAAATAACGCATGACCTTGATCTACAAATAAATGGGCTGTTTGTATCGTTTCCAGCAGTTGGTCACGGGTCCAATCTTTAAGAGTCTGACAACAATATTCATTATCCTCTGCCGCCAGCAGAGAATAATAGACAATTTCATCAAAGTCCATTTTGCGCGCCCACCGTAACAGGACGGTTTCTTAGTGCAGCCACGTCTGGTCAGGGATGGCCTTGGTATACTGTCAGGAGACTAGTAGACCAGACTGTGTGGACTGCACAGAGGAGACCAGAAACACATGTAAGTGAAATGGTGTTTATTAACAAGTGATAAGTGACAGGAACAAACAGTGCAAAAACCCACACAACAACCCACTACAAACAACAATATATATATATATAAGTAAAGGGAGATACCGTAATCGTAAACAAGCCAAGCCAAGGTCATACACAGGGAAGTCAGCAGAAGGGTAAGGACGGGAACCTGAACAGGACAAGGAGAGGATGGATGGATGGGGTTCAGGGCAGGGATCCAAGGGAGCCAGGAACAGAAGGGACAGGACTGGGAAGGCCTCAGGATAGGGATTGGGTCAGATCAGGACAAGGCAGATAGCAGGCTCAAGGTTACACAGGCAGCAAGGTCAGAACGCAGGGAGAGAGAAAGATACCAAGGCGAGCAAGTGAGGGCTCGCCGGGTATTTATAGGGCTGACTAATTGGCTTCAAGTTACACCTGAGCGCAGGGAGTGTTGTCTGCCCCCTACTGCCAGGATCCATCCGCTGGTGGACATCAGTACTGCAGCCAAAAGATGACAGGACACCAGCAGGGAAATATTCTCCTGACAGTTCAACACTGCCAGGAGACACCTGCTGGTGGACCCCAGTACTGCATGCCAAATAATATAACTTACCAGCGAATGGACCCTTTCCTGACAATATGTAGGACCGAGTGCTAATTGATACGGCATTCGATTGGAGCTGACCGGAAGGCTTGTCCTGGGGGTGATAGCAGATGTGGAGCGGCTGTGTATGCTTTGTCCGGGATGTCACAGACCGATGGCTGGAGTCAGCGCCTGGGCCCATTGTGGACACTGCGGGGACCCATTGACTTGTCTGGGACCGGTACAGCAAGAGGTCCGGTATTACTCCACCAGTCTGATTACCGGACTTACTGTTTACCAGAGATCCAGGTGACCTGGAAGGCCGGAGCGGGCCATACGAAACTCACCCCTGCGGTGAAGGAGCTCTCATCTGGCTCATCCATTTCAGAGCTCTCGGAGGCCAAGGCCGAAGAGGATGTCAAGAAGACCCGTGGCCTGGCCAGGGACCCAGAGGTTGCTGGTGTCAGTGAGCGGCCTCCGGAAGAAATCCCTGAGGAGCCGGCTATAGGTAAGCCCCTTGCGGAACTCGTTGGGAAGGAGCCTAGGCTGCAGGAGGGAGATCTCTCGGGTGAGCCGGACGAGGTAAGCGAGGGCCGGGTCATGGACTGGGGTGCTCCTCAACTGTTGGAGAAGTATGGGTCGGTGGAGAACCTTTTTGAATGGTCCTCCCCAAAGGAATCCCTGTCTAGCAGTGATGATGAGCCATGGATACTAGAAGACTCCCCGTCTGCTGGAGCTTCAGGAAGAGGCCCGGAGGAACTACCGCGCCCAGCACAACCCCCAGTACCACTTCACAGACTTCCTACCGGAGCACCCACGTACCGATGATGGGTCAGCAGGGCTTCGGACTGTTTTTTGCCCGGAAGGGGGAAGACCAAGGATTTGCCCAGGCTTTCCCGGTTCCAGAGGGAGGTACAGTGGAGGGTCGCACGGGAATAGGGTCTGGACTATGGAAGTTGTTGAAAACTCCAGGGAGCAGTGGGAGAATGACATGATCTGAGACTACCTACATGTCCCAAAACCAAAGCACGTGCCAGAAAGTGAAGTCTGGGTCCGCTTTAAGGACATTCATCGAGAATGGAAGGTCTGGCGGGCTATCTATAAGGACAGAGTGCTGGTTGTAAAAGCGGGACAGAACACCCGCAGTTACTCCATCTCGGTCAGAGGCGAGGGGGACAGTCGGAAGAGGTTGCCGGACCCGAGGTATTAGATGTGATTTGAGACTGCTGTTGTGTAGCCACAGGTGGGATATTGTACCCTTTTTGACTGCTGGATTGCAGCCGGGTTAGGGTGAGGTTCCCCAATGACTGCCTTTAATGCAGGATGTCCGCCACTCAGGGTGCCTGACAAGGACAATGTCGAGGACACTAGGGTGTGCTGCTCAACCCTTTGCCACTTGCTTAAAAGAAGGACTCCTTTGGAGCCTCTACTTTGCTCAAAAAGGACTCCTTGTCTGGGAGCCAAACAGAAAGTTTATTTGCCTACGGGCACATGTGTTTAACTACTGACGTGTCTGTCTAGGCTGCACTCTGCAAGAGGTCTCTCAGACTCCTTTTGAGGGAGTGACAGCTCTAGCAGGGAACCACATGCCACTTTGTTGTGCTTGTTCTGTCACCAGACAGGGGATTATATCCCCCCTCTGTTTGGTGAAGTGTTGATTTCAGTTAAGTTTTATAGTTAGTTGTGTGTTTGTTATGTCTTCTTTTAGGTAAAACCCTGGGATGTGACGGCTGTACATCTCCACCGCTGGAACAGATGAAGACCTGTGGGAAGGAGAGTATTCCTCTAAAGGGAGCAGTGCTCTGGTTCCACTTGTATGTCACATTAGTTGAAGGGCTGTGCAGTTAGAATGTATAGAGTGTGCAAATGTATATGTGTCGTTTTGTACTTTTATACAATGTTACCCCTTCCAAGTTTGTTTCCTTATTCCCCATCCAACTAAATTGATATGAGATGCCTTTCCTCCTAAGGAGGTATTTTGCAAATTCATTTTCCTACAACAGAGGACAGTTGTGATTTTAGTGAGGGGTGAATGTAGCACCCTCTACCTGAAGGTAGGTGCTAGACTAGTATTTTTCTATAGCTCAGGGTCCAAGTACAGGTAAATTTAGCAAGGCCTGTGCTTTAGGCTGGGCCTGGTTGTTTTGATTTGAGACTGAGAGTGTTTGGTGTAGTGGGAGGTTTGGCCACCTGTGCTCTGACTCAGAAGTGCCTCCCCTACTTTCAGAAGGATTGTTCTGGAAGAGAGGTTGGACCTGAGGTTTGAGTGGCAGGCAGCTCATGTGAGGAGGTCTGACCAATTACCCTTTGGTATTGGCAGGGGGCAGGCCTCCCATATAAGCTGAGGGCACATGCTGCCAGGGAGGAGTTCTGGAAAACAGGAAAAGACAGAATGGAGTATTGAGTTGCTGTTCCGGGCGTCCCCACGTGGGGATGCACCGAGCGCGGAGGAGGGATGGAGGAACCGCCAGGAGGGAGTCCTAGATAAAGATCTTCATCTCTAATAAGTATCAAGTTGCTGTGACCGGGGAACACAGAACTTGTATGCTGGAGAGGATCAGTACGGAGGAAGTAGCAGTTAAGCGGAGAAGAGTAAATCAGCATTCTGTGACCGAGGACACAGAACTATCCTTTTGGAGAAAGGTCAGTGTGAGAGAAACAAAAGGGAAGAAGCCATCGAGAGTAGTGCAGAATGCTGTGGCCGAGGAACACAGCATGGATAGTTATGGACTGGCTGGGAACAGTAGTCCACCCATTACCATGTGTCAGGCCGTGTGGGAAGGTACCGTGTATCTCTGGTCTGGTTAAGCACATTGGTAATCCCTTACAAAAGACTGTGTGGCTGTCTGATTCATTGGGCCATCAGGGAGAGGCTGTGTAGGCTTCTGGCTGCTTGATTCGCAGAGGCATTACCATTACGGTCTGCAAGGTGGAATTATTCAGAGTGATTCTTTCTTGTCACAATGGAAGTGAAGAAATAGTATGTCAGCAGTTTTGCAATGAAGGATTTGTACAAGAGAAGAAGGGCACCAGTCTGCAAAGAAGTTATTCCAAGGAAAGGGACTGGGGGTGCAAGGTGTTCATCCAGTTTTGCAAGGCCAAGGTCACTGAATAATGTCTTACAAAGTGCTAAATGTTATGGGCATCTCATGTCGTCCTCTCTCCCATCCAAGTTTTATTCTGCAATAAACCTACAAAACTGTGCAAATGACTGTTCATTGTCTTAACTGATGGATGGGGGTCTGGCAGCAGGGTGATTGGCGGAATGCTAGTAACAAATTGGTGACCACACCGCTACACATAATTATATAGATGCACAGCAGTATGGAAATAATACAAACTTTAGATAAGAAAATATCCTCATGGGTCCTTGAGGATGATCGCAATGCAACATTCGTCTTTGTGTTAGAGACCTAAAGATAAGATCAGCAGTCCAACCGTCCTGGAATGCAGCTTCTCAGACGCAGAAATTGTGATGTAGCACTGAAACTCAGAGTGAGTATATCTACTTTGCGCTTTAGTTTCTCCCTCGAAGTTTCTAATCTGACGTGCAACCAGACCCCTAACTACCAGAAGTGGCCATCGTATGCCTCACCTGGCTCTAGCATATGATGGTTATCGAACCCTGAGCTAATACTAGCTATAGAATCCCAGACCAAAATTCACAGGGTTAACTTAAAATAACAGAAGCTGTATATAAAATAAACAGGTTCACCTACTAATATACTGGAAGGTGACCACTACATACATACAGTAGTACAAACCTAGATATCTGGCACTGTGCATGTGAGATAATAAGAATAGGACAGATATACCCTGTCTGTCACAAGGGATCAGCTACAACTTAGCAGAAACACAAGATCACTGCCTTCCCTTGTCACAGAACGGCAATCTGCCTTGTTTACGCAATCGCCGTTCTGCCTGGTCCTCGAACAATCGGTCGGTCCCTGCAGACATCATGTCCGCTGGACATGCTGATTGGCTCCTGCTGTGTCAAATCAAGCGGGTGCCTGGCGGCATGAATGCGCTCCCCAAACCCGGGAGTCGCCCTGCCACAGTAAATGTACGTTTGGGGTGTGGGGTGGTCCGCATATGGTTAAAGTATAATTTCACTTTTTTTTGCTTCCAGATATATCAGTTTACAGGGATGAGACAAACCATTTAACAGGGGTGCTTACAATGATCAGCTTTTATTTATTTATGTAAAACCTTTATCCCAGAAGGAAATTTTTTTTTTGCTGTAACTGATTATAAAGTGTGAGCTGGAGTTTGGCTTCAATTTGTTAGTATACTTAAATCTGCTAGTACAGCCAACACTCCCCTCCCCCCAGACTGACAATACTGCTGTCCAAAGGTGTCACTGTTGTTCACACTTCCTAATACAGGAGGTGTTACTGGCCAGATCACAAGGTGAAGACAAAGGGAAAAAAGCCTAAAAAAAGAAAATTAATGCAGGCACCACATCTAATGATTGATAAGCTGCAATATATTACATTTTTGATTTGGGATGTAAATGGGTTGTAAAAAACGAAAGAAAGAAAAAAGAAAGGTTTTTATCTTACATTCTATGCAATAAGATAAAAAACCTTCTGATTGGCTGAGATACAGCAGCGGCGCCAATTGCTCCAGCTGCTGTCAATCAAAGTCAGTTAGTCAATCAGGAGAGAGAAGTGACAGGCCGAAAGTCAGCTCCGTGTCTGAATGGACACACAGAGCTGTAACTCAGCTTGGGTGCCCCAATAGCAAGCTGCTTGCTGTGGGGGCATTCAACAGGAGAGGCACCCCAGAGGAGAAGGATCCGGGCTGCTCTGTGCAAAACCACTGCAACAGAACAGGTAGGTATAACATGTTTGTTATCTTTATTTGAAACAAAAAAATGAGATTTTACAATCACTTTACAATCAATAATTCAACTTTATAGGGTGTTAGAGAAAAACTTTAACCTATTCCAAGAATGTACCATCTATGAACCGACACACACTTGCTAGAGTGACTTAAAGGAAACCTGTACTTAAAAACTATGAAGGCTGCTATTGCTGACATTTGAAAATGTTAGTTGCTTGGCTGTCATGCTAATCCAGTGGCTTTAATAATATCTATGGCACAGACATAGAGGAAGTACGCAGATGAAGAGTTCTGACTTTCTTTCTGACTTTCTAATCAGCACACTCTGGGGTCAGTGACCAAGACAGTATTAAAGCCAGAGACGGTCAGGCAACTCAATTTCTCAGAACGAGGTCAGCAATGGTTGTGTTCTTTAAAATTCAAACAAAACATATTTGTTCCCATTCATTGTGGAAAGTAGTAGAATAATTTCCCTCTGACTTACCAGGAAACCGCTTCATCTGAGTTCCATAGATCTAAAAATAACCCCAGAATTCAGAACTGAAGTGATGTCTCATTGTGAGCTTTCACTTCCGTCATACAGATATATTTGTTTCCAAATGTTTTCACTATTCAGATCGTTATTGTTCAAACACCTCTTCAAAAGCTGCTTCTTGGATATTTCCCCAAAAAGCTGACTAAACTGTATCTTACTCGTTTTATTTGCTTTACAAAGTACATAGATTATACTATTCACATCAATCCCTATGTTGTAATGTTCCTTCTACAGTCAAACCCTCGGCTCAGTTTGGATGGAGGCCATTTAAGCTCCCAGTATATTTTTGGACGATGGGAGAAAACTTGCACTCACAACCACCAAGCAAATATAGAAACTTCACTTATTGGTATCCCCTATATGGCTTCAATCTGGATGCCAGTACTAGGATAGAAGACTTAAAGGAGAAGTACAGCCAAAGCTTGTTTTGGCTTCAGCCCGCTGTGACTGGTTTTCAGCCGACAGCGGACTAAAGACGGCTGTCAGCTGATGTCACAGAGCCAGTCCAGGCTGGGGAAAAGATCCCGACAATGAACCCGAAATTTGCCTGGACCTGCACCTGGCTCAGCCTCTCAGCGAGCCGCTCCCACCCCCTCCACGGCCCAGCGCTCCATTGAGCGAGTGGGGGGGGGGTGATGCTGCATCCACCTTATATCCTCTGAGTTGTGAAAGACACAAGACTGGTCTGGAACAACTAATGTTTATTTCAGTACTCACTGTACACTCCAACATGCATCTCAGGACAGGTATATCTTATTATGCTTCCTTACATGTGCTCTGAGATGGCTACTATGCCCCTTGACCCTTGTCATCACTCCTGGGTGGAGCCAGCCTTAAAGTGACAGTTCATGTGGAACCCTTCAGGTATAACACCTTTCATCCATCCCTAAAAAAAAAAAAAAACACAACAAAACAAGAACGGGCACAAAACAGTAACTAATAATTGTCCAATAACAGTACTCCATGCATCCATGGACAGCTGCGGGGATAAAATGGCATTGGATCACTTTTGGTCTTGCAGCTGAAACCGGTCAGGAGAGCGACAGAGTCGTTGAGGGTGGGCACCCAGCAACTCGGGCCTGGAGGAAACAGGGCTGCCGGAATGGGCACCGGCGGAGCCAAGAAGGGATCCACCAGCTCAGAGTCCCCCCAATCATCAGTCCCGATGCATCTTGAGCCACTGGGCGCAGACCCTTGAGACACTGGTGGTTCAGCCGGTGTCAGGGATTCGGGCAGCTGAGAAGGGGGACCTTGTACATCTTGGGTCCCAAAGTCTTTGCAACAATAGCAGGAAACCAACGAGTGTTGGAAGCCCCATAAGATCAGGCCCATACCTTTTGTTGGGCTGTGAATCGGGGGAGCTCGTCGTGTTTGACCATCTTGTCTTGGGACTGCAATACATGTTCCTGGACTGTTTGAGGGCGGAGCATGTCCAAAACAGTCCATGGCTGCCAACCCAGAAGGAGTTCAGCTGGAATTTTCCCAGTGGTTACATGTGGTGTGTTTCTGTAAGCAGAAAGGAAGTAGTCCAGCTGCTGGGGTGACAGGACTGTTGTTTACTTGCAGCCACTGTAGCTTTAAAATAGCGTTTCAAAGTCTGCACAAACCGTTCTGCTTGACCATTTGTAGCTGGGTGGTAAGGTGCGGTCAACTTGTGCTTGATGTTGTGGGCAGTCAGGAAACTCTGAAACTTCTGACTGGTGAATTGTGCACCGTTGTCTGTGACAACTTTTCTGGGGTATCCAAACGTAGCAGCGAGATGTAACAGTATAGAAATTGTCACCTTAGTCGTTGGCTGAGTAACGGGAATGACCTGTCCTCTGATCGGGCGTGCAAAGTCCAAGTGTAGGTGAAACCAAGGAACTGTGGCCAAGTCCAGGGCTGGACGCACCCTCAAGGAGCTCTCTTGCAGTTTGTGCGAATCCAGCACAAGCATTCACATATGTTATGATATCTGAGTCTAGGTTCAGCCACCACACATAGCCTCGGGCCTTTTGTTTCATACGTGTGCCCCCTGGATGACCAGTATGTAGCAAGTCCAGAATGTGTCTCCGGAGGGTCTGTGGAATGATCACTCAGTCTCCCCTTAAAACATAGTCGCCAGCCACAGTTAATTCCATACGCCTACGGAAATAAGGTTCATAATCCTGTGTGACGTTTGCAGGCCAAGCGGACCGTACCCAGGAGAGTATTGTTTTCAGGAAGGTTTTCTTGGCTATATGGTCTACTATCTTCCCAGAAGACAAGAAGGACAGGCTGGTGTAACAACAACTCTTGACTGATGGAGAAGAGTCCGTCGACATCCCTGTCAGTCGGGACATTGCATCTGCATTAACATTGGAATCATGACCGCAATACTGGATTTTGTAGCTGTATGCTCCCAAGAATAGGGCCATAGCGTTGGAGGTGGGATGCAGTTGTCTGGGAGATGCCTTTTCAGGGCTAAAGATCTGAAGGAGTGGTTTATGGTCCGTCAATATGGTGAATTGACTACCATACAGGTAAAGATGAAACTTCTTAATTGCCCATATCAGCGCAAGAGCCTCTTTGTCAATGTGTGAATAATTGCTTTCTGCTTTTGTCAAAGACCTGGAGGCAAATGCCACTGTTTTTTCTGACCCATCTGGTAAGATAGTACAGCCCCCAGACCATAGGGTGAGGCATCACAAGCCAAGGTGATAGGCTTCTGGAGGTCATAGTGCACGAGCATACATGAAGCCAACAGCTTCCGCTTAGAAACTTCGAAAGCACGTTGACATGCAGCCGACCAGTCCCATCTGGAGTGCTTCTCCAAAAGCTTGTTCAACGGAAATAAGGTATGTGCCAGATCTTGCAGGAATTTGTGGTAATAGTTCAGCAAGCCAAGGTATGATCGCAGCTGCTGGAAGTTGGTTGGGGCTAGAGCTTTGACTAAAGCATCAACCTTGGCTTCCACGGTGTGTATACCCTCCGCATCCACAAGGTGGCCACAAAACTCCAATTTAGGCACCATGAATTGGCATTTCGCTAAGTTCACTTTTAGACCCTGCTCTTGGAGTCTACCCAACAGAAACTCAACGTTCGGCTTGTGTTCCTGGTCCATCCGTCCCGTGATGAGCATGTCATCTAGCAGGCACTGCGTGAAAGGAATGTCCACCAAAATCGCGTCCATTTTTTGTTGCCAAATGGCTGGAGTGGAGAATACACCAAACACCATCCGATTGTATTCATACAGTCCCTTGTGGGTGTTGATGGTTAGAAACTTGTGGGAAGAAGGATGAACCTCAAACTGTAAATATGCTTGTTTGAGATCAAGTTTGGTGAACTTTTGACCCCCTGCAAGAGAGGCAAAAATGTAATCTACTCTGGGTAGGGGATACTGGTCTATCTCCTGTTGAGAGTTCAGTGCCATGCGGAAATTGCCACAAATGCGTAAGTCCCCATTTGCTGTGCTCTACCTTTGAGATGACACCTTGTTCCTCCAGCCGACTTAGTTCAGCTTCCACTCCTGCTCGGAGTGCGAAAGGTACTGTCCGAGCTTTGAAGAACTTAGGTTGAGTGTTGGGTTTCAGCTTGAGTCTCACACAGTCATGCTTTGTTTTGCCCAACTGGTTATCAAAGCTGCTTCAGGGACACCACCCATCCCTCATTATCTCCTAATGGAATTGTAACAGTGTTACAGGGGTTCATGGCAATGTCTAGCATACCAAAGAGAGCAATCCGTTCTCTCCCAAAGAGAGGGGGTCCCCCATTTTCTAGGATATATAGCAGTTTCTTTGTCTGACCCTTGTACAATACCTGTACTTTCACGTAACCTAGTGGGTGGAGTATCTGCTTTGAGTATATCTGTAGTTTGATTGGTGTTGGGCGGACAGTTGTTCGGGTCTGAAGTCGTCTCCATTGTTTCTGGGTGATAACTGAAACTGCTGCTCCTGTGTCTACATCCATCTTGAGTTTCTTTCCCTCAACGGTTACCTCTACAGTCATTGCAGAGGGTACTGAACGCATATGATGTATGTCTAATCTGTGGAGCACGTCCTCATCCTCCGTCTCAGATGATGATGTATATCTTCCCACCATATATGTCTTTGTCTTGGGGTTCAGAGGTTGTTTATCTCGCACCTTCTTGCTACGGCACACTTGTTTAAGATGGTCTGTCTTATCGCAATATTAACAGGTCTGAACCTTAAACCAGCAGACTTTGTGGTCATGGTCTGTATTCCCACAACGGTAGAAGGCTGACTCCCGGCTTGGTGGGGGTCTGTATTTCCAGCTTGCGGCAGTTGGCTTGACTGCTTTCTGAAAACTTCCTATTTCACCTCTTCCCTTCTGCCCTGGGGGTTCAATTCCTCTGTATCTTTCGCAGCCATTTCCACTACTGAAGCTATCTCAATTGCCTTTGTAAGGGTAAGGTCTTTCTCAGTTAACAGTCTCTTTTGGCTAGACTCACAATTCAGTCCTATGACAAACTTATCTCTGTAGGTAAGTACTCCCCAAAAGAACAACTAGAGGCTAGTCTGCCAAGTGCGAGCACATAAGCTTTAATTTCTTCACCTGGCTGCTGCTGCCGCTGATAGAACCGGAATCTTTCTGCAATCTCTAGTGGTTTAGGTTCGGAAGTGATCCTCTAATGCCCCGTACACACGGTCGGATTTTGTTCGGACATTCCGACAACAAAATCCTAGGATTTTTTCCGGCGGATGTTGGCTCAAACTTGTTTTGCCTACACACGGTCGCACAAAGTTGTCGGAATTTCCGATCGACAACCACGCGGTCACGTACACCACGTACGACGAGACTAGAAAAGGCCGGTTCAGAACCAAGCGCGGCACCCTTTGGGCTCCTTTTGCTAATCTCGTGTTAGTAAAAGTTTGGTGAGAGACGATTCGCGCTTTTTCAGACTCGTGGCTTTCAGATCGTTTTCTGCCGTTCAGTTTGTGCTTGTGGGTTTGTATCTGCTCTTCAGTGCGTGCAGCAAGTTCCGCGTGACTTTAGGTAGTCATTGTATTCTTGTTCGTTCGTTACTGGTTTTCAGGTCGCTCTTCACAGGCCTTGCTGTTCTTCAGTGCGTTCTGTTACTTCGTTCTGAGCAGCCGACCGTTTTCTAGCCATGTTTCGTATGCGTACTCCTCGTACAGTTCGTGCTGTGCGGGGGCTTGGTGTTGGGGTCCTGACCTTGACACAAGTCCAGTCCATGAACAGGGTGGGGAGGAGTTCATGGACCAAGAATTGGTTGCTTCAGCGTGACCAGTTCTGTCATATGCCTTTGCTCCGTGAGATCCGTGAGAATAATCCTGATGATTTCAGGAACTTTCTCAGGATGATGGACCCCATATTTCACCGTTTGTTGGCTTCGCTGACCCCTTATATCAGCAGGCAGGATACCTGCATGAGGCAAGCCATCACTCCGGAGCAGAGGCTCGTCGCTACCCTGCGGTATTTGGCCACAGGGAGAAGTCTGCAGGACCTCAAGTTCTCGACAGGCATCTCCCCCCAGGCTCTTCTTTGTGGACATTTACTGCTTGTGTTTGTTTGAGCTGACCCTGACAGAAATGTGTGGAGTCCAGAAAATGTTGTGATTGTGTAACCTTTATACAAAGCACTGTTGGCTGTTATTTACTAAATGCAAAGACACTTTTCACTACAAGTGCACTTGCAACTGCACTGAAACAGCACTTGTAGTGCAAAGTGGATTTGCCCTTAGGAAATTACCCCCATTTTCTCATAAAACAACAATTACATCACCCCAAAAGTGTTGTAGCGTTGAGACAATAATCCACACATTCTTGATGAACAATCTTTTTAATACCTGCACAATCACATGTGCATTTACCAAAGGTTTTTCTGACAAACCAACATGTTTGTTGTATAACAATTTTTGTGGTGGCATTATCCAAAATCAAAATGTCCATTTTATAGAAAACAGGCCTGTGTAAAACCAACAAGAAAGACACAAATCTTGATCTTACAAAGTTCACATTAGGTAGAACTTGAAGGCAATATCAGACATCAGTATTTAGGAACTTTGTTTGATATTGCGTTCAGATGGGGGAAAATCACCCCTGGAAAAGCCAAATTTGGAAGATGCACACAAATTTCACAATGTCAACATGTGCTATCTGCCATCAGGGGGGATCAAGGGACGTGTTTTGGGGGAGAAAGCCCTTCCTCACCGCTACTTTATTATTGAGGAAGGGGTTGCACCCCCAAAACGCGTCCATTGATCTCCCGTGATGGCAGATAGCACATGTTGGCACACTGTGTGCATCCTCCAAATTTGGCTTTGGGAAAAATCACAAAAACATTTCGCACATTGTAGCAGACAAAAGAAGAAAGTGATTTGGAGGGGTTTTAAACTCGCCCCAAAACATCAATGATGTTTTTATATTTTGGAATAACATCATTGATGTTTTGCTTGATGTTTTCCAATTGTAAATTACACCCCATGATCTCCCCGATCAGGATCTGGGCACTTTCGGATGTGAAAGGATCTTCATCCACAACCTCACGATCACCTAAAAAGAGAGGAACCCAAAATAAATTAGGTATCCAAAAAATGCCGCCATCCATCTCTTATCTGAGCCTGTGGTCGCAGACACTCACCTGTTGTGGTGACTAGTTCCACCACGTCTTCTTCCTCCTGCTCATCTTATGTTGGTGGGATTTCCCCTTCTTCCAGAGGTGGGGGGTCTCTGGTCTCCTCGGATGAGTGGTGTCCTCCGAGTCTTTTCTCCCCTATGTAAAACAAAAAAGGTATACTTAGCACACAGATATTTGATGGCAGAACTATAAAGATGAAACATTGCTTGGAAGTGGGGTACAATTATCTATTTTAGCCGAGTTCCAAGATGTAGCTTTTTTAGTGTCCTTTGTCAACCTGCAATACTTTACCTGTTTAGTACAAGCTTCACAGATGGAGACCCCCCCTATAGTATACACTGGAGCACCTGTGTGCCCCCCCTAATAAAAATGGTGTTCTTGTGTCCCACACTAGTGCTCCAGTGTCCAGATGTGAAAACAGCTGCTCAGTGTCCTCTCCTTACACACAATTTAGTTTGCATTTCATTCTAGTAACAAAGCCATTTACACAACCCAATTCTTTGAAGCCAAGTATAGGGCGTCAAAATGGTGGCCAAATGCATATGGGCTAAACAATGGTATTTTATAGTCCGAAATAAAAATGTGTGATCCGAACGAATAATGTGCCCATGAACATGAAAGTTGCCATTTTAAACTGTACAACAGTTCCTAAAAGCACATGGAGCAGCACGAACGTAATAAACACAAAAAGAATAGGAACACAGCACAACTACTTACTTTTTTGCAGCACTCTCCGGATCTTTCTGTACTGCTCATGTTCTCGTAATTTCAGGTCCGACCACCGCTTCCTGAGCTGATCTTTCGATCTTCGTACCCCGAATTTCCGGTGCAGACTCCTGACCACTTTCGCCATGATCTTGGCCTTTCGGACATTGGGGTTGGGGTAAGGCCCATACTTTCCGTCATAGTCGGCCTTCTTCAGGATGTCCACCATCTCCAACATCTCCCCAAAGGACATATTTGAGTCCTTCAATCTCCTTCTGGATCGGGACGTTTCAGGCTCCGGCCTTTCCTCCTCCTCCTCCTCCTCGTTGCTACAATTAGCACGATCCTGCTGTCTATCCGCCATGTGCTCTTCCCCCACTGCGCCGAACGAAAAGGGGCGGGGAATAGACTAGAAAGAACGTCAGGGGCGGGCGGAGTTATACGCATGCGCAGTGTGTATAAATCGTAACACGCGCGCGTCTTACGTACGATCTGTGAGCGGAGGAAGGAGCATCGGAGACGCCAATCGTGATAACGAAGGTAGGATCTAAACTTGCGCCTATACTGCTTTGAAATGGAAGCCTATATTGTAACAAGATTAGGGGAGTTTGGCCTGACATTAGGGTTTGTCTTGTGTTGTGTCTTGCAGAGAAAATGGATGGGTTCAACGACCACAATTTCCTGCCCCTGTTTATTGACAAGTACAGGGAGCTGCCCTGTCTGTGGCAGGTCAGACACCCCCACTATAACCATAAACAAAAGAGGCAGGCAGCGCTGGAGAAACTGCTGGAGTTGGTGAAGCCGGTGGTCCCCACAGCAACCATCCCTTATTTAAAAGCTAAAATTGGTGGCCTGAGGAGCACTTATCTTAGGGAGCGCAAGAAGGTCACAGATTCCCAGAGATCCGGAGCTGCAGCAGATGACATTTATGTCCCCAGGCTGTGGTACTATGAAAGACTGCGATTTCTGTCAGACCACACTGAAGTCAGGGAATCCCTCTCTACTCTTCCTTCCACTCTTCCTTCCATACCAGCTGAGGCTTCTGATGTCCAACCTGGGACTTCCAGCCAGGAAGAAGTGGAGGAGCCCAGCTGGAGTCAGGTATAGCATTCTTCTACAGATTTCTGGGCAATAAATAAATGATGTTTACTAGATGTTATTATTGATCATTAATTGAAAGTGTTTTACATATCAATAGACAGTAGTGGGCACCCAAAATTGGGACAAGAATGAAAAATGCTGGGCTCAGAAGGATAGTCTGTTATATTTATTAACATTCAATTTGCAGCAGTCAGGAGGTGAAAATTGTGTGTGATTGATGGAAAAAATACTAAAACTATGTCCCTTTTTCATACACAGGAAGACCTCAGCCAGGAGGAGGTTGTGGAATGTGGCAGTCAGGAGGAGGCGGGGATTAGTGGCAGCCAGGAGGAGGCGGGGATTAGTGTCAGCCAGGAGGAGGCGGGGCTAAGTGTCAGCCAAGAGAAGCCTGGGACAAGTCGCAGCCTGACTGAGTCTCAGGTTCCTCCCCTCCACCTGCCATACAAAAGGGCCAGGAAGGCCACTCCCAGTCCTGTGCAGGATTCAGCATACAGGCTGATCCAGGAGGCTTCTGCGTCCCTCAGAGCCTTCCCCAGTCCTGCAGAGGCCTTTGCCTGCATGGCTGCCACCAAATTGCAGGGCATGCAGGAGGGCCAACGCAAGCTCTCTGAGGACCTGATTTATAAAGTCCTACGTAAGGGGGAGAGTGGGGAACTGACACCCAAGACGGATGTCATTGAGATCGACGATCCTCCTCCTCCTCCTCCTCCTGCTGCCACAACTCCACCACCAGAGCCACCACGTGGAAGGAGGCGTGGAAAGAAGACCAGAGAGTGATGACCCTGGGTTCAGTCTGGTCTGACAGAAGATGAAGTCTCTCGTATGACCACAGCCTGGGGACACAGATGTCATCTGCTGCTTTCCGGATCTCTGGGACTTCTGGACCACACTGCCCTCCCTTAGATATGGACTCCTCAGGCCACCAATTTTGCTTTTAAATAATTGATGTCTGCCCTGGGGGTCCAAGGCTTCGCTCACTTCTGCAGTTTCTCCAGCGTTGCCTCCCTCTTTGTTTTTTTATGGTTGTGACCCCTTAATAAAATTTTTTTAGGTAAATTCTACTCTCCTGTGTGTGTTTTCATCCAAAAAGGACAGTTTGTTGGTGACGATTCAGGTACATTTCTAACATAAAATGTGAAATTAACAAGGGACAACAACACGAAACAATCTCCTACAGATTAAATAGAACAACATATCAATGGTGTTGTGGGAACTTGTCACAAAAAACACACAAACATTTTCGGGAGTACAAATCAAAATCACCAAAAAAAAAAAGAGAAACACAAAAAAAGATTCTACATTAAAGGCAAAAAAAAAAAAATATATACAAAAATATGTTGTCAGATGTGAGAAATCAAAATATATTGAGGGAATCCCGATAAATAGTAACGAAAGAAGTGTGTGTGAATATGAGCATCATAACTACTTAATTCTTGTCACATTATAAAGAAGAAGAGAGTGCGCTGTAATAAACCATTTTTAACATTGCAGCGTGACGAAAGTGCTGTATCCATTGCGAACGCTAAGTTTACCAGAACGAGCTGTCCCGTGTCGGAATTTCTTCTGAGCATGCGTGGCACTTTGTGCGTCGGAACAGGCCACACACGGTCGGAATTGACGCGATCGGAGTTTGTTGTCGGAAAATTTTATCTCCTGCTCTCCAACTTTGTGTGTCGGAAAATCCGATGGAAAATTTCCGATGGCGCCCACACACGGTCGGCTGGTGGGTCTTTTGTTCGGGGGGTGGCGCAAACAAACACCCCCCCGGCGGCGTGGTACTAACAACCCCCACCCCTGGACATCTGCCGGTTGGTCTGGCACTTACCTGGATAGATAGATCCACATAGATGGGGGTGTCATCCAGCACGGCGGGGTGCAGGCAGCAGCTCCAGGCTAGCGGGTGTGGGGTCCGGGTATTGGCTCCAAGCTAGCGGGTGTGGAGTCCGGGCAGCGGTTCCAGGCTAGAGGGTGCAGGGTCCAGGCAGCGGCTCCAGGCTAGCAGGTGCGGGGTCCGGGCAGCGACTCCAGGCTGGTGGGTGCGGGGTCCGGGCAGCAGCTCCAGGGTGTCAGGCTACCTCTCTGTCTCCAGCGACTTCCTCCCTGGCTCCATGTCAGGCGTCCAATAGGTCTCACACCTGCTTCCTGATTGGCGGGGAGAAGATTTAGTGTGAAAATAGCGAAGATTAATTTGC
The DNA here is from genome assembly GCF_042186555.1 of Aquarana catesbeiana. NCBI lineage: Eukaryota > Metazoa > Chordata > Amphibia > Anura > Ranidae > Aquarana > Aquarana catesbeiana. Next base: position 592,168,595 of record NC_133327.1, read on the forward strand.
TATCGTCACACAACTGGGTGGGATCAGGACGCAATGCTCTGTGCCCCGAGCCCACCCTTTTTTGAAGCCTATTAGAGCCTCTGGCTCTAATCATGTGCTTCAAAAAACACCCCCTCCATCCCCACCATAGGAATTCATGCGCCCGGCATCCTGAAAGGGGCCGGTTGCATGGATAGGGAGGGCGAAGGCGGTGCTGGGGGGGTGGCGCCCGTGCGCCCACAATGTACGGCCCGCCACTGCTTTACAAAAACTTTCATTGTGACTAACTTTCTGAAAGACTGTTTAGTTTAAACATAGCATTGCACACAGAAAATCAGGATCTCCACCGCACCTATCCAAAACATAATTAGATAAACCACTCAGTCAGTACAGAACCATTATGTTCAAAGAAGTAGAGTCAAATTCTATAAGTAATAAAGCACAGGTTTTAAACGAATAAATAAAAAACAAATATAAAAAAGATGGTACCTAAATGTATTAAAAACATTACATATTTTAATATAAAAACAGAGGAGGAAAAAGGGAGAATAAGAAAAACTAGAAAGAATAAAAAGTGAAAGAGAGGCATCAAGGAAAAGGGGAAACAAAATACTGAAATATTAGATTTTGTTATCATGTTCTTATCTAATTCTAATCTGTGCATATCCTTACCTGTACATATCCAGACATATCCTGAGGTGTATATGTGTGTTTTTTTTTTTTTATTACAATAATGTGATGTTGTTTATCACTTGTTTTTATTATATTTGTATGATACGGGATATGTAGAGTTAAGAATATGCACAGATCAGAATAGGCACAGATAAGTACATGATGGCAGTATCTAATATTTGAGTATTTTGTGTTCCCCTTTTCCCTGATCCCTCCCTTTTCCATTCAATTCTTACTCCTTCTCTCAAGCTCATGCACTGTTATTCTCAGAATTCTGAGTGAGTATCTGTCAGAAAAACGGGACCCGCGCCTAGAAAAAAAAAATTCAATTTTGTTAATTGCGGAGGGGGGTTGGGAAGAGGAAGAACAGAACTTTCACATTTGACTGAGGCTGGCGGCTGACAGCAGGGGGTCCGGTGCATCCCCGTTCTCCATTTCAGGGACGAATCAGGGCCAAATTTTTGAATGAATTCAGCCCTGAAACGGAGCCAAAGATGCACAGGACTCCTGTGAAATCCGCTCCGCAGCCACCACAGAGATGTGTGAATCGGCTTCATTGAGAGCCAGCTCAAAGGTCTGCTTCACGCGATGTACTAATAATTTGTTGTGCCTTATATTTATACCTAGAGTTCAAATGCCATATTAACGTAGGCCATGATTTGATCTAAAATCTAATATGTTGCCCAAGTAGTACTAAAAATTCAATGTAAACAATAGAAGATAGCATCCTCTAAAACACGTGTCAAACACAAGACCCATCGGCCAAAACTGGCCTGCCAGGTCATTCGTATGGCCCTCACACCTCTCCTGCAGCTGGGGCACCCCCCTCGTCTTGGCCCCACCTTGTCTGAGCAGTCAACAGCTGTACCCAGGACAGAACTCCTCCGCCATATCCTGCGCCATTCTCCATGCAGCCGCGGAGAGGCTCATCTCTGCCTACCTACCTGTCTCAGCAGTCGACAGCAGAGAGGAAGACAGAACTCCACCTATAGATTGTGCGCCTCTCTGTGCAGCCGCAGCACCACCTCGTCTCCACCTACCCTGTTCTCATCGTTTAGCAGACTCCAGCAGCTGTCTCCAGCCCTCTTTTGGTCCTCCTCCAGACCTTGCATTTTCTACCTCCCAGCTTCTTCCTGGCAGCAGCACAAAGTAGGGGGGTGGGGGAACTGATGTAAAGGAGGGTGGAGGACTCTGGATTCCTGATGGTGGGGATGCTCTTGAATCTGATTTAAGGGGAGGGTGGGGTGCTCTGGACATCTGCATATGATTACTATGAAAATAATACAGCTCTATACCAGCTGAGGGGGGTTGCATACCGCTGGTATCATCCACAAGAAACTTTATTGGAGATTGCTCAGAGAGAATACGATGGCAGAACCATGTTCTGTCAGAGCAGTCTCTAATAATTTCTTGTGAATGGTACCAGCATTGTGCGATGTTTCTTTTCAGACTTGCATCATTTGCTACAGGCAAGGCCGTGACAAGGGATGGGCAGAAGGGCGGCTGCCCTGGGCACTGTGGTATCATGTGGGGGGGTGCCACAAGGTGACTGAGGAGGGGGATTGTGTGGGAAGGGGGGATTTAGGGGGCTGCAGGGGGTAAGTATTGTTCTAGGAGGGGGAATTTGGGGAGGGGGAGTGCTAAGAGTAGTGATTTAGGGGAATTTGTGTTGGGAGAGGGGATGAGGGGAAGAAGAGTTGACCTTTTCACCTGGTTTGCTTGATATATTCAATTCACAGCTTTCAGGGATCGGTGTTTCTGGTGATGGGCTCTCATCAAAATAAACAGTACGACTTATTGTCAGTCTTTGGATGTAGGATTCTGTAACCCTTAGTTTGCTCACTGTAGCCTACTAGAATGTCCTCTATAGCTCTGTTGTCCAGCTTGGATCGCTTTTCACTTAGAATATGCTTTACCAAAATTATCAAAAACACTCGGATGTGCCCTATTCTAGGCTTTGATCCATGCCACATTTCAAATGGAGTACTTTTAATGGTTCTTGAGGGTAGTCTGTTCTGCAGGTAGGTTGCAGTCATGACTGCTTCTCCCCAGGACTTGTGAGGTAGGTTGGTATCCGACAACATGCATCTGGCCATTTCTATAAGAATGCGATTTTTCCTTTCTGCTACACCGTTTTGTTCAGGAGTGTATGGTGTGGTTGTCTTGTGTACTATTTCTTGTCTCTTCAGATATGAGGCCACTTCTTTGCTTATGTATTCTCCCCCATTGTCAGTGCGTATTATTCCTGGTTTGCATTGGAATTTGTTGCTAGACATGGCAACGAACTCTTGAAGTTTCTCTGATGTTTCATTCTTGTGTTTCATCAGATAAGTAGTTGTGTACCTGGCATAATCATCAATGAAAGTCAGTAGATATCTGTTCCTACCTGACGTGGGCGTTATCATTGGACCGCATATGTCACTGTGTATGAGCTGCAGGGGGTGGGCAGTTTTTCTTTGAGATGCCTGCGGAAGGGGAGCACGTGTGGCTTTTGCTTCAATGCAGCACTTGCATTTCATGAGCACTTTACAAGGTGCTATTGTTAAATCTTCTGATAAACCTCTTTTTATAATGTCCTGTATAGCTTCTGGACTTTTGTGCCCCAGCCGCCTGTGTCATAAGTGAATATATTTGCTGTGTAGGTCATTAGAGAATATATTGGCTTACTTTCCTTTTGCAAGGAATCACTTATCAACAGTGCATTCATCACCCTGGAACTTTACTGTGAGACCATTGTTTGCAAGACTTTTCACTGATAGAAGGCGGTCTTCTAGTTCTGGAACATACAGTACTTTCTTTACAAGGATATGCTGCTTGCCTTGTGGTGTAACGCAGTTCAGGAAGCCCTGGCCTTTACCTTCGGATGTTTCAATCAAAGGTTGTATGGCTCACAAAAGTGGGAAACAAAGTCTTACTTTGGATGTTTGCAGTCACACACCAATAGACAAACGGTCATCAAGAAATAGAAGCAGCTGCTGACTGTACTCACTGTGAAGGCTTTACAATAACTACGCTTGAAGTTATGGAGTTGCCGGCTTCTTCTTTTTCTTGATGACGTTTACCTTCGGATGTGATGCTTTTCCCATTTGCTAGGAAAACTTTGTCTTTTACACTGTAATCAATGTTTGTGAAGAAGGTCTCATCACTAGTCATGTGGCTTGTCGCTCCTGAGTCTATGCACCGGCTGCGTGGCTTGCCACTCTGTGTCACTTTAAAGGTGTCACTCCATGATGTGTCTGCAGTTTCCTTTGTGGATGCTTTGACTCTTTTGTGATTAGCTCTAGCTTTCGCTGCTCTGCTTTCCAGATAGAACAGTCCTTTTTTAAGTGATCGGTCCTTTTACAGCGAAAACAGGCTCTGCTTTCTTTGTTGTGCTTTATGCCTTTGTACATCTTAAGAGCTTTATCATCATGGTGCATATTTTCTTTCCTTTTGTCATATTCATTGATTCATTTCCCTTTGACATATTCCAGTGTCGGCTCCTGCTTGGGCCTGGTTTCCAAAGCGTTAATGAGAGCAGTATATGTCTCTGGAAGGCTGCTAGGGAGCAGGGTAACAGTATGATTATCTTTGATGTCCTCTCTGAAGAGGCGCAGCTGCTCTGATTTGATTTGCTATGATTTCTAGCATAGCTTTCACGTGGTCATACATTTGCTGGCCTTCTTCTAGTGTCATCTTATACAGCTTTCTTAGTAGAAAGAGCTTACTGTTGAGGCTTGAATGCTCATGCAGTTTCTGTAATGAAGTCCACATACCTTTAGCCGTTTTCTCTGTTCTTATGTGGATAAGCTGCTCATCTTCCACTAGCAAGCTTATAATCACTTTTCCCTGTCTATCCTTCCTATCCCAATCCTCTCTCTCTCTGTCTGTGGGTCTGTCTGTATTCAGCACTTGCTAAAAAGTCATATATGCTAAAAACCATTTGTAGCCTAAACTTCCACAGCAGGTAATTGGCATTGTTCAGCTTTGCGATTGCAAACTTCACATTTGAACTGCTTGCCATCTTTCAATATTCTGTATACAGTATTCACTGACTTGCTGTACTCACTGAGTATTCTTTCCAGTGTGATCTGGGTGCTGCTGGGTTTGCTGGGTGCCTGGGATATCCTCTCCAATGCCTGGGTGTCTGGGACCCATAACCTATTAGCAGGTTATTGAATAATGCGCTTGGAAGCTTGTTGTATGCAGAAAATACTTTACTTTCATGGAGAATTAGCAATGCATCTCTTACAGAATGGAGAAACATGACACAGGAGTACATGCACTTAACATAGACAGAACTTACATATTGTCAGTTTATTAGCAACTTTGCTGTTTTCCTTTTCCAACAGTATTTACTCAGTTTTCCAGATCAAATCTAAGTTTGAAACTGACCATTAAAAAACTGTCAAGAGTTAAATACCTTAACATTTTTAAAATGCTAGTTATTGGCTGTGCCATTAAGTTCAATATTTTCCAAGTCACTGACCCATAGACAATATGCAGGAGAGGAAAGTAAAAAAAAAAAGTCAGAATTTATGTTTGTTCCGACTACTGGAAGAAGAAGAGGCGAAAGCTACAAACGACCCTTTCTTATTGCTATGACAGGCCAAAGAGTACTCATTCTAGTGCCAGGAACAGGGCCCACAGGATAAATTAGGAACAGAATAGAAAAAAACTTCCTTTCTTACACGTTTAGGCAACAGGTTGCCTTATGACCCGTAATTCCGCCAGCAAAAGTCCGATGAGAGCTTTTGGTCCGAAAATGCGACTGTGTGTATGCTCCATCAGACTTTTGCTGTCGGAATTCCAGCCAGCAAAAGATTGAGAGCATGTTCTCAATTTTTCGGTCGGAAAAAGTTCCGATCATCTGTACCAATTCCGACGCGCAAAATTCCTACGTATGCTCGGAAACAATTCGACACATGCTCGGAAGCATTGAAATTCATTTTCTCAGCTCGTCGTAGTGTTGTACGTCACCGCGTTCTTGATGGTCCAAAGTTCAGCAAACTTTTGTGTGACTGTGTATATGCAAGCCAAGCTTGAGCGGAATTCCGTCGGAAAAACCATCCAAGATGGAAATTCCGCTTGTGTCTACGCAGCATTAGTCACAGCTTCACATGATACCTAAGCTTGACAAAAACAGTAATGTTATGCAGTAACTATGAGTAACCAACCTTATGATTAAAGTCACAATCCTTCTGTTATGGAAGAAAAAAAACAAGCTCAAAAGCCAGACGCCTGCCAGAAAGGCCCTATCCTCTAGTCCTTTGGGTCTGGGCAAAGTTCTTACTTTCTTCATATCCCCCCTCCTACCATTAGAAGGCAACCAATTCCCATGGAAAACCTGTGCCTTGCTGGACACCAGATTCGCCAAAATGTCTCAGGAGCCCAGGGAGGAAGCCAATTGAGTTTGCTACAGCCAATTCCTTCTAGTGGTGACTTAAGATCATCACTGGTGTAGTGGATTGTGTTCCCAGTCAGCTAACCCGTTCATTATTTACTCAGTAATAAAAGCAATGGCTATGCTTTTTTTGCTGGGTTCAGGTGGCACATGTTAGCAAGGACATTTTAGTTTTTTTTATACTGTTTGTGCCGGCTCTTGGACTTTATGTGACTACACTTGGAGAGGTGTTGCTGAGCCCCACACCACACTGAGTTGTGAATATGGACAAAGCAGGTTTAGTGGCTCTGAATTTCTTTTGCTTTACAAAAATGTAATGCCATAGCACATAACTGCTGCATCCCTCCCATTGCAGTTGGCATATATTTTGGGTTCCACCAGCACACACCAGCTACAAGCCCCAGGGTCCTCCTCACTGCAGGCACAATGCCAGCAAAAAGGGGAAAGGTGTCCAGCTTACAGAGCTTTCTTCCTCCACCAACACGGGTGCAGGGATGGGTCACAGCATTGCAAGGGCATTTTTCTGCACAAGGTCCAGGGCCACAAATATACCGAAACATTATAAGTGTTTTTTTTTTTCTTCAGAAAGTTAGCAAACTTAATTTGTTCATGAATGGCCTAATGACTAGACATCGGTGTAATAACATATGTGCTCTATCCTGCAGCTGGTTCTGTTGAATTTATTTGCTATGCTTTCAGGGTGGGGCGCAATGCTGTTCCAGTTGCAGAGTTGTGGTTTCCTGTTCTCAGAATGTGCCTACTGTTTGCTGTAGTACGACACCCCTCTTTCATATAACTCCAAGGTCACTATCCATTTCTCCATTTAGGTAGTTTTCCTGTTTCTATTTTCCTGCCATTGCTTATGTAAAATAGACATTGAAAGCAAACACCCCCCCAGTGTAATCCAATAAAAATGATGCTGTAAACTTTGGAAGATGGTCATTTTAAAAAGTAATTCCATTATTAAATGTAATATGATATTATCAGAGGTTTAACATAAGGGCTACATTGTATGAATATTGTATATAATCTGATCACACTCTACAGCAGTATTAGACAATTGAACTAGGATAACAGGTTCACTTCAACTTTTTAACATGCTGTTCATTAACTGTTTTTTCTCACTCTTGAAATACAATATTTGACATTTTCTCTGAATAAATTCTATTTCACTAGGTATATTTGTGATCAGCAATTAAAATGATTAAATTGGTAGTGGCATTAAAATGCCGGCTATTTACTTCCAAGTTTAAAAAAAAACCCCTCACTCATTGTTTTATTAGCACAGATGCTCACATTTTAAATAAACATTTTTTTTTTAGATATGCATGTACAAAATTAGCTTGATATAAAAATTCTTGTTGATGAGTGTAAATTTGTAATAACCGTGTTTCAAGTAGGTTTTTAGTTATTAATCAGGGAGGTTTCAGTTTATGTAGTGGAATACAGTGCTAACTTAAATAGCACTGTAGCCAGGTAATGGACATTCATATATTTAAATATTTGCATATATTCCCGCCCTCCTTTTTTTCCCTTTTTTTGTTTATTGGTCAGGTTGTCTTTTTTTCTTTTCCTTAAGAACCCCCCCCCCTTTTTTTGTTTTCTCTCCTTTTTTTACTTAAAGTGGAAAACCCGAAAAATTTTTTTTTTTTTTTTTTTTTTATATCATACTGTAGAGTATTTACTATCAATTGAGCCCAGTCTTGCCACACAAAGTTAATCCAGCTCTGAGCAATCCTCTTTTATTGTTCAGTGAGAAAAATCTTGACAAACTGAGAAAAACTTTGTCAAATCCTCCCCCTTGCTGTGAGTGACAGGTGATTTACATATCTCATGCACTAGCCTAAGACACAGGCATTATTTTTTAATTCCCTCCCCCACTCCTTTCTTCAGCAGCTCTGCAGGGATTAGCTGTTCCACACCTCAGCATGATTTGGCATGCTGAAGTCATGTGGTTACTTTCTTGTCTTTTCACTGGATGTTAGAGATCATAGCAGAAGTTCAGTGTTAGAAATACACATATTGACAAGGTGAGTGTAGAGGTGGGCGGGGAGTCTACTGACATCACGACTCCACCCACCGAGCTCCAGACAACAGACCCACCCACAGAATCTGCAGTTTTTCGGGTCTAATAACAGACAGAGGGGAGACATTTGACAGGTAAAGATACATGCAGGAGGCATGTATATCCTTATAGATAACCCCTATGGCAGTAGTTTAAAAAGGATGACATTGGGTTTACATCCACTTTAAGCATGTGTGACATTGTATGTGTAAATTTATATTTTAAACTTTTATTGAAAAAAAAAGAATAAAAAGATATTATATAAAAAAATAAAAATAAGCAATAAAGGAGTTTAAGCACCCACTGACCTCTTCAGTTATAGCCAGAGTGCAACATCCTTAAAGTTCACAACACAAGCATTGAAGTCCTTCAAGTGTGGTCTTAAAGCGATATTAAACCCTCAGTGTTTAAGCACTTTCAACAGCTGATTTAATCACTTACTGGGTATGCAGCTTTTTTTAAATTTTATTCTTTGCTTATGTTCCAGTTTAAGCTGGTGCCATGACCACTGCAATGAGTTTTCCTTTCTGGTTTCCCTGCATGCATGGGTGGAGCCACACTTGCCTGCAGGGACTAGAGCTGCATCTCATGGTACTGTGTAAATTAATAGAACACACAGACCCATAGCCTGTGATGGCAAGGCACCCCCCTCCTCCTCCTCCCCCCGACACTAACAGACTGGATGAAGACTGCATTGTCCATTGTTAAAGCATTTGTTACACCAACACTTCATATTCCGGATATGTGCCTGCTGTACCATGTACTTATATGAGAAAATGTCCTGTTCCCTTTGTTTTGCTTCCTTTGTGTGAAATCCCTGGTGTTCCTGCTAATCCTCTTGCGTTCCTATTTTTTAAAAAACTGACCACACTAAGCAGGAGAGCACAGTGTGGTCAGTTCTCTAGCTATGCTGGGAACTCAGCGTACTCTCCTCCAATGATCAGACTTTTCCTGACACCCTCCCCCCACTGCACAGCCATTTACAGGCAAGCTCAGTGTGCTGGTGTTTCTCCTTCCCCAGCTCTTATGCAGCTGAGAACAGAGGGAATGTGATCACTTATAACAAAAGGGGACACAAAGTATTTATAATGTTTTTAAATATCTATGCAAAAATGTTTTGCATTTCATTTCTATTTTAAACTGAAAAGGTTATTTTACAAGGTGGTCATTTACAATCACTTTAACTCTTCCAGTGAAGAATGGAACTTCAAAGAAGCAGCACTGTGCCAGCAGGAGCCAGTAGCATTGAAACCTTTAACCACTTCCTTACCAGGCCAATTCTGACATTTCTCTCCTACATGTAAAAATCATCATTTTTTTGCTAGAAAATTACACAGAACCCCCAAACATTATATATGTTTTTTTTTAGCAAAGACCCTAGAGAATACAATGGCGGTTGTTGCAACTTTTTATCTCACACGGTATTTGTGCAGGAATTTTTCGAACGCTATTTTTTTGGGAAAAAAACAGTTTTGTGTTTAAAAAAAAACAAAACAGTAAAGTTAGCCCAATGTTTTTGCATATTGTGAAAGATGAAGTTATGCCAAGTAAATAGATACCTAACATGTCACGCTTCAAAATTGCACACGCCCGTAGAATGGTGCCAATGTTCGGTACTTAAAAATCCCCATAGGCGACGCTTGAAATTTTTTTACTGGTTACATGTTTTGAGTTACAGAGGAGGTCTAGAGACAAAATGATTGCTCTCACTCCAACGTTCGCGGCGATACCTCACATGTATGGTTTGAACACCGTTTTCATATGTGGGCGGGACTTACGCATGCGTTCGCTTCTGCGTGCGAGCACACGGGGACAGTAGTGCTTTAAAATTTTTTTTTTTTTTTTTATTGATAATTATATTTTCTTTTTTTATTTTGACACTTTTTTGAAAAAAAAACATTTTTTTTATTCCTATTACAAGGAATATAAACATCCCTTGTAATAGGAATATAACATGACAGGTCCTCTTAATAGTGAGATATGGGGTCAGTAAGACCCCATATCTCACCACTAGGCTGGGAAGCCTGAAATAAAAATAAATAAATAAAACGATCACCGCTTCCCAGCCGAAGCCTCCGATGATCATAGAGACTCTGGCGACCATCTGGTCCACCGGAAATCTCTATGATCTACATCCGGCACCGGCGGATCCGCTCTCCACCTCACCAATCGTAACGGTGAGTCGGAGCAATCACCGGAGGGCAGTGGGAGGGGGGGACGTCCCCTCTCGCCTCCCATAGGAACGATCAAGCGCGGAATGGCCGCTATGATCATTCCTATGGTGTAGAGATTCGCCGGATGAAACCGGCAAAATCTGAATGATGTCTGTAACTACAGGCATCATTCAGATATACCCGCGCAAAGCCCAGGACGTCATATGACGTGGGCGGGCGGGAAGTGGTTAAACTGCAAGTGTTGAGGTCCGAACTTTAAAAGTTTACTGGAGAAAGTTTATGTTATTGTGTTCAGTGTGTTAAAGTGATTGTAAACCTTAGTCATGAAATCTGAACAGAGCACATTTATCTTTAGTGTTTACTTATCTCTCTCCAAAGCTCTAAGTATTGTTTCTCTATGGTGCTTTGTTCCTCTGTTATCAGCATGAGTCACTTATGACACGTTTTCCAGACACGTGAGATAACATTTTTGATGGGGAGGGAGCTCAGCGCAGAGCTTGTCTATTCAGAACACAGCTCTGTATCCTTCCTTCGCTCCTGTTTGCTGTGTGGAGGGGGGGTGTGTCTTTCCTCCAATCAACTCTCACACAGTGTAACTGCAGCTCTCCATGCCCTCATCTGTGATACTAACAGATGGAGAAGGATTTTAACATGATCCTGCCCATTTGAAGGGGTGTAGGGAAGAGAAGACTGCAGATAAATAAGTAAAACCTATATAGGAGGATTTGCTTCATCTCTGTGTATCACCTGAGGCCAGTCACTTCACTGGGTATATGAGAGGGTTTACAACCACTTAAAAGAGGTCACTGTCTTCCCACAGTGAGTTCCTCCCACTGGTGTGGGTCCCCAGAGCTGCCATTTTAAAATTGCCTGAAGCTCCACTTCTTTATGCGTTTTGTCACAATGATGTCTTCAAGAAGCATTGACTGCTTCCTGAAGACGCCATTGTGACGAAACAAGTAGAGGCAGAGCTTCCAGGATGTCACTTCCGGTCACTTAATTTCCGGTAATTGGAACGCACGCCAGCTCCTGGTTACTGCGGAGAGGTTGTATGAGTTCCAAGTTAGTCTTGCGGGCTGTATTGGTGTCGATGGGGCATTTATTGAAGAGGCCATTTGTTAATGTTTTCATGTTTCCTCAAATCTAATACATTTGCTACACTATGAGAACCTTTTTCTTTTTGGGCATATCTGATATATATGAGAGCTATAAGGGACGAGAATTTTACATCAACTAAAGGTGGTTTCTCTGGTCAAGTGAGGGGTGTAATCGAGCGCATATTGACCACTTTTAATTAAGTGGTGTCTGGAGGTCTGGTGAGTATTTAGTACATATATTAATCACTGGGTGTCACAACAAGGTGTGACAAAGAAGATTTGGATTGGATGCTTTTTATGGACTCCCATCTGTTTTTTGGAAACTCAGATGATGCATTCCACAACCACGTAAAAAAAAAATAGTGTCAATAGGGAATGCATAAAGCAGAATCCAGCAGACCTGCATGGTACGTTGATGAACGAGAAGCTTATGGCGATACCTGCGGACACTAGAGACAAATTTTGGCAACCTTGGTTGGACCAGTTCCCAGCGACGAGCACGCCTTCCAGTTTGTTGAGTCTATAGAAAATCCTGGCAAGCCCACCGATGCTGGCCTTGGATCCCCTGGGGTGGGGCATACTTTCTTCTTTGTGATTTCATTTTCCTTGGTTTCCTACTCTTACTCTTCCTTTCTTTAGTATTTCTTCTTTCTTTCTTATTTTTGGTCATTTACCGCCAGATGCCAGTGTACGGAGTCTGTCAATTGCTCTTGGGCCACATTTTTTAAGTACATTTTTCTATTTTTTTAATTTTATGTTTAATCTCTTTTTATTACATATTCATAGAAAATACATGTTTACTTTACAAATACAGGTTGTAACAACACAAATGTGTCCGAGTTCGGACAGCCATAATATGGTAGGTTACAAGCAATGTCGAACAGAATAATAACAAACCTGTTCAATTTTAACAGTGGTTACAAGAAACAGATGCATAGAATTAGATTCATGCCTATAGGTTAACATAAGCCATTGAACTATATTGAAAAAACAGCAATTATGAGGGAACCCCAATAGTAACAACAAACGTTTTAGCCAGAGACATGATATCTGGGTTAGTAGGCAACACACTGGTGCCATCTTCTAATGAATTGGTAAAAAGACAATGGTGTAAATCATAATGTAAAAAAAGGAAGGGAGGAAAAGATACGGAGGAAAAATAAAGGGAAATAAAGGGAGAAAGAAAAGGAGAGGGGGAAGGGGGGGGGGTACCATGAGGAGGTCCTGGGCTAAATTGACACCCTAGACCTTGTTAGAGATACAGGAGTCAAAACCAGAGGAATATTTGAAATGAGACCATATTGTCCACATAAGTTTATGTGAGTCAGATTTATCCTCATCCCATGCGACCATGCGTTCCATGAGCTCAATCTTGTCCAATTCACAAGCCCATTCACCCATTGATGGAGCCTCAGTCTGGCGCCAATGCCTAGCTATCACAGAACGAGCTGCTGTGAGAAAATGACTAATTAAGTTTCTTTTAATTTGTCTATAAGAGCTTGGCAACACGGACAACACTGTAATCTGAGGTTCATTTGGGATGTTATCTCCCACTAATCGATTAAACAAACGTAATATTTTTTTCCCAAAACGTGATAATTTTCGGACATGTGCCCCAAATATGGGTCATGGTGCCAGACTCCCGTAGACATCGCCAGCAGGTATCAGGGATAGATGGATCAATTTTGTGCAAAAGTGTAGGGCAGTAATACCACCTAAGCAAGATACGATAAGTGCGTTCATGTGCATGAGAAGATATAGAGAGTTTGTTGAAACAGCCAGTATTTTGTCCCAGTCCATATCTTCCGATCATATTTGAAGTTCCTGCTCCCATTTCGGAAGAAATGGTGGTGGGTTTGGGTAGAACTCCCTCAACAAGATCTGGTATATCTGCGAAAGTGTGTGGTCCGGTTTAGAGGTTTGTGAAAGCAGCAGTTTAAAAGCAGTGCAAGGTCATGTTAGGAAGTCAATAGAGGGCCCTGAATTCAAATGATGCTTCAGCTGTGTATATTCCAGCCATGCACACGATGAGCTATGACAGGAAGGGAGTATCTGAGCTAGGGAAATGAGAGTTTGGCCATGCAGAGTATGGTTTAAAAGAGGACCGTCTTGGCAGTGCCAGCTAAGAAATTTAGAACTAGACACCGTGGAGGAAGAAGAAGCTAGTCCAAACAATGGGGTCAGAGGACTTGGTTTGGAGGAGATTAAACCCTTACATAAGCGTAAGTATCCCATGTCTATAAAATAGTGAGTACAGTGAAAGGTAATAAATCTTAAGAGGGTCTCTGATCTGGTTCTAACCACAGTAAGGATGTAAGATCCGGGGAGATGAGGTGGTTCTCTAGCCGAGTCCACAATTTGGTGGAATGGCCTTGACAACAGTCAACCGCTCTGAGTAAAGAAGCTGCGTGAGAATACAACAGTAAGTGGGGAAGAGAGACACCACCCCTGCATTTAGGTAAAGAAAGGATAGTTTGTCGAATTCTGGGCTTTTTATGTCGCCATATGAAAGTACAGATAGCCTTAATTAAAGATAAAAAACCTGGAGATGGAGGAGCAGGAATGGCCTGAAAGGTATATAATAATTTAGGTAAAATGTCCATCTTAATGACATTCATGCGACCCAACCACGAAATGTGCGGCTTATCGTAGGACTTAAGACATGTACAAACCATTTGAAGAAGGGGTGTGTAAACTAAGGTCTGTCATATTCGGTAAGACAAATGACATTTTAATACCAAGCTATCTGATAGCTATAGGTTGCCATTTAAAGGCAAAATTTTGTTGGAGGTGAGATACAGACGATTGGGATAAAGAGATATTCAAGGCCTCTGTCTTGTCATAATTCACCTTAAAATTACTCATAGCTCCAAATTCTTCAAATGTTCATATCAGAGATGGAATAGAGATAAGGGGGTTGGTAATATATAACAGGAGGTCATTTGCATATAGGGAGAGTTTGTAATGATGATGGCCTACTGTAATGCCTTGAATATCAGGGTGTTGACGAACGGCAATTGCAAGGTGTTCCATGGTAAGAACATACAACAGTAGGGAGAGAGGGCACCCCTGCCTCGTGCTGTTGCGGATCCAAATAGGATCTGAAAGGAGGGGGGCATGTATATAAAGCCAATATTTTAGACAGCAGCTTAGAGCCGATGCCAATCTGTTGAAGCGTTTGTTGTAAGAAGGATCAATGAACCTGGTCAAATGCCTTTTCGGCATCAACCGAAAGCAGACAAGCCGGAATATGGCACTTCTGGGCATGTTCCATTAGGGTAAATGTTTTAAGAGTTTTGTACCTAGCCTCCCTACCTGGGGTAAAACCCACCTGGTCAAGATGTACAAGCTCGGGAATCAAAGGCGTAAGTCGGTTAGCTATAATTTTAAAATATAACCGAATGTCTAAGTTGGTCAAGGAGATAGGGTAGCTCCCACATGAAGTTGGATCCTTACCCGGTTTGGGCAGTACCGTAATGTGTGCCTCAAGTGCCTATGCCGGGAATGGGGAGTCAGTGGAAACCACATTAAACATTTTGGTCATGAGAGGGGCGAAGAGGAAAAGGTTTTTTAGAAGCGGGCAGTATATCCATCCGGGCCAGGACTCTTATTTTTCTTAAGAGAAGAGATCGCTGTAGAGAGTTCTTCCTCTGTGAAGGGTTGTTCAAGATCCTGTACTGTCTCTAAATGAATGGTGGGAAGGGTGGTCTGGGCAATATAGTCCGCTATTCTAGATAAATGGACATCCGAGAATGAGGTAGGCGGGCAAGGGGGTAAATTGTACAAGCTGTCGTAGAAAGAACGAAATAAGTCATTCATTTCTTTAGGAAGATGAGTAATTTGACCAGCCGGGTGTTTGAGTTTCGAGATAGAGGTAATGCTATTCTTGGCATGCAGCGCCCTAGCCAGCAGTTGCCCAGGTTTGTTAGGCTCTACATAATACAGCTTGTGCAGCCTATCCCTGATAGCCATACTTTTCTGATTTAATAAATCCAAAAGTCACAGTCTAGCATTTGAAAGTGCCAGCATGGTAGCGGGAGATTGACTCAGTTTATGGGACTTTTCCAAATTGGAAATACAAGTCGACAGATCAACAATTTGAGCAAGACGGTCCTTCTTAAGTCTAGATCTGTGCTTAATGAGCATGCCCCGAACCACACACTTTAGTGCTGCCCATTGAATGGGAGCAGAAGTATCATCAGTCCGATGATCTGAAATAAAATTAGCTATAGCTTGTCTAATTTCAGTAGAACACAACTCATTTTGAAGAAGGGAGTCATTTAACCGCCAAGCCCATTGCCGTTTTGATAGGTTGGGTAGGGAGAGGGGCAAATATACTGGTGCATGATCTGACCATAATATATTTCCAATACTACTCTGTGGAAGGAAGGTAAGGGCATAGTGATTTACTAGAAAATAGTCAATTCGTGAGTAAGAATTGTGAGCAGTTGAGTAAAAGGAGTAATCCTTAGCTGTAGGATTGGAGAGTCTCCACACATCCATCAAATTGTGTTGTAGGAGGAAGTTTTTCAATTTATTGATTTGTGAGTATGAAATAGAACTGCGAATCATGGAGGTGTCCATAAAGCGGTTCAACACACAGCTAAAATCCCCCTCCAAAAGCATAGCTCCTTCAGCGAAGTCTATCAATTTGTTAAGGTAATGAATTATATGGGCAATTTGGTCTTGATTCAGGATGTACATATTTGTCATTGTACACATTGTGTATATTTTGCCATAGAGAGCCAGTTGTACAAATATGTACCGACCGGGGGCGTGGCTTAGCAATGGCCGAGTGAAGAAGTGCTTACCGAGAGCTCCTGGCCTTCCCCTCTCTCACCCACAAAATTGACGGTTTATTCATATAAAAGTGAGGTATAACTTCCAAGAGGTACAGGACAATATCATCGGCCAGCGGTAACCGGTCACCAAACACGTGGAGCGGAATCCAAAGATATTTTCGAAACTCACCGAGGGTATCGCCAGGCGCCATTGTGACAGTGCCACGTGTACAAGACATGGCAGAGGCTGATGCGCTGAACTTACCTGTCTCCCCTGCTCCGTCCACTGCCTCGGATTGCTTCTCGGGGACTTCCGCTGCCTTCCACACTGATATGGCGGGCTCATCTCAGCAGTTGAGCGACATGCCCGAAGATCTCCGTGCCATCTTACAAGCCATCCCCACTAAGGCGGACATTGAGGCCCTCCCCTCCAAGTCGGACATTGAGACTCTTATTCATGGAGGAGGCACATGCTCAAGATATTTAGGAGATCAAGGCTGAGCTACATGCGCTTTCGGATCGTGTGGATTCCGGGGAGGGTTCTATTTCGTCCCTCACACAGCGGGTCTCGGCATCGGAGCGCTCCCAAGAGTCCCAGGCAGCCACAGCCGTGGATCTGCAGCTCCACTTGGAGGACTTAGAGGACCGCAGTCGCCGTAACAATTTGCGACTACGGGGCCTCCCTGAGGCTACCGGTGCCGAGGATTTGGAGGCAACGGTGGTTGCCATCTTTTAGAGGGTCCAGAAGGTCCTGGGCACCGCCCCACCATCCCTAGAGCTGGACCGGGTTCATAGAACCCTCGGGCCGAAATCATCAGACCCCGAGAGGTACTCTGCAGGATCCACCACTACACTCAAAAGGAGCTCATCCTCCGCAGGGCCTGGGATCACGGAGAGGTAGAATTTGATGGTGCTGCTGTCAAGATCCTTCCGGACCTCTCCAGAGCCACACTACAGAAAAGGGCTCTATTAAGACCCGCGCTGGAATTGGCCAGACATCAGGGCTGCACATACCGCTGGGGGTACCCTTTAGTGGTGACATTCCGAAATGGCGCTGCCTCTTTCACTCTGCATACCCCGATGGAATTGCCTGCCTTCTTCTCCTTTTTAGGAGTGGAACTGATCTCGGTCCCAAACTGGCTTGCTCTTGTCCCTCGCCCTCCGGGTTGCCCGGGACCCTCCACTCAGCGGTCCTACCAACCTCCCCACCAACAGCAGTCCAGAAGGCACTTTCCGCTGAGGGATCACATGAGTCACGACTTTAATGCTTGTTACCAGTCCGTGTTTAAGCCTGATCTCGTTATACCCCTTAATTGTTGATAGTTGACCGCTTCCTTGTGTCAGTTTGCTGCCGGTGCCCACCTTCACTCTTATCCTCCTGATGACTGGAGCCGTCTTGCCCTGTGTCCCGGGACCTCCACCCCCTCTGCCGAACATTGGCCACAGGTGCCCCGTAGAGATGGTCGGAACTTGTTGTACCACTAGACTTCTAACCTGGGAGTGTTCCCGCATGCATGGAACTGTAACTAGACCCTGGGGGGCATAATCGAGTCAAGATGGAGGATCCTTAGATGTCGTCCCCAGGTTCAATGGTTCATATGTTACACCCGTATATAGGCAGATTAGGAGCTCATCCCTTTGTCTTCCCATACTCCCCGCTATCAAGATCGGATTATTATGCCAGTACATAAATGTGCTAATGCTCCCAAATATGAGTGTGTTACTTGGGATTAGGGATGAGCTTCGTGTTCGAGTCGAACCCATGTTCGACTCGAACATCATCTGTTCGCCCGTTTGCCGAATTGCGAACGATATGGGCCGTTCGCGCCAAATTCGTGTGGCGCGTCACGGCCCATAATTCACTGCGGCATCGCAGTGCATTGCTGGCTGATGATTGGCCAAGCATGCACTATGACCCGCATGCTTGGCCAATCACAGCGCCGTCTGAACAGAGAGCCATAATTGGCCAAAGCCAAGGAGGCTTTGGCCAATTATGGCTCAGGGGATTTAGTACACGCCCCACAATATATAAGGCCGCCTGCACGGCGGCCCTGTGTAGTGTGTGTTCCGGCGTTGAAAGAGATAGACAGAGAGACAGTGTCATTTGATTTGAGTTAGATAGATTAGGCAGAACAGTCAGTCAGTTTAGCTGCACTTACAGTGTATTGTGTATATATATGAATCCCAGGTGTTGCATATATATATATATACACTGTATTCAGTTTAGCTAGATCCGTTCCTGTTATCTTCTTACTGACAGGCAGGCTTGTCTTGTTACAGTATTTACAGCTACCTGAAGAAAATTGCTGGTGTTCTTTTGATCCTATTAGTACCACAGTCAGGCAGCTAGACTATTTACAGTTAGTGCAGTGCGTCCTGCTCACAGTGTTCAGCTAGATCCGTTCCTGTTATCTTCCTACTGACAGGCAGGCTTGTCTTGTTACAGTATATACAGCTACCTGAAGAAAATTACTGGTGTTCTTTTGATCCTATTAGTACCACAGTCAGGCAGCTAGACTATTTACAGTTAGTGCAGTGCCTCCTGCTCACAGTGTTCAGCTAGATCCATTCCTGTTATCTTCTTACTGACAGGCAGGCTTGTCTTGTTACAGTATATACAGCTACCTGAAGAAAATTACTGGTGTTCTTTTGATCCTATTAGTACCACAGTCAGGCAGCTAGACTATTTACATTTAGTGCAGTGCGTCCTGCTGACAGTGTTCAGCTAAACCTACAAGTTAGTGGGGTGCGTCCTGCTCACAGTGTTCAGCTAAACCTACAAGTTAGTGTGGTGCGTCCACCTCACAGTGTTCAGCTAAACCTACAAGTTAGTGCGGTGCGTCCTGCTCACAGTGTTCAGCTAAAACTACAAGTTAGTGAGGTGCATCCTGCTCACAGTGTTCAGCTAAACCTACAAGTTAGTGGGGTGCGTCCTGCTCACAGTGTTCAGCTAAACCTACAAGTTAGTGGGGTGCTTCCTGCTCACAGTGTTCAGCTAAACCTACAAGTTGGTGTAGTGAGACCTCTGCACAGTGTTCATCTAAAGCTACAAGTTAGTGCAGTGCGTCCTGCTCACAGTGTTCAGCTAGATTAGTTCCTGTTATCTTCTTACTGACAGGCAGGCTTGTCTTGTTACAGTATTTACAGCTACCGGAATAAAATTGCTGGTGTTCTTTTGATCCTATTAGTACCACAGTCAGGCAACTAGACTATTTACAGTTAGTGCAGTGCGTCCTGCTCACAGTGTTCAGCTAAACCTACAAGTTGGTGTAGTGAGACCTCTGCACAGTGTTCATCTAAAGCTAAAAGTTAGTGCAGTGCGTCCTGCTCACAGTGTTCAGCTAAAACTACAAGTTAGTGCTGTGCGTCCTGCTCACAGTGTTCAGCTAAACCTACAAGTTGGTGTAGTGAGACCTCTGCACAGTGTTCATCTCAAGCTACAAGTTAGTGCAGTGCGTCCTGCTCACAGTGTTCAGCTAAAACTACAAGTTAGTGCTGTGCGTCCTGCTCACAGTGTTCAGCTAAAACTACAAGTTAGTGCTGTGCGTCCTGCTCACAGTGTTCAGCTAAACCTACAAGTTAGTGTAGTGAGACCTCTGCACAGTGTTCATCTCAAGCTACAATTTAGTGCAGTGCGTCCTGCTCACAGTGTTCAGCTAAAACTACAAGTTAGTGCTGTGCGTCCTGCTCACAGTGTTCAGCTAAAACTACAAGTTGGTGTAGTGAGACCTCTGCACAGTGTTCATCTCAAGCTACAAGTTAGTGCAGTGCGTCCTGCTCACAGTGTTTAGCTAAAACTATAAGTTAGTGCTGTGCGTCCTGATCACAGTGTTCAGCTAAAACTACAAGTTAGTGCTGTGCGTCCTGCTCACAGTGTTCAGCTAAACCTACAAGTTGGTGTAGTGAGACCTCTGCACAGTGTTCATCTAAAGCTACAAGTTAGTGCAGTGCGTCCTGCTCACAGTGTTCAGCTAGATCTGTTCCTGTTATCTTCTTACTGACAGGCAGGCTTGTCTTGTTACAGTATTTACAGCTACCTGAATAAAATTGCTGGTGTTATTTTGATCCTATTAGTACCACAGTCAGGCAGCTAGACTATTTACAGTTAGTGCAGTGCGTCCTGCTCACAGTGTTCAGCTAAACCTACAAGTTAGTGGGGTGCGTCCTGCTCACAGTGTTCAGCTAAAACTACAAGTTAGTGTGGTGCGTCCACCTCACAGTGTTCAGCTAAACCTACAAGTTAGTGTGGTGCGTCCTGCTCACAGTGTTCAGCTAAACCTACAAGTTGGTGTAGTGAGACCTCTGCACAGTGTTCATCTAAAGCTACAAGTTAGTACAGTGCGTCCTGCTCACAGTGTTCACCTAAAACTACAAGTTAGTGCTGTGTGTCCTGCTCACAGTGTTCAGCTAAAAATACAAGTTAGTTCTGTGCTTCCTGCTCACAGTGTTCAGCTAAACCTACAAGTTGGTGTAGTGAGACCTCTGCACAGTGTTCATCTAAAGCTACAAATTAGTGCAGTGCGTCCTGCTCACAGTGTTCAGCTAAAACTACAAGTTAGTGCTGTGCGTCCTGCTCACAGTGTTCAGCTAAAACTACAAGTTAGTGTGGTGCGTCCACCTCACAGTGTTCAGCTAAACCTACAAGTTATTTTTTTGCGAGCTCTGCACAGTGTTAACCTAAAGCTACCTGTAGAAGGTTGGTGGTGTTTTCCTGATCCTATCACTACCGCAGGCAGCTAAAAAAGCTACAAGTTAGTTTTTTGCGAGCTCTGCACAGTGTTCAGCTAAAGCTACCTGTAGAAGGTTGGTGGTGTTCTCATACTACAGGCAGGCAGTTGATTTTGCTAGCTGCAGTATCAGTACATATATATATATATATATATATATATATATATATATCCCAGCTTAGTGCAGCTACAGGCCATTAGTATGTCTGGAAGGCCAAGAAGGAGAGGCAGACAGTCACAAGCCAATAAGAGAGGGCAAGCAGGCTCTGTGTCTAGTGCTGGTCGTGGAGACGGTGCATCCTCATCAGCACGTGGCCGTGGGACACGCTTGGCCTTTTTTTCAGCAGCTGGCTGTGTTGAGCCGCAACATGCGGAAGACTTGGTCGAGTGGATGACCAAGCTGTCCTCATCCTCCTCATCCTCTCTCACCCATGCCCAGGGTACTTTGTCTGGCAAAGCAGCGGCCTCTTCCCTCGGCTCAATGTCATCAGTGACTCCTTCCCTAGCCCCACCATGTCCTCCTGAGGAGTCCCTCGAACTGTTTGACCACAGTGTTGGGTACATGCTCCAGGAGGATGCCCAGCGTTTGGAAGCCTCTGATGATGATACTGAGCTTGATGAAGGCAGTAACATGAGCACGGACAGAGGGGGTGCCCAAGAAGGACAGCAATCTGGCAGTCATGCTCCCCCTGCTGCAGCATACTGCCAGGTTTGCTCCAGTGATGAGGAGGGAGGGGATGATGAGGTCACTGACTCAACGTGGGTGCCTGATAGGAGAGAGGAAGAGGAGGAGGAGGCGGCACATCACCAACAAGGCAGGATGCCCTCCAGGGGCCAGCCTAAGGGCAGCACATTGACTGCATCACACCCCAAAGCTCCACATGTGCAGGGCGCTGCAGTCTCTGCGCGTTATTCAAAAAGTTCTTTGGTGTGGGCCTTTTTTGAGACGAGTGCATCAGATCGCACCGCTGCTATTTGCAACATATGTCTCAAGCGTATCTCGCGTGGCCAAAACATCTCCCGCTTGGGTACCACATGCTTGACCAGACATATGTTGACCTGCCATGCAGTTCATTGGCAAGCGTATCTAAAAGACCCACACCAAAGAACAAAGAGGACCTCTCCTTGCTCCTCATCAGCTGAGATCTCCAACCCCACTATACCTTCAGTCATCTCTGAGACCTGCACTGAGAGGAATGAAGGTGTAGAATTAGGTGTGTCACAGCCAAGTACTTGTGGGCAATCTGCTTTTGGTACACCGACGTCAGATTGTACCAGGCAAATTTCCCTGCCCCAGCTGCTGCACCGCCGAAAGAAGTTTGCTCCCAGCCATCCACATGCGCAGCGATTGAATGCTAGCTTGGCAAAATTGCTAGCACTTCAACTGCTGCCTTTTCAGTTGGTAAACTCTGCCCCCTTCCGTGAGTTTGTGGAATGTGCGGTTCCTCAGTGGCAGGTACCAAAACGCCACTTTTTCTCACGGAAGGCGATTCCGGCTCTCTACCGCCATGTGGAAGGCAATGTCCATGCCTCGCTGGACAGGGCGGTCAGCGGTAAAGTGCATATTATCGCTGACTCATGGTCCAGCAGGCATGGACAGGGACGTTACCTAAGTTTCACGGCGCATTGGGTGACTCTGCTGGCAGCTGGGAAGGATGCAGGACAAGGTGCAGTAGTGTTGGAGGTTGTTCCGCCACCACGCCTCCAAAATGCTAATGATTGTGACACACCTCTCTCCTCCACCCCTCCTCTTCTTCTTCCTCCATGGCCTCTTCCTGTGCTTTGTCCTCAGAACCAGCGGTGCTCCGTAGCCGTTCAAGGGGCTACGCAAGTACGCAGGCCAAAAGATGCCATGCGGTGCTTGAGCTGGTGTGCTTGGGGGACAGGAATCACACTGGGGCAGAGGTTCTGTCAGCTCTGCAGGGGCAGGTTCAGAGGTGGTTGACGCCACACCAACTTAAGGCAGGAATGGTGGTTTGCGACAATGGCACCAACCTCCTCTCTGCCCTCCGACAGGGACAAATGACCCATGTGCCCTGTTTGGCTCACGTCCTTAACTTGGTGGTGCAGCGGTTCTTGGGCAGGTACCTGGGCTTACAGGATGTCCTGAGGCAGGCCAGGAAAGTCTGTGTGCATTTCCGCCGGTCATATAATGCCAGTGCTCGGCTGACGGACCTCCAAAAGGAGTTTAACCTGCCCAAGAACCGCCTAATCTGTGACATGCCCACCAGGTGGAACTCAACGTTGGCCATGCTGCAGCGGTTGCACACACAGCAGAGGGCCATCAATGAGTACCTGTGCGACTATGGCACCAGGACAGGGTCAGGGGAGCTTGTTTTTCTTTCCCCACGCCATGATCAGGGATGCATGCACTGTCCTGTCACCATTTGAGGAGGCCACAAGGATGGTGAGCAGTGACAGTGCATGCATCAGTGACACTGTCCCCCTTGTCCACCTGTTGGAGCACACACTGCGTGTAATAATGGACAGAGCACTTGAGGCAGAACAGGGGCAGGAAGAGGAGGACTTCCTTAGCTCTCAAGGCCCCCTTTATCCAGACAGTGTTCCTGCGTGCCCGCCGATCACACAGGAAGAGGACGAGGAGGAGGAGGAGGAGGAGGAAGATTGTGTCAATATGGAGGTGGAGCCTGGCACTCAGCATCAGCAGCAGTCTTTAAGGGATCATTCCCAAGAAACACATGGACTTGTACATGGCTGGGAGGAGGTGGCTGCAGACCATGTCGCCCTTAGTGACCCAGAGGACTCCGGACCGAATGCCTTAGCAAACCTATGCTGCATGGCCTCCCTGATCCTGCAAAGCCTGCGTAAGGATCCTCATATTCGTGGTATCAAGGAGAAGGACCAATACTGGCTGGCAACCCTCCTTGATCCACGTTACAAGGGTAAGGTTGCAGACCTTATCTTGCCATCGCAGAGGGAGCAGAGGATGAAACATCTTCGGGAGGCCTTGCAGAAAGGTCTGTGCAACGCGTTCCCAGAGACTGGGAGGTTACAAACTCCTGTTTCTGGACAACGTGTTGCTGAGGCTTCGGGCAGTCAAAGAAGGAGCGGTGGAGAAGGTGGCCGTCTGACCGATGCGTTCAGACAATTTTTTGGTCCGCAGTCCCAAGGTATGATCGGTTCCAGCAACCATCGCCAGCGTCTGTTTTACATGGTGCAGGAATACCTAGGGGCAAGATCTGACTTGGACACCTTTCCCACCGAAAATCCTCTGGGTTACTGGGTCTTGAGGATGGATCACTGGCCAGAGCTTGCACAGTATGCAATTGAGCTACTGGCCTGTTCTGCATCCATCGTTCTTTTGGAACGCACATTCAGTGCTGCTAGAGGCTTTGTAACCGATCACAGGGTGCGTCTGTCCACCGACTCGGTCGATCGACTGACCTTCATAAAAATGAATCAGTCTTGGATCACCACCAGCTACCAAGCACCTGATGCTGATGTAACCGAATAATTTTTTTTGAAATCTCAGATCCCTTCAAAGACTGCCTATACTGATGCTGAGTGACTATCCCTGAGAAATTATCCTCTTCCTCCTCAATCATCACGCTGATAGCTTGTAAGAACATTTTTGGTTCTGGGCGCCACCACCAGTGCCTAAGGCACAATTTTTCAGCCCCTGTTTAACAGGGGCGTGTAATTACAATTTTTGATGCAATACCTTGCAGCAGGGCTCGTTTCTGCGTTACAACTAGAGTATCTGTGAGGGGTTGCAGTGTTGTTGCACCAGTGCCTAAGGCCCAATTTTTCAGCCCTTGTTTAACAGGGGCGTGTAATTACAATTTTTAATGCAATACTTTGCAGCAGGGCTCGTTTCTGCGTTACAACTAGAGTATCTGTGAGGGGTTGCAGTGTTGTTGCACCAGCACCAGTGCCTAAGGCCCAATTTTTCAGCCCTTGTTTAACAGGGGCGTGTAATTACAATTTTTGATGCAATACTTTGCATCAGGGCTCATTTCAGCATTCCAACTAGAGTATCTGTGAGGGGTTGCAGTGTTGTGGCACCAGCACCAGTGCCTAAGGCCCAATTTTTCTGCCCTTTTAACAGGGGCGTGTAATTACAATTTTTGATGCAATACTTTGCAGCAGGGCTCATTTTAGCATTCCAACTAGAGTATCTGTGAGGGGTTGCAGTGTTGTGGCACCAGCACCAGTGCCTAAGACCCAATTTTTCTGCCCGTTTAAAAGGGGCGTGTAATTACAATTTTTGATGCAATACTTTGCAGCAGGGCTCATTTCAGCATTCCAACTAGAGAATCTGTGAGGGGTTGCAGTGTTGTGGCACCAGCACCAGTGCCTAAGGCCCAATTTTTCTGCCCCTGTTTAACAGGGGCGTGTAATTACAATTTTTTAGGCACCAGTGCCTAAGGCCCAATTTTTCTGCCCGTTTAAAAGGGGCGTGTAATTACAATTTTTGATGCAATACTTTGCAGCAGGGCTCATTTCAGCATTCCAACAAGAGAATCTGTGAGGGGTTGCAGTGTTGTGGCACCAGCACCAGTGCCTAAGGCCCAATTTTTCTGCCCCTGTTTAACAGGGGCGAATAATTACAATTTTTCATGCAATACTTTGCAGCAGGGCTCATTTTAGCATTCCAACGAGAGTATCTGTGAGGGGTTGCAGTGTTGTGGCACCAGCACCAGTGCCTAAGGCCCAATTTTTCTGCCCGTTTAAAAGGGGCGTGTAATTACAATTTTTGATGCAATACTTTGCAGCAGGGCTCATTTCAGCATTCCAACTAGAGAATCTGTGAGGGGTTGCAGTGTTGTGGCACCAGTGCCTAAGGCCCAATTTTTCTGCCCCTGTTTAACAGGGGCGTGTAATTACAATTTTTGATGCAATACTTTGCAGCAGGGCTCATTTTAGCATTCCAACGAGAGTATCTGTGAGGGGTTGCAGTGTTGTGGCACCAGCACCAGTGCCTAAGGCCCAATTTTTCTGCCCGTTTAACAGGGGCGTGTAATTACAATTTTTGATGCAATACTTTGCAGCAGGGCTCATTTCAGCATTCCAACTAGAGAATCTGTGAGGGGTTGCAGTGTTGTGGCACCAGCACCAGTGCCTAAGGCCCAATTTTTCTGCCCCTGTTTAACAGGGGCGTGTAATTACAATTTTTGATGCAATACTTTGCAGCAGGGCTCGTTCCTGCGTTCCAACTAAAGTGTCTGTGAGGGGTTGCAGTGTTGTGGCACCAGCACCAGTGCCTAAGGCCTAATTTTTCAGCCCCTGTTCAACAGGGGCATGTAATTACAATTCTTGATCTAATATTTCACAGCAGGGCCCATTTCTGCACCCACCAAGAGCGAGTGAGGACTTACAGTGTTGTGGCACCAGCACCACCACCACCAAAGGCCCAATTTTTCTGCCCCTGTTCAACAGGGGCATGTAATTACAATTCTTGATCTAATATTTCACAGCAGGGCCCTGTGAGGGCTTACAGTGTTGTGGCCACAACAACACCTAAGGCCCAAATTTCTGCTGAGTATATAGGGCAGGCCCCTACTTTCAAACATCTAACTTACAAACGACTCCTACTTGCAAACGGAAGGAGACAACAGGAAGTGAGATGAAATCTACCCCTAGGAAGGGAAATTCTCTCCTGTAAGAGTTAATATGGGAAAAACATTTCTCATTTCCACTGATGCTTTCCAATCCTTGTTCCACAAAAAAACCCAAATTTTCAAAAAACATTTGTCATTGGGACAAAAAGTGAGGTGAAATCTTCTGAAGAGGAGGAAAGACAGCAAAACAAATGTCACAGGGGTGATAACCCTTCCCTATTTTTTCCAAAAAGCTTAAAAAAGATTTTTTGGCTGGAGCTAAACACGTTAAAAATGTACCCGTTCAAAATTACAAACAGATTCTACTTAACAACAAACCTACAGTCCCTGTCTTGTTTGCACCGCCTGTATACTGCTGTTCAGAGTATATAGGGCCTCGTTGCCCCACACCTTTCCTTATTTTAATTTGAGTGCGGGGTTTAAGACCCAAAGGGCCTGGTAATGGACTGGGGGGTACCCATGCCGTTTGTCTCACTGATTTTCATCCATATTGCCAGGACCGGACATTACATTAAACCCGCAAGCAGTTTTAAATGAGATTTTTTTCCTTTAAAAATGACATTTGGTGCAGGGACTGTTCTAAACACGGGAAACATGCGCCACTTTACAGGCATACTATAGACACACCCCAGGTACGATATTTAAAGGAATATTTCACTTTTTTTTTTTTTTACTTTAAGCATCATTAAAATCACTGCTCCCGAAAAACGGCCGTTTTTTTGATATATGTCCCCTGGGGTAGGACCCGGGTCCCCAAACCCTTTTAGGACAATACCATGCAAATTAGCCTTTAAAATGAGCACTTTTGATTTCGAACGTTCGAGTCCCATAGACGTCAATGGGGTTCTAACGTTCGTGCGAATTTTCGGTCCGTTCGCAGGTTCTGGTGCGAACCGAAACGGGGGGTGTTCGACTCATCCCTACTTGGGATAATGCAATAGGTATTCTTTGTTTGATCAATTTTAAATAGTTTCTGTTGATTGGGGTGATATGGTGATGTTTCTCCTATTGAGGCTACGCATTCTCTGATGGGGGGACTGGACTCTCCCCCCCTTCCTCCCTGGTCACCCCAGTCATCTTGGGTGTTTTATTCTGCTGGGGTCGAGGGGGGGGGAGCACGAGTGCAGCCTCTCCTGACACAGTTTCTCTGCTATGCTGATATGATGATCTCGGGGGAGGTATTACTCATGAGGATACACCTTCTGGCTGTTTCTCCCTGGTCCATGTGCTGTGGGTAGGGGGGCCTTAGCATGCAGAGACTGGAGGAGACGATCCACACCATGACATCAGGCCAGGGAGTAGAATTTTCTCTTGTTCTGCAGACCTGGTGACTTATATACAGGACTGTGGATCTGGGAACTAAGGGCTTAAGGCACCATGCCCGACAGGAATAGGGGGGTATATCCTGGGGGGTGGACGGTCTGGCGACTGAAGGGGACCATGGATCCTGGGCTGCTGGTCCGCTTCTCCCTTTCTGGTGGGTAATGGTTTTTGAATACCAATTCTGGTGCTGGGAATACGGGCGTAAGTTTCCAGTCGCTGTTTAGAAGTTAAATGGGGTCATTATGATTACAGTTGTTAGCATGATCAGGTTTAGGAGCTGAATTTTGTATGTATGTTCTATAATTATGAGCACTGCATTTTCGGAAGTCTGTACGCCTCCTCTTTAAACCCATTCTCCTTACTCACGACTTACAGCCGTCATCATCTGAGTATTGCCACATATCCTCATGATAGAGGGTGGGGGTGGTCAGTGAGTTTACTACTGGCTGTTTCTTTCCACGACCCCACCTAGGCTTGCGCTCGATTACCAGTTTTATACTGGTGAGCGTCTTAGCACTATTGTGCTACTCGTTTAGAATATCTTTCTTGCATCCTATAAGTGCGATCTTAACGCTAACTCTTTCCCTTTCTCACTGTACTGTTCTCTGCTACCTCGCTTTTCCCCTACCTTTACTCTTTGACCCCAGTTACCCACCTACAACTGGGGGCCAGGAAAGCGCTGAACATGTTTTCTCTAAACGCGAAGGGCCTGAATGAGCCTGAAAAAAGGTGCATGCTGCTGCATGACCTACGACGTCATAAGGCTAACCTAGCATTCATACAAGAGACACATTTCAAGGGAGGTAATCTCCCCATACTGAAATAAACTCTTCTCGACGGTGTACTACTCCACACACGGGGCAGCTAAATCCCGTGGAGTATCCATACTTTTTTCCCCTTCTGTCCCTTGGAAATGCGTAGATGTGAAAACTGACCCAGAGGGACGTTATTTATTCCTCAGGGGAGAAATTGGTTGTGTTGAGGTGACACTGGCGAATATCTATGCCCCTAAAAAGCCACCAGGATCATTTCATTGCCAAGACACTAGATAATCTGTTAGAGTTCACTAGAGGACAGCTGATACTAGGGGGTGACTTTAATGTCCCACTAATCCCCACCGAGGATACTTTCTCAGGACACTCCTCAGTAACACCTGCCACTAGAAAACGCATAGCACGTTCCTTACACAAAGCACAACTGATTGACGCTTGGAGACTACTTCATCCGACTGAGAGGGATTACACCTTCTACTCCACTCCACATAAGCAGTATTCAAGGATTGACTACTTCTTAATCCCCCATGCCCAACTGCACGCCATTCGTGACTCCTCGACCGGGTCTATTACATGGTCTGACCATGCCCCTGTTTTACTGTCATATGCCCTGACGGACAATCTCACCTCTAGAACGAGGACCTGGAGATTGAATGAAAGTCTCTTACAGGACGAAGAGGTCCTTAAGAACGTGGCCAGAGAATTGGATTGCTACTTTAAGACTAACAATACTCCTGACAGTAACCCCGGAATCGTCTGGGAAGCCCATAAAGCGGTGATCCACAGAGTTCTAATTAAACATGGGGCACGCATTAAGAAACAGCGCTCGGCACAGCTGACGTCGCTTCTTAATGATTTACATGCAGCTTTAGCTAGACACAAACATGCCCAAACTCTCTCCACAGAAGCAGAAATCCTGTTTCTACATAACAAAGTTACAGATCTAATGCAGTTTTGGGCTAAAGCTGCGATACAGGTTTGTCGGCACGTATCGTATAAATCAGGGAACAAATGTGGTAAGCTCTTGGCCAAATCATTGAGAGAACAGGTACTCGCCAACTACATCCCACATATCATGGCACCTTCTGGTCAGAAGATTACATTCCCTCAAAACATAGCATGAGAATTCAAGGATTTCTATTCGTCCCTTTACAACCTACAGAAGCCATCCCTCCCACCATAGCAAACTGAGGACTATTTGCTCAAGTCAGGCATGCCCAAATTGCCCACTGAAGTCAGTGAGTTGTTGGAAGAACCCATAACTATTGAGGTGATACAGGCGGCAGTTGGGGCCACTAAGCTGGGGAAAGCCCCGGGTCCGGATGGGTTCACTACACAATATTATAAAGTCTTACTACCTTCCCTCGGGGAATTCATGCACAAATTCTTCAACTCACTGGGTTCTGGCACGGCCATCCAACGAGATACGCTCTCAGCACATATTGTGGTGATCCCCAAAGAAAGGAAGGATTCTACTGCTTGCGGGAACTATAGGCCAATCTCACTCCTCAATGCAGACCTCAAAATTTTTACAAAAATATTGGCCACTAGGATCCAACTCTATCTCCCGTCCCTGATTCATTTAGACCAGGTGGGATTTGTCCCAACCAGGGAGGCAAGGGACAACACAATCAAAGGACTTAACCTCCTACATGTAGTCAATCATACTAAGACCCCCTGTGTTTTCCTAAGCACGGACGCAGAGAAGGCCTTTGACAGGGTGAACTGGCAATTTATGACTTCCGTTTTAAGCCATATAGGATTGGGCAACACGATGCTAAATTGGATAAATTCAATTTACATTGACCCCACAGCTCGTGTTCAGGCTAACGGAGTCCTGTCAGACTCATTTGCAATCAGGAACGGGACACGTCAGGGATGCCCTTTATCCCCGCTCCTTTTCGCCCTGTCAGTGGAACCCTTCCTGCGTACCGTGCGTGCCAACCCGGATATCACCGGTGTGGTTATGGGAGACTCGCAGCAGAAGATCGCTGCATATGCAGATGACATGCTGTTCTCGCTTACTAACCCAGTGGTCTCCCTTCCAAATCTTTTACAAGAATTTAGAACATATGGTAGTATTTTGAATATGAAAATCAATTTCAATAAGTTCGAAGCAATGAGCATAGGGGTGCCTCCACGTCTCCTTACAACCCTTAGGGACAGTTTTAAATTTAAATGGACTGCCACAGCCCTGAAATATCTGGGTACACATATCCCCTCCAAAATATCTCATATATTTGCCCTGAATTTTCCCCCGCTTTGACCACTGTTCGTGCTCTGCTCACCAAATGGCATACGGGGATACATTCTTGGTTTGGTAGATGCAATATCCTTAAGATGTGCATTCTTTCCAAATTTCTATACCTTCTACAAACCCTATCGATCCAAATCCCTTC
Source organism: Aquarana catesbeiana (assembly GCF_042186555.1). Classification (NCBI taxonomy): domain Eukaryota; kingdom Metazoa; phylum Chordata; class Amphibia; order Anura; family Ranidae; genus Aquarana; species Aquarana catesbeiana. The sequence continues at coordinate 592,199,550 of NC_133327.1, forward strand.
TTCATACTTCGACCAGACAAGTGCCCTTTTTTCGATTTCATATGGGCACATAAAAGGCCAAAACTTAAAAACGTCAGCTCATACTGCCCAAACAATATGGAGGACTGGCGGTTCCAGCCCTACGCAAATATCAATATGCAACCCATGTGACCAGATTTATTGACTGGAACCGTTATCAGTCCACTAAACTATGGACTCGGTTGGAACAGACTCAATGTGACATACCCCTGAACAGAGCACCTTGGTGCTATAATGTACTGCCAAGAGACATGAAGAATCATCCCGATAGGCACGACAGTGCGTACACGTTCATTTCTCTTTACACGATACGTCACTCGACTCCCCGCTCCGTCCGATCCTGGGAACTCCTGAGTTCACACCAGGATACACGGACCCTATCTTCTGCTCCCTGAGAAATTTTGGTTACTTCCAAGCCTCCCATTTCTTACTAAATGCCCAGTGGCCCACCACGTATGAACTCATGAGTTCAGATGCCCCATTCCATTTAGATCACTGGAGAGCGCTTCAACTCAACCATTTTCTTAAATCACTACCCCCTCCGGAAATTTTGACCGAGCCCTGAACACTTACGAAGCTTATTGTTCTGAAGAGGGAGCTTTGCCTCATGCCTTGTCTGTTTCCTACCAGTTGTTGATTACACCACCAGAGGGCCACTGGCTGCAATGCCTCGATGTGTGGGAACGAGATATGCAATGTATCTCCACAGCACGTCAAAGACAAAATATCCTCCATTTTACATATAGATCCTCAATATGCACAAAAATGCAGGAGACTAACTATAAACTAGTCACTAGATGGTACAATACCCCTGCAAAATTACATAAGATATTCCCTTCTTCCTCGGATCGCTGCTGGAGATGCCAGGGTGATCGAGGAACGATTCTCCACATCTTTGGGACCCGCCCCATTTTGGAGAAGTTCTGGAAGACCATCCAGCATACGATACAGAAGTTCACTGAGCGCCCCATTTTGGCTGATCCAGCCTTCTTTCTGCTCCATGCCTCTCATATATCAGGTAAGGTCTACAAAAAATCATTGATCCGCCACTTATTAGATGCCGCCAAGGCGTGCATTCCATTACTGTGGAAGTCCACACAAGCTCTGACCGTTGGTATGTGGCTCAGAAAGGTGGAGGACATCAAGAAAATGGAGGATCTTGTCCTTACGGCCCGACATCAAAATGAACGGTATACCAAGACATGGAACATGTGGAATATGTTTATATCTTATATATCTTTATATCTCTGATGAGTGCCGGGCACTCCTGGGAAGTGATACACCAGGTTAGAATAGCTCCCTTTTAGAGGGACTGATGTTTGAAGAAGTTGGGTGTCGACTAACAGTACTTGCTAGTACCTGTGGCCCGAATCACATGCATTCGCTGCCTCCCTGTGCCCCCTCTACCCCCTGTCTCCTTTCCCTTCCTCCCTCTCCTTCTTTCCTGCTAGCTGTTCCTCTCTAGTTCCTCCTTCCACATTGCTCTCCTTCTTTTCCCTCCTTTCATCTTAAACTATCTATCTTTGACTCTTCTTGATGAGAAAATGGAAAATAGAAGGGGTTTGCCCTCTCCGACTGTGTAACACTACAGTATAAGGTTTCTTTGTTCTGTTTTGAAGGATTAAAATTACTCAAGGGTTGCAGATAATTTTGCCTTGTTTTCAAGATATTATACTGTTAGAGGCTGCGACCTCAAATATTTCATATTTACCTGTCAATGATATTGTACTGGGCTTTACCCTTTCTTGAACTTGTATAAAAACTATAATTGAAAAAAAAAAAATGTACCCACCGTCAGGATCCACACAAGTGTCCGATAAGTTGTATGGCACGGATTTGTGAATAGCGATTACAATCCCGCGTGATTTAGATTAAGCATACGTACTGTAAAACCAGGATGTATAATACTTGTTGTGTAAAGCAGAGATATGGTCAGTGTGGAAATGGGTTTCTTAAAAAAAGGCTAGACCTACCTTAGACTTGTGAAAGTCATACAAGATCTGGGAATGTTTTGATGGTTCATTCAAGCCTCGGGCGTTGAAAGAGCACAGCTTCATGGAGGGTTTTGTCCAGGGACCTCCCATGGTACTAAAAAAAGGGGGGGGGGGGGGATGAAGGACAAGAAGAAGGATAAGAGGAAAGGAGGAAGAACTAAAAGGATAAGTGGGGAGGTCAGAGAACGAAAGGGGTAGACAACCCCTAAGGAGAAGGACAGAAGAGAGGGAAATAGAAATCAGATGCCAAGAAGTATTCTTGGTACCCTATTACAAACTATGTCAAATGGCTATAAAAGCCCACAGAGAATCATCTGTCCCACAATCGAGAAAACAGAAAGATTTTCTATAATCTATTCTGGGAAAAAACGAAACATTCACGACAAGAGTGGAGCAAAACCCACATGTTATAACCATAACAAATATAAAATATCAGGGTAATAAAGTGAGAGGGCTCTAATACTATAGTAGAACACATATAGTGAGCCCAAACGGCAGAACATATTCCGATATGGCGTATCCAATAGCAACAAACAAAGATGTATGTATGTATACACGTACATCCAAAGACATACACATACACATACATGCCTACAGATATCCATATATATTAACAGAGTTAGAACTCGATGAGACCAGACTCTGCCACTTAGTCAAAATGCAAACTTCAAGGGAAGTGCAGAGAATCACACCTAACCAGCAGAGGCATCAGAGCTGTAAGCAAGAAAGGACGTCCGATGCCTCCCGTGGAGTAGGCAGACAATAAGGGATCACAAACAGTAAAATTACCAAGCAGCTAAATAACCTGGTAGGCCGAAGACAAAAATAACAACAAAAAAAGGGGGGGGGGGGAGTTGTAGTTGAGTTTAAGAGAGGAATTGTACCACCGGGTTTCTTCATGCTCATTATAGCTCATTATAGGAGATGTATATATGCAAGAGGGAATGCACTGGTGTTGTCACTGTGGCCTCTGTGGACAATTTCAAAAACAAAAAAAAACAAAAAAAACTCAAGCCACCAAGAGAAGGACTTCCTTCTGTGTATAGTGGGTTGTGAGGCATGGTGGGTGCATGGTGGGTGCAAGATGATTAAAGTCATTGGGCGCCAGACACTTCTTGAATGCAAAAGAGAGTTTATTTCTCTTAACAAACCTTTGGGGGAAAGAGGGTTAGGGCCCGGACACCCTTAGGTAGTTGCAAGTTCAATTGGCGGACTCCGAGACTTCAACATCAGGACAGCCATGCAGGGAAAGACAATTCCTAGCACAAACATAACAGTTCCTTTCTCTTTCACTACAACCTCTCCTTGTAGTTTTTCAGTTCACTGAGCTCCCGGTCTTTCACTAGACCCACTGATTCACTGTCACTGAATCCCTTGAACTCCTCCAATCTTCACGGAGGTACCTTCCTCAAGCGTCACCGCCGCCTCTCTGCTGGGTCCTAGCTTGGCACTCAAGATACTTCTCAAGCTTCACCCCACTGGCCCACTCGATCCCTGGCTTGACACACAAGGCTGCTCTGCAAGCGTCACCTCTGCTGGCTAGGTCCTCGGCTTGATACCCACTGATTCCCGATTCTTCACCATCCCCGGTTGGTGAGAATGCTGCTCTGGTACTTGCTTCAGTTACTTACTGTGGTCCCTGGTAATAAGGTGGTTGGTCCCTTATTGGCGACAGCTTCCTGTCTACCTCTGACCATGACAGGTTCTCCGGCCGGCAGAACCGTCACTTTTGGCTGGACTGCAAGCCGCAGTCCCAACCCTGCGCTGCTCTCCCTCTTCTGGATAGGCCTCAGGCAGGCTAGCAGCCAGATGTGCCCAGGATGGGCCGAATCTCTGGCCTAGCAGCCCAGGTAGTGAAACACACGTCCACCCAGACAGCCATCCAGGTGGCACAGAACACAGATCACCTGACTCCACCCGAATATATAGCCTCTCCCAGCAGGCCAAGAAAATCCCTGCCCATTGGCCGAGACACAACATATACCCATAACCTGACCTTGCGTTGCTCTTCTAGTATCTAGTACCACCAAGTACCCGGCCACCTAGTGGTAGAAGAGAAAAGTGTAACAAGGCCAAACTTAGAGAGAAATTAATAGATCTCTAACAATCAACCAGGATAATTATTCCTGGCAAGTACATTTTTTTTTTTTAAAGTCTTTTTAAGGCCCCTGGACTTTATTTTTGTATACGAACACAGTTGTGCTCATAAGTTTACATACCCTGGCAGAATTTATGATTTCTTGATTTCTTGGCCGTTTCTCAGAGAACATGAATGATAACACAAAAACATTTCTTTCACTCATGGTTAGGGTTTGGCTGAAGCCATGTATTATCAATCAACTGTGTTTACTCTTTTTAAATCATAATTACAACAGAAACTACCCAAATGACCCTGATCAAAAGTTTACATACCCTGGTGATTTTGGCCTGATAACAAGCACACAAGTTGACACAAAGGGGGTTGAATGGCTATTAAAGGTAACCATCCTTACCTGTAATTTGTTTGCTTGTAATTAGTGTGTGTGTGTATAAAAGGTCAATGAGTTTCTGGACTCCTGACAGACCCTTGCATCTTTTATCCAGTGCTGCACTGAAGTTTCTGGATTCTGAGTCATGGGGAAAGCAAAAGAATTGTCAAAGGATCTGTGGGAAAAGGTAGTTGAACAGTATAAAACAGAAAAGGGATATAAAAAGATATCCAAGGAATTGAGAATGCCGATCAGCAGTGTTCAAACTCCAATCAAGAAGTGGAAAATGAGGGGTTCTGTTGAAACCAATCAGGTAGACCAACTAAAATTTCAGCCACAACTGCCAAGAAAATTGTTTGGGATGCAAAGCAAAACCCACAAATAGCTATAGGTGAAATACAGGACTCTCTGAAAACATGTGGTGTGGTTGTTTCAAGATGCACAATAAGGAGGCACTTGAAGAAAGATGGGCTGCATGGTCGAGTCGCCAGAAGAAAGCCATTACTACGCAAATGCCACAAGGTATCCCCATTTACAATACGTCAAACAGCACAGAGACAAGCCTTGAACCTTCTGGCACAAAGTCATTTGGAGTGATGAGACTAAAATTGAGCTTTTTGACCACAACCATAAACGCTTCATTTGGAGAGGAGTCAACAAGGCCTATGATGAAAGGTACACCATTCCTACTGTGAAACACTGTGATTCCTACTGTGGATCGCTGATGTTTTGGGGATGTGTGAGCTACAAAGGCACAGGAAATTTGGTCAAAATTGATGGCAAGATGAATGCAGTATGTTATAAAAAATACTGGAGGAACATTTGCATTCATCAGCCAGGAAGCTGCGCATGGGACGTACTTGGGCATTCCAACATGGCAATGATCCAAAACACAAGGCCAAGTTGTCCTGTCATTGGCTAAAGCAAAATAAAGTGAAGGTTCTGGAGTGGCCATCAGTCTCCTGACCTTAATATCATTGAGCCACTCTGGGGAGATCTCAAACGTGCAGTTCATGCAAGACAGCCCAAGAATTTACAGGAACTGGAGACTTTTTGCCAAGAGGAATGGGCAGCTTTACCATCTGAGAAGATAAAGAGCCTTATCCACAAATACCACAAAAGACTTCAAGCTGTCATTGATGTTAAAGGGGGAAATACACAGTATTAACAACTGGGGTATGTAAACTTTTGACCAGGGTCATTTGGGTAGTTTCTGTTGTGATTATGATTTAAAAAGAGTAAACACAGTTGATTGATAATAAATGGCTTTGGCCAAAGACTAACCCTGAGTGAAAGAAAAATTTTTGTGTTATCATTCATATTCTCTGAAAAATGGCCAAGAAATCATAAATTCTGCCAGGGAATGTAAACTTATGAGCACAACTGTAGGTCAAGCTCAGGTATTACATGGTATTTATTATATGACGATTCCTGAAATACTGCTTGCTTAGCGTACTTCCTAGGCTTTGACCATTGGGAGTTACATGGTTTGTTATTTTCCTACAGACCATTACAGTAACAGGGCACCCTCATCTGGTTACCTTTTGTCTTTGTAGTTATTAGCTATACCATAAAAAAGGCCTACTTATCTGTGGTATATATGTTATCATTCCCAACTCACTTTCTGCCACTGATCTTGGCATTTGTTCACTGTTTTGTGAGTTTGGTTTTATTCAATAAAAATACTGTGAAAGAAAACACTCGCAGACCAAGTTACTTGCAATCCAAGGTTTTACTGTATGTTTTTTCACTAGCACTGTATATAACACAAATCTAATATTTTTTGCACATATTGATTTGTATCATATAATTCATGAATTGTTAAGCTGATAGTTCTTGTATATTTATGGAGTGAATTTTATATTTGTATATATTTTATATTTATTTGGCACATGAACTAGTCATCACTTAGGTTGTTTTCGGTCTAATATTGGTATTCGCTAGCGCCGCCTACATAATATATATTATTATTTTAGTGTTCTTTGCACTTTATGGGAGACAGCAAGGTTGGATTACTGGTATACATTGGTGCTTTTTAGGTTTAGTATTGTTGTCACGTGGTGCACAGGTCTGTTATTTAGTAAAAAAAGCAACTAACCCTTGCAGGAAGGTCAGGCCCACTGCAAGGGAGGACTTGTAGTTTTGCCAGAGTTCAGCTTTAATAGCAATCTAGCTGCTTCCCTATGAATAGTTTCCTTTCCTGCATAAGAAGAGGACCTGTTTTCTTGAAGCAAGGCTGAGGAATGAATAAGTATAACATTTCACTTCCTGGGGTCACTGGCTGTTCCCACTGTGTGTATAAGGCCTCTTTCACACGGGGCAGATCAGTCATGATCCGCCCCGTGAACATCCGCTTGCTCAGCGGGGATAGCTCCGCCGATCCCCGCTGAGCAGGAAGATGACAGGTGCATCGCTGCACACTGTGCAGCGACGGACCTGTCAGAGCGCCGCTCTCCCCTATGGGGGGATCGGATGATGACGGTCCGTAGTGTCCGTCGTCATCCGATCCGATCCGAAAACGGAGGAAAAAGTAGGTTTTTCCTCCGTTACACTTTTCGGATCGGAGCGGGTCGGATGTCAGCGGACATGTCACCGCTGACATCCGACGCTCCATAGGGATGACTGTATGTCCGTTTTTCATCCGAAAACGGATGGATGAAAAACGGACATACGGATCATCCGTGTGAAAGAGGCCTAAAGGATTTTGTTTTTTGAAAGGATGCTTCTTCATCTGCAAAACAAGATCGCCTTGTGAATATTTACCTGCAAAGAAATACACTGAACCTTCTTTTTTCCATAAATAAATGTCTCTTAAAGCATTAAAGTGGTTCTAAAGCCAAGACATTTGTACCTTTATGCATTCCCTGCATTAAGGCAAAAAATGTACCAGTAGCAGTATTGCTCCCTCACCCCCCTAAATACTCACTCGACCCAGCTTTGTGCTTGTGTGTAGCTGCTCTCTCCCTGCATTCACAGGACAGAGAGGCAGAAGTGGGAGTCATTGGCTCCTGCTGCTGTCAACCAAATTCTGTGAGCAGAGAGCGGGTGCAGGGCCAAGCCACACTATGTATGTCTATAGACACACACAACCCGGCTTAGGAGTGACCCTGCATGTATGCCCCCATAGCAAGCAGCTTGCTATAGTGACAAACACAGATAAGGAGGAGCAGAGACCACCAGCAGGGGACCCCAGAAGAGGAGCTTTGGGGATGCTCTGTGCAATTACAGCAGGTAAGTATAACATGAAAAATAAATATGGCTTTACAACCACTTTATACAACAACAAAAAATGGGAGCCACACATTTAACATGTGATAAGCACAATATCAAATGAAAGAGGAGTTCCAGTATTGGGAAAAAATACAAATACTGTAGCTGCTAACTTTTAAAATAAGGACACTTACCTGTCCAGGAATCCCGCAATGTCAGTACCCCAAACCAATTCGTTCATCTGTTTCGGGTGCAGGCACCGGCATTGCAAGTAAGGGAAACTAGCTTTGAAGCCTTCAAGCTTCACAGCTTGTTTCCTACTGCGCATGCGCGAGTCTTGCTGCACTGTCTGAATTGTCCCACTGTCTTCTGGAACACACACAGGTCCCAGAAGGCAGCAGGAGGAAGGAGGAGGGGCCAGACATGACGCAGATCACCATGATCTTATCAGGAAGTGGGAGCGGGTGCCCATCAAAAGCTGGTACCCGCTCCCCCCAAAAAAAGCCAAATGTGGCAGTGGAGGGGGGAGGGAGCAAAGAAGCGGAGCTTCCCCTTTTGGGTGGAGCTACGCTTTAAATAAATAAAGTCATAACTGAACATTACAAATCAAATTTAGGGGTTGCTAATTATCAAGGATTACCCCTTTTGTAAGTGTGTCAAAGCAATTTATTATCTAACCTGGGACATGGAGATGTAGAGATGCCATGTAACAGGAAGCTGGTGGTGTAGGGTAATTAGAAGGTGCATATGTACCAAAGAAATTGTTCTTCATCTTTTTCATGAGGGTGCACCTGATGCTGGTTATTCAGTGCTTTCTTTTATAGCTCCCGTCACACCTCCAGAGATAACCACTTGGCTCTTGAGCCTATTAGCAATGGGATGGGCAAAATTGTGCCTAGTTTTAAAGGGTGGTGGTAAGGGTATGGATGATAAAGAAGATGAAGAGGGTGCATGGGTGTTAGAAAGATATGGAGGGATGGGTGTAAATTCTGGGGTTGGGGGAAAGATTGAAGGTGGGGAAAGTTAGAAAATACATTTGGAAAGCAGGGACAGTTGCATTATCCTACCAGAAAATGCAAATAGTGAGGAGTCAGAGGTAAGGTAAAAGACTATTGTTCTGGAGACCTGTTAATTGTCTGACTTTGGGGTGGAGGAATAGACTATGGGGTCAATTCACAAAGTTTTACTGCATGCAATAAGGGTATCATATTACTCATTTGCATACATTATTGCATTCAGTAAACTAAGTCCAAATTACAAAAAAAAAAAATTATATAAAGATTATTTACAGTAAAAAAAAAAAAAAAAATCACGATTCACAAATGGACCAGAGCATTAAAAAGCATGCAATAATTACCCTCAGGGTTTTGCTGGCGGTATTTGTCAAAAAACAACCTGGGGGTCAGGGGATCCCCAAGCTGTTTTTTGACAAATAGCTGATTGCTAAGCAGCGGGCCGAAAAGCTGGTCGCCGCAACCTTAACAACCAATAACTCATCAGCAGTATGAAGCAAAAAACAGCATGGGGTCCCCCTTGTCCATAACAGGCCCTTTGGGTTGCCAAATTCTTTTTAAAAAATGGGGTGGGGGTCCCCCCAAAATCCATACCAGACCTCATCTGAGCATACAGCCCAGCAGATCAGGAAAGGGGGGAAGAGTGCACGTCCCCTTCTGAACCATACTAGGCCACATGCCCTCAACATGGGGGGATGGGTGCTTTGGGGCAGGGGGGCTCTGCCCCCCACCCTAAAGCACCTTGTCCCCATGTTGATGGGGATAAGGGCCTCATACTCACAACTGTGGCCGGTGGTTGTGGGGGTCTGCGGGCAAGTATGCTAATCGGAATCTGGAAGCCCCCTTTAAGAAGAGGGTCCCCAGATCATGCCCCCCCCCCCCCCATGTGAATGATTAGACACAGACAGTTTTTGACAAATCTTTTATTAAAAATAGAAAAATTTAAAAAATAGTGTCTCGCGATGTGAAGGTTGGCTGCCTACTGCAGGCTCCACCACCTGACATTTCTTATATAGGTAAGGGGTGGGGCCACCTGGCTACATAACCTGGTAGCCCCACCCCTTGTGACATCACGGACCAGTATATGCTTACCTACATAAGAAATTTTAGATGGTGGAGCCTGCATTAGGCAACCAGCCTCCACCGACAGCAGGAGCGTCTTTGTTATTTTTTCTTTTTCAGGTCTGACGGACGGCGTGATGGATGGTGGATTTACATTGTGGGACACTAACTTTTGATGTTTTATTTTTTCATAAAAGATTTGTCAAAAACAATCTGTGTGTTTTTATTATCATGTGACACTTTTTTGGTGAATGGGTAGGGGTACGGTGTACCCGATACTCATTCACATGGGGGGGGTCATCTGGGTGCCCCCTTCTTCCAGATTCCAATTAGTCCCCACCGGCCATGGTTGTGGGGATGAGGCCCCCCCTTTTCTGACATGCTAGTCTACATGACTGGGGGGCCCCACGCCATTTTTTTTCATACTTTTTAATTGCAAACTTTTTTTTTTTTACAATCAGCTGTCAGCGGGAAAGCCCGCTGACAGCTGATGAGTCATCAGTTCTTAAGGACGCAGCGGCTGGTTTCCCAACCCACTCTTTAGCAACTAGCTCAATACGGTAAATTACTGCAATAACTAATGCGGTAATTACCGCTAAATTGAACAAATACCGCATTCGGTATTTAACTACAAATTCCTAGAAAACTGAACACTAGCACAATTGTTACCGCATGCGTTTTTTTAATTGCATTTTACTAGCTGTTAATTAACTCTGTGTGAATTGACCCCATTGTCTCTGTGTATGGAATTTCAAAGTGTAGCCAGTAGACCCATGTGTGTATTTTAGCAGTCTGCCATGGGAAATGTGTACCAGTTCTTCCACATCTGCCATCATATTAATTCTGGAATGCCAGTCATTCAAAGAAGGCTGGTGCATAAATTTCCAATCTGGCAGAATTATTAATTTGGCTACATTAGGAATATGGAATAGCAAAGTGTAATTGACTCAAGTGGTATGGATGTGTCAATGCCATCAACCCATATAATATTTAAAAATATGCACAAACCTCTAATTGGGATTTTTAAGGCAATGAGAACAATTGAATTAAGTAAAAAATAATTTAATAAAAATATAGATATAAATACATAGAACAAAAATTGATAAGTAATTCTTCCTCATGTCACAAACATAACATAGTTTTAAAAAAGCACAGTGAATATTGAATAGAATGAAAGAAAGTGATACATCATACTACAAAATACAATCACCACAAATTCAGAGGTTGTGTCAAGTAGCAGAATTCCAACGCGTTTCAACTTATATTATTTAATAGAGTCTTCCTCAGGGAAAATTGTATCACCATCTAAGAAAGATCAAAATCACAATGTTATAAGCTACATACACATATCACATTTAATGCAAATGGTCAGAGTGACTACTAAACCACTTACATTCTCTATCTGCATTTAATAAGCAACAACTAGTGCGTTCATAGTATCAGAGTGAGAGGTTCCAGTCCTCCATTTACCCCAGCTGCCAGTGAAAGATCCCAATAATGGCATTCCAAGCACCAATACTTGATGGCTATATAAAACATATATGAAAGGGGTAGTGAGAAAAGCCCCCCCCCCATATACATATATAGGTAAGCTCCAAAGATAAACCCCCCTAAGAATGTTCAGTTGTTCCTAAGCCAGAAACTTACTTGAATAGGAGGGTGCAGGGGTTCGTCCAGGCCCAGGTCGGACCATCAGATAGTCAGCATTCACTGATAACCTCCTTCGGTTGAGAACCGAGGGGAAGAATGGCGCCATTTGCCGTCCCTGGCGTCCTTTTAAATGGTGTGGGAGGTGTAGAAGCGCCACGCCGACGTGATGATACGGCATGTCCCAATATGTGAGCCAGCCAGACAGGATGGCCACCATGATGGAAGAGGGCAGTGCCCACCAGTGGAGCAGTGTCAGGGCTGGCTCTGCTCTTCCTTCTCTGAGCTGGCCGCTCAGCTGTCGGCTAATTGCCAGCTCTCAATTCTCTCCACAGTTAACCAGCTGTTGTGGATCTGCTCGTCAGTCCCGCCTACTTAAAGATCTCCAGCTCACTTCATTCCGGCCTTCGCCTTGGTCACATCACAAAAAAAACCATCTCCTGCGTTCCTGTTTGGCTTTGCTGACATCCCTTCTGGCTCCTTATCCTCCTTGCTGTTCCTCTACTTGGATCCCTGACTTCTGGCCTGGCTGATTACCTGATCTGGTTACTGAACTCTGGCTTGGCTGATTACCCGATCTGGTTACTGAACTCTGGCTTGGCTGACTACCCAATCCGGTTACTGGGCTCTGGCTATGCTTTGACTACGGTTACTCTATTTACCTTTTTATTAATAAACAAGTGTGATTTTACTGTTCTTCTGTCTTGTTCTGGTTCATGGTTTCTGACAGTAGGCGAAGACCATGAATTCAGAAGATACAGTCAGTCCACTTGTTGGTAATATTTTTTCCAGATTGGATGAGCAAGATCACTGCATGGATCAGTTTGCCATGGTGTTACAAACACTCCTGAGTCGCACGGCTCACCTAGAATCCCCCACTGTGGCTGCTCCGGTACAACCTGAGTTGCAGGCCGTCTCTGCTGCTGAGGCAGTCTCTGTGCAGGCACCCGTCTTAAATATTACCTCTATAAGAGGTATGTCTGGTTCTGCCCCACTTTCCCAGCGATTTTGGGGGCGATCCAGTTCAATGCAGAGGGTTTCTCAACCAAGTTGAGATATACTTTGAGATGCTGCCCCAGGCATTTCCCACTATGGGAGACGCAAAAACCTGTTGTCTTGAGTTACCCTGAGTTTGTGGCCTCCTTAAAAAGGGTATTTGACGTTCCTGCACGCTCCGCTTCTGCTGCCAAGTGCCTCATGTCCATCAAACAGAGTACGAGAACTGTTGCCGACTACACCATTGAGTTCCGTACTCTGGCAGCTGAGGTTGCTTGGAACAATGGGGCCCTTGTGGCTGCTTTTTCTCACGGTCTTTCGGATTCCATCAAAGATGAGATAGCAGCCCGAGATATACCTACTGAGCTGGAGAGCTTGATCTCATTTGCCATCCTCATTGACGCCAGACTCAGAGAAAGACTTTCTTTTAAGTAGCGCTTGCGGAAGCCTCCTGTACGTTTGCCTCCAGTGAAGATGAACCCATGCACTTGGGCTTCATGCGTCTCTCTGCAGATGAGAGAGCCTTTAGGAGGAGGGAGAGATTGTGCCTTTATTGTGGCCAGGCAGGTCAATTTTTGAAGTCTTGTCCTACCCGTCCTGGGAACACCTGAACCTTGAGGTCCTGTCATAGACAGACCTTAGGTGGTGTTGTGTCGTCCCCAGTTATCCAGAAGGATAAGTCCCTGGTTTCGGTCACCCTTTCTTGGGCTAAGTTGTCTATCGAGATACAGGCTATAATCGGCTCTGGGGCTGCAGGCCTGTTAACTGATGCTGCCTTTGTGTCAAAGCACTCAATTCCACTGCAGCTGCGTGACACTCCACTTGCCATTAAGGCTCTTGACAGGAGACCTCTACGGCCTGCCCATGTGACTCATGAGACAGTTCCGTTCTCCACAGCCATAGGGGCTCTTCACCATGAGATAATCCAATTCCAAGTGATTTCCTCTCCTAAGTTTCTGCTGGTTATTGGTTATCCTTGGTTATAGAGGCACAACCCCTCTTTTCATTGGCTTCGTGCTGAGGTTCTGTCCTGGTCACCACAATGCAGTGAAACATGCTTCTGGAAGGTAGCCAAGGTCCTGTGTACCTCTTCACTTTCCTCCCTGCCAAAGGAGTACCAGGATTTTAGCAATGTCCTTGACAAAGGTCAAGCCGGTAGTTTGCCTCCACACCGGCCATATGATTGCGCAATTGACCTTCAACCTGGTGCCACTCCCCCTCATGACCGGGTTTACCCCTTATCGGTCTTGGAGGATAAAGCCATGGAGGAATATGTTGCAAACGCACTTTCTCTGGGTTTCATCTGCAAATCCTCGTCTCCTGCTGGTGCTGGTTTCTTCTTTGTGAAAAAGAGGAGCGGTGAACTGAGACCTTGTATTGATTATAGGGGTCTCAGTCATTTCACGATTAAGAATGCCTACCCGATCTCGTCGATTACAGAGTTATTTGACTGCCTCAAGGGAGCAACGGTTTTCACGAAGCTTGATCTGAGAGGGGCTTACAATCTCGCGAGGAATAAGGAGGACGACGAGTGGAAAACTGCATTTAATACGAGATCAGGCCATTATGAGTATCTCGTAATGCCTTCTGGCCTTTGTAACACCCCGGCAGTTTATCAGGAATTTATTAATGATGTCTTCTGAGATTTGTTGCAGTCATGCATGGTGGTTTATCTCGATGATATCCTCATATTTTCCAAGTCCCTGGAGAGCCACCACACAGATGTCTGTTGTGTGCTTCAGAAATTAAGAGAGAACAATCTCTATTGTAAACTGGAGATGTGTGAGTTCCATCGGGAACAGGTTAAATTCCTGGGCATGTCATTTCCACTGCTGGTTTTTCGGTGGACCCAGAGAAACTTTCGTCAGTCCTACAGTGGCCTTGACCCATGGGGTTACGTCTTCTGTAGCGTTTCCTGGGTTTTGCCAACTATTATCGGAAGTTTGTTCGTAACTTCTCGTCTCTGGTCAAGCACCTGACCGATATGACCAGAAAGAACGGTAACCCACAGAGTTGGTCTCCGGAGTCCATTAAGGCCTTTGAAAGTGTCCAGGCTGCTTTTGTTTCTGCTCCTGTGTTGGCACATCCTGATCCTACGTTACCTTTTATCCTTGAGGTTGATGCTTCTGAGACTGGTGTTGGCGCCCTTCTGTCTCAACGTCCTACCTCTGAGAGTGCTATGCATCCTTGTGGCTACTTTTCCAAGAAATTGTCACCTGTAAAGTGCAATTACGAGATTGGTGACAGAGAGCTGTTGGCAATCATTTTAGCCCTGAAAGAATGGAGACATCTCCTCAAAGGTACCACTGTGCCGGTTCTCATTCTTACTGACCATAAGAATCTCACATTCTTGTCTGAAGCTAAACGCCTCTCTCCCAGAAGGGCGCGATGGGCTCTTTTCTTGTCAAGTTTTAATTACATTGTCTCATTCTTCCCCTTTACTAAGAATGTAAGGGCTGACGCCTTGTCACGACAATTTTCCTTCACTTCCAAGTTGGAGTCGGTTCCGGTTCCTATGATTCCTCCTGATCGTATTCTGGCTATGGTTTGCACCAGTCTTACTTCTCCTTTGGGTGACAAAATTCTTGCTGCTCAGGTTGATGCTCCTCCTGAGAAACCCTGTGACCGCTGCTTTGTCCCAGAGTGTCTCCATACTGCCGTGCTCCAGACTTACCATTCTCCCAAGGCAGCTGGCCACCCTGGTAAGAATCAACTCGTTTGGGCCATTTCCCAACAATTCTGGTTGCCTAGTCTACGTGCTGATGTAACTGCCTTCATAGCTGCCTGTTCCATGTGTGCTCAGAGTAAGACTCCACGACACCTTCCAGTGGGCCTCTTACAACCCATACGCAATGGAGAGAGGCCCTGGACCCACCTGTCTATGGATTTCATTGTGGAGTTGCCCAACTCCCAAGGCAACACGGTTATCCTTATGGTGGTTGACCGGTTCTCAAAGATGTGTCATTATATTCCACTTAAGAAGTTCTAAGGAACTGGCTTCCATTTTTGCTTGGGAGATCTTTCGCTTACATTGGCTATCCAAGGTGATTGTCAGGGGTAGTGAGTTTGTGTCCCGGTTCTGGCAAGCCTTTTGTGCACAGCTGGGAATTCAGCTTGCTTTTTCCTCTGCGTATCTCCCGCAGTCTAATGGGGCCGCAGAACCAGCCAATCAGTCCTTGGAGCAATTCCTACGTTGCTATATTTATGACCATCACAACAACTGGTCAGACCTATTACCATGGGCAGAGTTTGCTCACAACAGTGCCTTGAATTCTGCTTCCCGATTGTCTCCGTTTATGGCGAAGTATGGTTTCCAACCTTCCAAGTTGCCTGACTCGTTTGTTCCGCAGAGTATTCCTGCGCTAGAGGAGCATCTCCATGGTCTTTGTTACACTTGGGCACAAGTCCAGGAGGCTTTGCATCATGCTAATGATAGGTACAGACTTCATACTGACCGCAGATGCCTGCCTGCGCCTTCCTACCAGGTTGGGGACAGGGCCTGTCTGTCATCTCGCAACCTCCGACTTCGTGTTCCCTCACTGAAGTTCGCACATTGATTTATTGGGCCTTTCCGTATCCTTTGCAGGATTAACCCAGTGGCTTACGCATTGGACCTTCCTCCTAGTATGCGCATCTCAAATGTGTTTCATGTCTCCTTATTGAAACCGTTGGTCTGCAACCGCTTTACCACCTCGGTGCCATGTCCTCACCCTATACAGGTGGAGGACCATGAGGAGTATGAGGTACAATCCATTGTTGACTCCCGTAGGTTCCGTGAGCGCATACAGTACCTGGGGCATTGGAAGGGGTATGGTCCGGAGGAACACTCCTGGGTCTCATCCTTGGATGTACATGCTCCTGCCCTCCTCCGTGATTTCCATAGACATTTTCCCCTCAAGCCCAGTGGTCCTCCGAGGGGGAGGGGTCGTTGAGGAGGGTGGTACTGTCAGGGCTGGCTCTGCCCTTCCTTCTCTGAGCTGGCCGCTCAGCTGTCGGCTAATTGCCAGCTCTCATCTCTCTCCACAGTTAACCAGCTGTTGTGGATCTGCTCATCCGTCCCGCCTCCTTAAAGATCTGCAGCTCACTTCATTCCTGCCTTCGTCTTGGTCAAATCACAAGAAACCATCTCTTGCGTTCCTGTTTAAAGACTGGCTTTGCTGACATCTCTTCTGGCTCCTTATACTGTTTGCTGTTCCTCTACTTGGATCCCTGACTTCTGGCCTGGCTGATTACCTGATCTGGTTACTGAACTCTGGCTTGGCTGATTACCCGATCTGGTTACTGAACTCTGGCTTGGCTGACTACCCAATCCGGTTACTGGGCTCTGGCTATGCTTCCTCTACTTGGATCCCTGACTTCTGGCCTGGCTGATTACCCGATCTGGTTACTGAACTCTGGCTTGGCTGATTACCCGATCTGGTTACTGAACTCTGGCTTGGCTGACTACCCGATCCGGTTACTGGACTCTGGCTATGGTTAGACTACGGTTACTCTATTTACCATTTTATTTTTATTAATAAACAAGTGTGATTTTACTGTACTTCTGTCTCGGTCTGGTTCATGGTTTCTGACAAGCAGATAGATACACTGGAGGCAAAATGACGTTGCGTCAAGCCAGCATGTGAAACTGGGGCGTTACGCGGCGTCATCCCCTGTGTTGGAGATGCCCACATCCATGAGAGGATGTCTTGCAGTGTAATGATCTGTCTGACAGGATGATAACATCCGAACAAGCAGACCACCGCAATGATGGAATGGCGGAGTGGAGTGCCTCAAAGGGCACCTGGATACCGCAAGGCTGGTGGCATGCACCGATTGGTCATCACTCCCATCTACTCCAAAAATTTTTTTGAAACAGACGGAGTGAGGGCCAATAGGGACTAATAACCACCGACACATAGAGTCCCCAGCTTGAACAAGGTTCAAGCTCCAGGATGGGAATGCCACGATGTCAAAATAAGGAACCGTGGCCCCCCTGTATCGGGTAGAGGTGGATGGGCAGAGAGGGTGAAGGTCCTATAAAGTAGGAAGTCAAAGGAGGCAAACAAATAAACCGTATCTCACTCTAGACACTGGAAAACTTTCAGGCCACATGTAAAGTTTTGCCTACATAAGAAAAAAATACCATAAATAATAATGAATTATACATAATGGTGGAGGTCCCTGGGCCCTACACACCCCTGGCCCAGAGTGCCTGGCTGGGCCCAGGGAAGGAGAGTGAGAAAAGGCCCCAGACACAAACCATAAAACTAACCTAAATATATAGTTGTATATATATATATATATATATATATATATATATATATATATATATATATATAAACCCTCCAAGCAATGTATCTCATGTTCAATAGTTCGAAAACGGCCCAGGGGTCCCCAAGGGTAGCCCCCCAGGGGAGGCTAGTCAAAAAAAGAAGAAGAAAAGGAAGAGAGAAGGTCCCAAACAGAATAGTCATTCCAAGGATACTGATCTAGATGGTGTGTTGCCTCAATGATCTTACAGGAAAAAAAGGCAGCTCAAACTAATGGATTCCCAACAATTAGGATAAGAGACATGGAATTTAGGATATACAGTCCCTTAGTCTGTCTTACCCGAGCTGAAGCCATCTAAAAAGGGTCTAAAGCTCTCCATTTCGTTTAAACCAGGGGGAGTTGTGGCCCTAAGGTGTCTGATCCAGCGCATTTCACGCTGGAGCAGAACCTTATTCCACTCACCCCCCCGATGGGTAAATGTAGCCTATCCAAAACTGAAAAATTAACCTTAGGCATCCTATAATTATGATGTCTAGCCATGTGCCTTCCTAATGGTAGGTATAGATTGCCTATACGCATGCTGTGCATGTGTTTCTCTATTCGTTTGCCAAACTCTTATCAGGTCTTCCTGACTTAGAAGGCACTGCATTGGCATTGCATAAGGTACACAACGCCTTGTGTCCTGTAGTTGGCAAAGTGGCATAGACAAAAGATCTCCCCATTCGGCAAAGTTAATGTGGTCCTCCTTCCAATGACTGCACACTGTGAGCAGGATCCACATGGGTAGGTACCCCAAGTTTTGCATAGATCTTTTCTTGCATTTCCCCTGTACTCACTTTGCGTTAGCATATTTCCAATGGAACCTGATTTCTTGTATGTAATCTGGAGTCTGGGTGTCACCAAACCCCCCAAGATGGGATCCTCTGTGAGGATCGGCCAGTGCTTAGAGATGATCTTTCTTATCCGATTGTGTTCATTAGAAAATCTCATAATGATTCTAGTTGTTGTATCTGCTTTCCTTTCAATTTTAGTTTTAAAGATCAAGTCCCGGGGGGCGTGGCTAAGATGGAGACCTGAGAGGACGTGTTTGTCAGGAGCTCCGCATCTGAGAGGCTGAAATATCCGTTTTTAACATAGGAATCTCGCTTTCCACCCTAACTGTGCGGCACAGGCTGACCCTGGGTATGAGAAAAGGCAATTCAGGTTCGAATCGCAAGCGGAATTCTACCTTTAATTCTCCGCCGCTGTCCCGGGCTGCACGTGCTCTCGCCAGGAGCAACATGGCGTCTCAAACAGACCAGGCAGACCCGTCCGCCCTGGGGACTGAGCAGTTTAGTGCCCTAATGCAAGCCATCACGGGCTGCCAGACAACGTTAACGGCGAAAATCGAACAGATACAGATGGAGATGGGCCTGGTGAGGAGAGACATGGACAAGTTCCGAGACAGGCTCTCTGAGTCCGAGAGAAGGATCGGGGACACGGAGGACACACTCCGGGAGCATGGTGCCTCCCTCCGCACTTTACAACTAAAAATGAAAGCTGTGGAGATGCGTGCGGAGGATCAGGAGAACAGGAACCGGAGGAACAACCTCCGTATGGTGGGCCTTCCTGAGGGAGCCGAAGGCCGTGACCCAGCTGCATACACGGAGAAGCTCCTGCGTGATCTGCTGCCACAGGCCCCTTTCTCCCCTTATTTTGCAGTGGAGAGGGCGCATAGGATGCCATCCGTGAGGGGTCCACCGGGAGCTCCCCCTCGGACCTTTATCTTCAGGTTACTGAACTTCAGAGACCGAGATCTGGTGCTCCGTGAGGCACGTAAACTGGAGGAGCTGCGATATGAAAATGTTAAAATTATGATGTTCCCGGACTATTCTATGGAAACGCAGAGGCAGAGGCGCACTTTCGACCATGTCAAAGCCCAGCTGAGAGTGAAGGGACTGAAATACAATATGCTTTTCCCGGCCAAGTTGAAGGTGGTGGATGGTGAGTCGTCTAAGTTCTTTACATCCCCTGAAGAGGCAACCCGCTGGCTGGAGTCCCTCCCGGGGGCTCGCTAATCCCGTTCTCCGCCCTACATCCCCCCTTCACTTTGAGTCCCCGGTCACATGTTGTTTTGCCCGCACATTAGCCACCGGGTTTTAATGTTCTCCTGGGGCTGTAATCCTTCCCCGCTGGGTGAGACTCTGCAGTGCAGGGAGTACTTTCCCCCCCTCCCGGGGCTCGGTGGAGGGAGCGTACTGTCACGACTCATGCGGAGAGGCAGAGAGACATTGTGGTGTCCAGGGGTGATGCTCTTTTCCCCCGTGTCCTGAGCTGTTTCCCAGGTACTTTCTGGGGTGGGCGTGGGCGGGCGGCCATGACCGGATCTGCTGTGCGCCTCCAGCGCCCTGCCGCCCCTGCAATCTGGAGCTGAGGATCCTCCTGTGTCTCCCAGAGGGACTTTCTTTCAAAAGCTCCTCTCCCTATGATGTTCGGCCGCGGAGATGAGGGATGGATTCCGGACCTTTGATTCTACAGCTGCGAAACACACATGTAACTATACCTGCTTTTATGACCCAGAGTTGGGACCTATGGCTATGTCGGGACTGACTGTCACATATTGTGGTTCTCCAGGGGACTTGGAGGGGGGATGCACATTGATAAAAAGGGGGGAGAACTCATCTTCCATTTATATTTTGAGTTTCAGTTATCTTTGCAAAACTTACTCTGTCATCACAGGGTTAATTAGTAAATAAGTCTGTGCCCTTAGCTTGTTCTAAGTGTAAAACAATAAGTGTTCTGAATAGATTTGTTCCTATCTAGGTGAATTACTATTCTATCTTTGCAAAACTTACTCTGTCATCACAGGGTTAATTAGTAACTAAGTCTGTGCCCTTAGCTTGTTCTAAGTGTAAATGTATATGTTCCTATATACATGGTTTATTATTACAAGCTGCCTCCAGACATAACGGTTGGCGGAGTGTCCTGCTTCCGCTTTTTGGGAAGAAGTCCTGGGTGTGTTCCTTCTTGCGCACTTCCCCCACAGGATTCTTTCCTACACTATAGTTCTATAAGTGTTTGTTGGGATAGGTTTGGGTACGCAGACACCCTGAGATATGTTTATCAGGGTGTGGGGTGGGTTGGGTGGGGCTTTATGTTTTTGGTTTAGTTTTACGAATTTTTCTTTTTCTTTTCCTTTTTTATGTATTTGTTTAGTTTGCTCATACTTGATCGGACAGAGTGTAATACTGCTAAGTAAGCATAACCTGTGGTGCTCCATGATACTATGCTGGCTACTAAGGGCCAGCAGGCCCTCCATGACTCTAGGCTCGCGGGGCGTGTCAGTCTCTTCGGGTCCTGACTACAGGGATCTCCGGTTACTCATCCCCCCCCCCCCCTTTTTTCTCTATAGTATGGCTCCATTGAAAATCTTATCATGGAATGTCAGGGGTCTCAACAATAAAATTAAACGCTCCCTGGTCTTTGAAAACATAAAAAAATACAATCCCCAAATTTGCATATTTCAAGAAACCCATTTAGTGGGAAGCAAAACTATGAGTCTTAAGCGCCCCTGGGTACGGCATCACTATCATGCCTCCCACTCGAGCTACTCTCGTGGGGTTAGCATCTTGATACACTAATCCCTGGGTTGTGAGATCCTTGGGGTAAAACTGGACCCGGAGGGACGATATGTGCTGCTCCATGTGCTGGTCGACACGATTGAACTGGTGATTGTGGGGGTATACTTGCCACCCCCAGCTAATATGTCCCTCCTCCAATCTATTGCTTCGCAATTGGCACAATTTCCTACAGATAATGTAATCCTAGTAGGAGATTTTAATATCCCACCCAACCCCTCTTTGGATAAGTTATCATCAGACTCCCAAACAGAATCTGCCCTCTCTAGATGGGCGCAGGTGTTCGGGTTGATGGATGTCTGGCGCTGGAAGCACCCCTCAGATCGCATGTATTCCTGCCACTCCTCATCACATAATTCGCTATCCCGTATCGACCTCCTGTACGCAAGCGTCACTATGCTCCCCAAAATACAGGATATCACCATGCTCCCGCGTGGTGTATCAGACCACTCACCGCTACTTTGCTGCATCCAAACTACAACACCCGCAGCAGATAGAATTTGGCGCCTATCAAAATTCTGGATAACACACCCCACTATTGAGTTTGAAATAAACAGTCTAATTAAACAATTCTGGTCTCTTAATGCAGACACCACCTCACCGGGGAACGAATGGGAGGCATTTAAGGCCTATATTAGAGGTTGCTATATCTCATCAATTGCCACTGAACGCAAAAACGATCTGATTACACTGGAGCAGGCGGAGGCAAATGCCCAGGCCCTTGAGGCTCGATATGTTCAGACTGCTAATCCCATAACAGGCCAGGACATGAAGGTGGCATATAGGGAGGTAATGTTGCTCAGGGTGGCCAAGGTAAACAAACGCCAACTAGCCCAAACCCAAAAAATTTTTGAACAGGGGGATAAAACAGGAAGACTGCTGGCCTGGATTTCTAAGGAGCAGTCCTCAGTTTCCGCTATAGCGCGACTTAGGAAGGAGGACGGGACTTTGGTGGCTGCCCCGGGGGAAATCAATGCCAGTTTTGTGAAATACTACTCTGAGCTGTATTCCTAGGGTGAACTACACCATGGAAGAACTATCTGAGTTCCTAAATAGAGTGTCGTTCCCGGTCCTTTCCTCTTCAGCGAGAGAAAGTTTGGAGGCACCGATCACCCTGGAGGAGGTACAGATTGCACTAGCCTCAATGCAGACAGGTAAAACTCCGGGGCTGGATGGATTCCCATCAGAATTTTATAAACAAAATATGGAGGCAGTGGCACCCAGGCTACACCACATGATCACCAAAACATTGCAGGAAGGGGCCCTTCCTTCCTCCATGGCCCAAGCTATTATAATAGTGATTCCCAAGGCGGGTAAAGACCCTCAGCTCTGCTCATCATATCGACCAATATCCCTCCTTAACTCGGACGCTAAAATACTGACAAAAATCCTTGCCAGACGCCTAAATGAGGTGATTCTCACCTTGGTCCATGAGGACCAGTCGGGCTTTATGCCTGGCAAAGGTACGGACATCAATCTCCGTAGACTGTACTCGGTCTTGGCCTCGGGGGCTGGGGACGGCTGCCCTGCAGTAGTGGCCTCCCTGGATGCAGAGAAAGCTTTCGACTCGGTTGAGTGGCTGTATCTGTGGGAGGTCCTCCGTAGGTTCGGATTTGGTCCAGTCTTTGTCTCCTGGGTCAGGGCCGTGTATGGGGATCCGACGGCAAGGGTCCGCACAGGCACTGTCCTGTCTGCACCCTTTTCTCTGAGTAGGGGTACGAGACAGGGATGCCCCCTGTCCCCGGGGCTTTTTGCACTTGCTATAGAACCCATGGCAATCCTCCTTCGGTCTGATCCTGCGATACAGGGTATTCCTATAGGCCCCCTCCATGAAAAAATATCACTATATGCCGACGACACACTCTTATATCTCAGGGATGATGGCATTTCCCTGCGGACTGCGCTCTCGGTGATCAACGAATTTGGGAGGTACTCAGGGGTCTGCATAAATTGGGGTAAATCTATACTATTCCCACTCCATTCTGGCACCGATCCCCCCCCCCCCAGACGAACAGCTTCAAAGGGTCTCTCAGTTTAGATACTTGGGGGTGGAGATTCACAGGGACCTAAAGCAGTTTATTCCTCTGAATTTGACCCCGGTGGTGTCCCAACTATCCCATAGATGTGCAGTTTGGAAGAACCTTCCGCTCACACCTGTGGGTAGGGTGAATTTGGTTAAGATGACCGTCCTGCCCAAGTTCACTTACCTTTTTAGGCATACTCCTATACCTTTACCAGTCTCTTTCTTTAACAAACTAGATAGCATAATTACTTCCTTTGTATGGAAGGGAGCAATGCCTAGGATAGCTAAATCAACGTTGCAACTACCAGTCACTTTGGGGGGTTTGGCTCTACCGTGTTTCTTAAAATACTATTGGGCAGCAGTCCTGGTCACTGTTAAGTGGTGGCTGTCCAAAACACCGATGAACTAAATTGGAGGCGGCACTGCTGGGCTCGCATGAGGAGCTCAATGTCTTAATACACAAAGGACCTAAATCCAACCCCCGGGTGACTACGCCCATGAGGACGACAATTAAAGTGTGGGATACTGTGGCCTCAAAGATGGGGAAACCGAATACGTGGTCCCCCCTGACCCCACTGTGGGGTAACCCCCGCTTGTCCCACTTTGCTTCCATGCCTGACCCAAATGTGTGGGTCAGGTATGGAATCACAACCCTGGGTGACATCGTTTCTGAAAGACAGCTACTTACTTTTGATGACCTAAAACACGGTAGAGATCTACCGAACCACATGTTCTTCCGGTACCTGCAGCTACGCCACGCATTCCGGTCCCAATTCCCTAATGGGATAGATCTACAGCTATCTGACATAGAAAATATGTTGCAATATCTAGACGGGGGTACACTCTCTAACATTTATAATAAGCTGGTAGTCCTGGATACCTCTAAAGTCTCACGATTGTACACAACATGGCAGAATAATATCCCTGGCCTGACGGACGAGGACTGGGAGGAGGGGATTCAGCAATATTTACCCCTAATGATCTCAGCTAGAGACAGATATACCCAGTTAAAATTTCTTCATCGGGCCTACTACTCCCCTGCACGCCTAGCAAGAATCTACCCGGGTAGATCGGCAATATGTCCTAGATGTGGTACAGATGGTGCAGACTTCATTCATGTGGTTTGGTCCTGTCCTGTGGTAGAGGGTTATTGGAGGGAAGTCCTGTCTGAGATTAACTCTATAGGTGAGCTCACGGTCCCATTTAGTCCCATCCCACTTCTCTTAGGTATTTGCGATTTCCTTGAAGCCCCCCAGAGGAAGAAACTATTTGTATTTTATACGTCCTTCTACGCGAGGAAGGCTATTCTTTTACAATGGAATCAGGCACAGCCCCCCACTAAACAGGTCTGGTTGTCCCTGGTAAATGCCGCTCTGCCCCTCTACAAATTACACACTCCCGTTGGAAGTCTTCATTTGTACTACAGTTCCTTCTAAGGAAGTCTAAGAAACTGGCTGAATTGGATTGACCTCTTAAGTGGCTCAGGATGGAAACTGTCTGCGTGCAGCACCGTATTGCCAGTGGTTTCCTTCCTGTAAACCCTATTTAAAAGTCCACCCACTTGGTCCTTGGAAATGGTAATATCCAAGAAGTTGACTTCATGGGAGTCATGTGTCATAGTAAAGAAAAGATTGAAGTTATTCTGATTCATGAGATTCAGACAATCCCTAAATTTACCCTCTGGACCATCCCAGATGATTAGTATGTCATCAATGTATCTCTGCCACATACAGATGTGGCGAGCATACATGGATGACATTTCTCCTAGCAGAAAATCTTTCTCCCACTCCCCAGGTACAGGTTGGCATATGAGGGTGCACAGCACGTCCCAATAGCCACTCCCTGCACCTGGAGGTAGTGGGAGCCCTTAAACACTAAAGTGTTGTGTCTTAAAATGAAATCCAACATCTGGAGGACAAAAGCATTGAACCTCATGTCCATAGTGGCCCATTGTCTGAGAACCTGTTCAATAGCTGCAATCCCCAGATCATGCGGGATACTATTGTAGAGTGATTCTACGTCAACTGTAACCAGTATTGCAGAGTTGGGGATCACCAAATTGTCAAGAATTTGTAATAAATTAATCATATCCCTTGTGTACGAGGGTAAGTCCATAACATGAGGCCTTGGGTGTTGATTTATTATTTGACTAATACCTTCCATGATAGAGCCATTTCTGGAGATGATAGGTCTTCCTGGGGGATCATCAAGATTTTAATGCACCTTCGGCAGGGCATAGAAAGTGGGCAAACAGTGGTGCCGTGTTCGTATAAAATCCCACGTATCTCTATTAATGGCGCCCTGATTGAGGGATTCGTCAATGAGGCAAAGGAATTCCTGATTGAATTTATCTACCAAAGCCGGGGAGATTTTTTTATAACATTTAGTGTTATTGAGTATGTTCAGGCACATTCTTTCATATTTAGCATTGTCCATCAGGACAATATTTCCCCCTCTATCCGATGCTTTAATTGTGATGTTCATGTCATTCCTAATGGTTTTAAGTGCATGTCTATGTTCTGGACTCAGATTATTTTTGGTGGTCTGTTTAACCAGTTCCTCAATTTCTCTAGTGATCTGTCTCACAAACAGGGCTATCGCTGGGTTTTGATTGAGAGGTGGAAACTTGCGTGATTTCTTTTTAAATTTTTTGGCTGTATAGTTGATGGGCTCCCCCCCCTCCTCCTCACTTTCTCCGCTGTCCAATTCTTCCTCCCAAAGGTCCTCTATGAAATCACTCTCTTGTAGTAATAAATTTAGATCTCTCAGGGCTCTAAAGTCAGCCGCTTTTAAATTGGAGGTTATTTCAGGTTCGTTGATTGTTTGTTTGGTATACAGACTCTTAAGTAATAACTTCCTGCCAAATAGGTTAATATCCTTAATAGTCTCAAAACTGTCCATATCATGATTTGGGCAGAATAAGAGACCCAATGATAATACCTCCCATTCAGCCTTTGTCAAAATATGTGAGGGAAGATTGATAACATTCAATCTTCCTTTTGGGTTGGAGTTATCAGAGGTATTATTGACAGCTGTGTCAGAGGCGATGGGGTAGGTGGTGGCGCTTGTTTTTTGTCTAAAAAACTGTCTAGTTGGGATTGCTTTTTTCTGGGATAGGCCCCCTGGTCTTTTTTGTTACCTTTTCTGTGATTAGAGGAAGAAGAACCTCTAGGATTCCCATTGGGTGCACCTCTCACCATACTAGTTCTGCTTCCTCTTCCACCCGTGATGACTCCATTGGTTGCGGGTCCGTAGTTCGTTTTTTGTTGATTTGTTGGCTCTCCTTCCATTTCCTGTTGTTTTGGAAAGGGTCCCTTTCTTTTGCCCCGGAGCTGACTTGTGTATGAGGAGAAGAGTTGGAGGGTGTGTCAGACAGATAGTGATTGGTTTTATTGACACTATCCTGATATGAAGTTCTTGGATTTTTCTTTTTGAATTTTTTTTATCAATGTTCCACTTGGAAGCCCTGCCCTCTCCAAAAGCATTTTTGTCCCTCCAATACTTTTTCTCTTTTTTTATGAGAATAGCTTTACCAAAGATTTCCAAATGCTCTTTTAATTTCTTTTCATGAGCAGCATATTCTTCATGCTTTTTTAGAGGGGAGAGTCAGGCATATAGTGTACTAATTTCCACATCCATACCTTCTAATTGCTGTCTATATTCGTTCTGTAGCAACAGCATAAGATTCATAGAGCAGTCATTCAGTTTCATTTCCCAATTGTTTTTTAACTCCTTGGAGATATTGTCCAGGATAGGGAATATTTGAATACTTAGACCAATAGGGTTTACAGCTTCCCTAATGTATCTGCCAAGTGATTCAATGTGCCAATGCAATATGCACTATGCTTTTTTAAAACTTTGTTATGTTTGTGACATGAGGAAGCCTTACTTATCCATTTTTGTTCTATGTATTTATATCTATATTTATAATAAATTATTTTTTACTTAATTCAATTGTTCTCATTGCCTTAAAAATCCCAATTAGAGGTTTGTGCAGATTATGGAATAGCAAAGTTTCCCTGTATGTGCGTGGGGGGCTAGGTTGCGGTGTTCCTTGAACTTTCTTATGTCTAATCCTGTCCCAGCACCAAAAATTAAAAAAAACAAGAAAGGAGAACTCAAACTATCTAGCACCTAGCCTAGACATGGTTACAAAAAGAAAAAACTCTGACCCTGCTGCCTTAGGCCACAAGAAACTAGTCACAGAAAGTACCGAAGGTTGCTTAATTTTTAGCAATAAAAACTTGGCAACAACGTTTAATGGCTAACTTGGCACATTGCTTTACTGACTGAATTCCTGATACCAAGGTTGTAAAGAAGTTTTAGTGCAAAAGAAGCAAGGGTTTAATGTGTACATGACAGTTGTTGCATTACTAAAGATTTTGAAATTATAATTTTTTAGTCAAAAAACTACAACCCCTGGCATTAAGTGTGGAATCATCACTCTTGGAAAATGTTCATTCAATTGTTTAATTATGTAAAAAAACAAAACAAATTACAGACATGCCTCTATTTTCATTTAACATGCCAATCTTCTTGCTTTAAGAAACACTTAAAACAATTTGAAAAGAAAGAAAACTGTAGTCAGTTGCAACTGTTTTTGCAGATCAAGCAGAGGAAAAAACTATGGAATCACTCAATTCTGAGGAAAATATTATGGAGTCACCATGTACTTTGCAGTTCTAAAACAAACATCTGCATCAGATTACATCCTGAAAAATTATGTCATCATCACCAAACATCCTTTCAATTGATGGAATAAGAAAATTGTCCAAAATCTCAATAAGTCCCAGCATCATCACCCTGCCCAATGCAGATTGGTGATTTATCACTGAATATCACTTCCACCCAGTCATCCACAATCCATGATTGCTTTTTTTAAGCCCGCTGTAAACCTTGTTTTTTTCTGTTTAGGCATTAATGATGGTTTTTCATTTGGCTTTTCTGTATGTAAATCCCATTTCCTTTAGGCGGCGTCTTACAGTTTTGTCACAGACACTGACTCCAGTTTTTGACCATTTGTTCCTCATTTGTTTTGCTGTACATTTTTTGTTTTCAATGCATATTGCTTTAAGATTCTATTTTGACGCTTTGATGTCTTCCTTGGTCTACCAGTACTTTTCCCTTTAACAACCTTCCAATTTAATTTGTACCAACGAAAACCATCATTAACACCTAAACAGAACAAAACAAGGTTACAGTGGGCTAAAGGTAATGGACTCTGAATGAAAGTGATATTCAGCAATTAATTACGAATCTGCATTGGGCAGAGTGATAATGCTGGAACGTTTGTTTGGTGCCGTTCCACCGAAATTAATGAAGATGACTGCCTGAAGAAAAAATGCAAATTTCCACAATCATTGATGATATGGGGTTGCATGTCAGGTAATGGTTTATTATTAATGGTTTTTTGACCTTGAGATGAAGCCCTGTTGTCTGAGTGTGATATCCAGAATAGGCCCATGATATTGGCACAGGGAGGAAAGTTCCTGTCACCTGTCACTTGGTCATGGATACTAATGTAGAGGTTTAGGTGGATATGTGGGTAAAGTGTGCACCTATGAAGTGTGGGCATATGATCTAGAGTTGATGAACGTGGAACCTCATCCTTACGTCTTGACTGGTCATTCAAAGTGTGTGCGTGTAAGTCACCCTGCCAGTGTGTTTACACTACAAAGAGACTTTGGTTTCTATTCACTTCCTAGACAATGCAGGTAGGATAATTGGTTTCACCTTCAAATTGATTATACAGGGAAGTTCATAATTGAGGGTATCTATGCCCCAGTCCCTAAATAGTGTAAAACACATTGAAACATGATTATCTGCATTATTGATACAGAAATCAAATAATTAAGATTTGTTTCAGCTGTTCTGCTCCTAACTATCAGAATGTAAAGTAAAGTAAAACCATTGACATCATTTGAAGTCATGCTGGTACCTAAAAGGAGTAGCAATGATGATTTTAACAGTTTATAGAAAGGGGGTATAACAAATATTGGGCAATCCATTGAGGGTCTGCAAAACTAAAAAAGATAAGAACTCATGGAATAGAGTATACATGTGCTTGCATGTCAGATTGTTAGGTCAACTGGGGCAGACATAGATTTATGAGGTTCTATGTAGATTTATGCATTGTGGGGTAAACAGCAAATGTTTGGTACAAGCAATGGTTTTCAGAGGTAGAGGATCACAACCAAGGCCTCTCTTGTATGAGGATCTGCTACAACCACCCATGCAGCCTCTATTCCTTTATCAATTTATAAAGTTTAGATTCATAGCATATGGTCAGTAGATTCAAAAATGAAGTGAGTGGTATGTGGGTTCACGGCTGCTCCGTCCCTATATGTTACTTAGCGAGAAAAGTATCTCCAGTGGCACTTTGTTGTAGCAAAACACAGTATTTAGCTGTGTATGTGCATTTTCATGCCCTTTTCCACATTGTATAGCAAGGCAATGTACATTTATGTACATCTTCAGTGATCAAAGATTTTAATATGTTTATTATACAAATTGATAAAACATACATATTAAAATCTTTGATCACTGAAGATGTACATAAATGTACATTGCCTTGCTATACAATGTGGAAAAGGGCATGAAAATGCACATATACAACTAAATGTGTAGTGATACAATCACCAATCTCCCATCTTCCTATGCAGGGGGGGAGAAAAACATGTAAATGAACAATGATTACTGGATGCATGGTAATTCAATCACCAATTTTCCAACGCGTTTCAGTTATACACAACCTTTCTCCGGGCCTATTAGGTGAGATTGCATTCATGTATTGGCTAGTGCACAAATAATGTCTTTGCAGTCAGTCCTGCAGGAGTCCCATGCCCAGAACAGCCTGGCCCTGAATCCCACAGGGAGTTGGAATGGATGGGGGGCCTGCCCAAAAATAAGCCAACACCCCCACTGGTTAGGTCAATGGTAATTTGAGGGGAATGGATCTTGATAAGTGGAACGCCACCTAGGGTGTTTGTGGAATCAGGCCTGCATAGTAGACCCAGTGGGTATGATGTCCTACCCAGACTGCTCTTGAACACGTTGGAAAATTGGTGATTGAATTACCATGCATCCAGCAATCAGTGTTCATTCACATGCTTTTCTCCCCCCTGCATAGGAAGGTGGGAGATTGGTGATTTTATCACCACACATTTAGTTGTATATGTGCATTTTCATGCCCTTTTCCACATTGTTTAGCAAGGCAATGTACATTTATGTGCACCTTCAGTGATCAAAGATTTTAATATGTTCATGTAGCACTAGGGGACAACTTCCTTCCTATTTACAAAGAAATCCTCTTCTTCCTTCTTCCTGCACAAACTTGGTTCACTGTAGTACCTGCTGATCACTCCAGGTGGAACTAACCAGGGCCAGCCATACCATGGGTCCCAGTGGGTCCATTGGACCCAGGAAGCACTTTGAGAGGGGCAGCAAATTACCCTAGCCTGTCTATTTAGTACCCTAGCCTATCTATATACTGCCCTAGCCCACCCCTATATTACCCTTGTCCACCCCTTGGAATTGAACATAATGGTATGTCATATAATTTTGCATAGAGACAAGGTGCTTTTGCATTTATGATATAAAATAATGGATGTGGGGGCCTTTTGTTGGGCGTAATTTTTTTTGGGGGGGTGGGGGCAGCATTTTATTTTTGGACCCAGGCAGCACAATGTCTTGGGCTAGCCCTGGAACTAATGCCACGTACACACGAGCGGACTTTACGGCAGACTTTGCTCGGCGAACTGTTCGCCGGACTTTGTCCGCTAGGTGCGCCGGACTTAAAAACGGACGGACTTGGACACACACAATCACTCCAAAAGTCCGATGACTTTGAACGCGGTGACGTACAGCACATATGACGGGACTAGAAAAAGAAAGTTCAAGCCCCACTACGGCACCCCTTGGGCTCCTTCTGCTAATCTCGTGTTTATCTCGTGTTAGTAGAAGTTTGGTTAGAGACGATTTGCGCTTTTCACACTTCAGCTTATTTCAATCGTTTTCTGCGGTTCAGTTTGTGCTTGTGAGGTTTGTATCTGCTTTTCAGTGCGTGTTGGTCAGTTTGTAACCTGCCTATCAGGCCGTTCTGGTCCGCTCGTTCCTGATTTTCAGGTCGTTCTTCATAGGCCTTGCTGTTCTTCAGTGAGTTTGTTATAAGTTTGTTTGTTTGACCAGACGACCGTTTTGAAGCCATGTCGCGTGGACGTACTCGTTCTCAAGTTCGTGCTGCATGGGGACTTGGTGTTGGGGTTAATACTTTGACCCGAGTCCAATCCATGAACAGGGCGAGGAGGAGTTAATGGATGAAGAATTGGTTGCGCCAGAGTGACCAATTTTTGCATATGCCTTTGCTCCGTGAGATCCGTGAGAATAATCCTGAGGATTTCAGGAATTATCTCCGGATGACGGACCCCGTTTTTGAACGTCTGCTGACCCCCTATATCAGCAGGCAGGATACCTGCATGAGGCAAGCCATCAGTCCAGAGCAGAGGCTAGTTGCCACTTTACTTTACTTGGTGACTGGGAGAAGTCTTCAGGACTTGAAGTTCTCGACAGGCATCTCCCCCCAGGCTCTGGGGATCATAATCCCAGAAACCTGATCTGCCATCATTCAGGTCCTGCAGAAGGACTATATGACGGTAAGTTTTAGCCTTTAACATTACATGATATGTATTAAACGTTTGCTAATGTATTGTCTAAATGTCCTCGTTACCTAATTACCATGCTTGGAATATGCTGTGAATGTCCCCTTTATCTTCATGCATGCCTGTTTTTTTACATTAATCCTTTTTTGCCCTACATGCATATTTACTTTCACTAACCTCCCCACCATGCAATCCTGGGTCCATTTATATCTCTAGCCTATAGTCCCTTGAACAATGTATATTGTCAGCTCCATTGTACTGTTTGACCCTCCCCCACCCCCTCAAATGTTTGAAACTGTCAGGTGTGTTTTTGACCCTAATTAGAACCCCTCCCCCACCCCCTCAAATGTTTCAAACTGTCAGGTGTGTTTTTGACCCTAATTAGTACCCCTCCCCCACCCCCTCA
The DNA here is from genome assembly GCF_042186555.1 of Aquarana catesbeiana. NCBI lineage: Eukaryota > Metazoa > Chordata > Amphibia > Anura > Ranidae > Aquarana > Aquarana catesbeiana. Next base: position 592,231,914 of record NC_133327.1, read on the forward strand.
AATGTTTGAAACTCTCAGGTGTGTTTTTGACCCTAATTAGTACCCCTCCCCCACCCCCTCAAATGTTTGAAACTGTCAGGTGTGTTTTTGACCCTAATTAGAACCCCTCCCCCACCCCCTCAAATGTTTGAAACTGTCAGGTGTGTTTATTAACCTAATTAGTACCCCTCCCCCACCCCCTCAAATGTTTGAAACTGTCAGGTGTGTTTTTGACCCTAATTAGAACCCCTCCCCCACCCCCTCAAATGTTTCAAACTGTCAAGTGTGTTATTGACCCTAATTAGAACCCCTCCCCCACCCCCTCAAATGTTTGAAACTGTCAGGTGTGTTTTTGACCCTAATTAGAACCCTTCCCCCACCCCCTCAAATGTTTGAAACTGTCAGGTGTGTTTATTAACCAAATTAGAACCCCTCCCCCACCCCCTCAAATGTTTTAAACTGTCAGGTGTGTTTATTAACCTAATTAGTACCCCTCCACCACCCCCTCAAATGTTTGAAACTGTCAGGTGTGTTTATTAACCAAATTAGAACCCCTCCCCCACCCCCTCAAATGTTTGAAACTGTCAGGTGCGTTTATTAACCAAATTAGAACCCCTCCCCCACCCCTCAAATGTTTGAAACTGTCAGATGTGTTTATTAACCAAATTAGAACATCTCCCCCACCCCCTCAAATGTTTGAAACTGTCAGGTGTGTTTTTGACCCAATTTAGAACCCCTCCCCCCACATTAAAATTGATCAATGGGCCATCGAGGGGGTGAGTAATCTTATAAGTGGGCCTTATGTTTTTTATAATTAAACTAACAAAAAAAATATTAATAATGTTCGACTGCTGTTGTTCAAGAATGTTTTTGTGTAATCTGATATCCAAGTTATGTTTAAAAGTACTTATCTTATTTTTTTTTGTTTCACTCCACAGTTTCCTTCTAGTACACAGGAATGGCAGACTGTGGCCTCCCAGTTCGCTGACCGTTGGGACTTTCCCAACTGTGTCGGGGCAATTGATGGGAAGCATGTCCGCATTGTGCCACCACCCATTCGAGGTCTTATTTCTATAACTATAAGGGGTTCCATAGTGTAGTTTTGATGGCAGTGGTCTCGGCACATTTGGACTTTCTGTTTGTGAACGTGGGGAAGAACGGCCGGATGTCTGACGGAGGAGTCTTTGCACAGACCGAGCTGTGCCAGCGTCTCCAGACTGGTGGCCTGGGATTGCCACCTGATGACCAGAATGTGGATGGACTACCCTCAGTTTTTATCGCTGATGAAGCTTTTGCTCTCGGCAAGCACTTGATGAGGCCGTTCCCCCAAAGGACACTCACCCCTGAAAGGAGGGTATTTAATTACCGGCTGGCCAGAGCAAGAAGAGTTGTGGAGAATGCCTTTGAGATTCTGGCCAGCTGGTTCTGTTTGTTCCTCTCGGCCATAAATCTGGCGGACTATTAAATAAATTATGTCATACTGGCTTGCTGCATACTCCATAATTTTTTAAGAAGACATTCCGCTACATATCTGACCTCTGTTGGACCTGAGGCCGGACTTGGAGTTGACCAAACTCTCACAGGCCTGGAAATTGTTCGTATTGGCTTGGCCCCCCAAACTGCACGTCAAGTGTGTGACCGATATGTAAATTATTTTAATGGTCGGGGGGGCCATTGCTATTCAAGAAGAGCTCTAATTTCTTTAAAAAAATAAAGATAAAAAATTTTGGCAAAAATATCTTGTTTGGATTCTTGTTTGCATTTAGTTTTGTCTGTCTCCTAGTGCACTTGTAGTAGTGGCAAGTGCATTTCCCTTTTTTTAATAAGGCCCTTTGTCTCTGTAACCACACCAAAATTAGCAAAACATCTTATTGACAAATAATCAGCCACACACATTGTAGTAGTTAAAACATTTTACTGTGTGCACATTGAAAGGTGCATTTTTTTGGAATTTTTTTTTTTTTTTATAAAAACTTTTTTTTTTTATTATTTAAGGCATATTTAAAAAAAATAGACCTTGTTTACAAAATTAAAATTAACAACAGTTTTTTTCAAAACATACATAAAAAAAAAAGAACTTACAAAGTTCAACATGTGTGAATAACGGTGCTGGTGATGTCACCCTTGTAAAATTTGCAGATGCTCAAAATTCGGTATTAAAAAAGGTTCACGTCAACATGTGCTATCTCCCATCATGGGGGAGCAATGTACGTGTTTTGTGTGTGAAATCCCTTTGTTCCTCTCACAAAATAACATTTTTAGGATGAAGGGGTTGCAAACACAAAACAAGTACATTGATATCCCCTGATGGAAGATAGCACATGATGACACACCGTGTGCATCTGCAAAATGTTTTTTTTAATGCTAAAAATTCTAAATTTTAACAAAAAACACACTTGACAATGAAATGAAGAACATGATTGATGTTTTTAGGCAAAACGTTATTATATTCTGCCCAAAACATCAATCATGTTCTTCATTTCCTGTTGCATGGTGTCCAGCCGCATTTTCATGCTCTCAATTTGGTCACGCATTCGATCTATTTGGCCATTCCACAACATTATCTGGCCAATAAGTCGTTGTGCACTGTCTGTGCTGAATGGCTCTTCCGCTTGGCCTTCCACAACCAGAACCTCACCTAAAATGTGTGGATAAAAAAATGGGTTAAAATATGAACGCCTAAATAGATTACCTGTCAGTCACTCACTTGGTGGGGTTGAAAGCTCGCACACTTCCTCCACCTATCCTTCCTCCAGCTCGTCGGGTGGGTGTGGTCTTGGGCTGGGGCTTGGGGTATCTTCAGCTTCAGGCTGGTGACTTGGGGGGTCCTGGGATCCTTGGACTGTTGTCAGAGTCTTTTCTCCCCTATGATAATTAAACAAAAGGTATAGTTAAAACACAGTGATATTTTTTATTTTAAAAATTAATATGAAACCTTGGTTATGAGTTGTGGACAATTGCCTTTTTTGGTCCACAAAAATTTAGAAGACAGGATGAAAATTCCCTCTGAACAACAATTATAAACAATTCACATTTTCATGCCAGTTTCACAGATGCAGACACCTCAATGATCTCCTATGTGTATTACCCCTCAAAAATTTATTTATGGTCACATGCTTGTGAGTCCAGATGTGGAAACAGCTGCTGTGTCCTGTCCTTACATTACACTGAATCATTTTTGAAGAAGCATTATATTTTCAAACACATCTACACCACATCACCAAATTTTGGGAATACGACAAATTATCAAGACCTAAATGTATGTCCAACCCTGTAACATCTTATTTGGCGAAAAAATAACGTAATTTTCTTAGTATCATGTGTATTTTTACAAAGAACGGTCTTTACGAACGATGCTGTATTAGCGAAAAAAATATGGATCAGCATGCAAGTTAAGTATCTCACTAGGAACACACAACAAGTACTTACTTTTTTTAAGCAGCTTCTTTATTCGCCAATATTGTTCTGGCTCCCTACTTTTGATGTCAGACCACCGCTTCCTCAATTGTTCTTTCGACCGTTTAGTGCCAAATTTAGCTTCTAGAGCGGTTACAACTGAGGACATTATTTTGTCCTTACGCATATTCGGTCGTGTGTAGGGTCCTTTTTTCCCATTGTAGTCCTCCCTTCTCAATATGGACACCATCCCCACCATCTCTTCAAAAGCCATGTTGGTGGCCTTATATCTCCTCCTGGATGTGGATGGTTGTGGCTCCGGGCTTTTCTCCGCGCTACTTCTACTTAATCTCTCCGCCATCTTTCTCGATATACTCCCACTGCGCAACCAAGAGTGAAGGGGCAGGGACAAATCGTACTAAAGAACGTCAGGGGCGGGCGACGCAGGCGGAGCATGACACATGCGCAGTGTATATACAGCTATTACGATGGCCTACGTATGTCCGTGCGGAAGTAGCGAGCGTCAGAAACGAAGGTAAGATTAAACGTGGGTGTGTGTGTGTTTGGTGTGTGTGTGTGTGTGTGTATATGTGTCCCCTAGATTCTGCAAAAAATAATCCTGGGAGTTCTGACTGACGTTACAGTTTTGATCTTGTGTCTTGTCTTTCAGCAAAAATTAATCCCTTTAAGGAGGCTGATTTTTTGTCCAGATTTATAGATTTATATCAGGAAAACAAAAACCTGTGGGAGGTCAAACACCCACTATATTACAATAGAGATGTAAGAAAGGCAACACTGGGCACACTTTTAGAATTTGTGAAGACTCGAGTCCCCCAGGCAGACCTCAAGTTTGTGGACAAGAAAATTGGTATCTTGCAAAACATGTATAAGCGGGAACACAATAAAATCCAGGAGTCACTCAGATCCGGAGCAGCAGCCGACCAGGTTTATGTACCCAAGCTGTGGTACTACCACAAAATGCGATTCCTGGATGCCCGACCAGAAGCCAGGCAATCACTTTCGATCCTTCCCCCCACCCTTCCCTCCAGCCTTCCCCCCACTCTTCCTTCCAGCCTTCCATCCACCTCCACCCCAGCTGAGGAGTCCCAGGAAGAACTGGGCCTTTTCAGCCTTGATGAAGTGGATGCACCAAGCTTCAGCCAGGTATCCTTTTTTGTGGAATTTGTGATTGTGTAAATCTTAATGATGTTAACGTCTCAAATTTTTAAGTGCTTTATAAAAAATGACTTCATCACAAATATTAATATGTAGACAATATCACTAGACAGTAGTGGCCAAAAATATACTAACTTCAGATATTGTTGATCAGCTGGAATAATGGTGGGGTCAAATAGATAGCCTTTACTATTTGTTTAGAATTAGATTTGCAAGTCATGAGCTGAAAATTGTGTGTGATTGTGTAACACAAAATTACAACTATGTTCCTTTTTTGACACCCGATGACCTCAGCCAGGAGGAGGCCTTGCCCAGTGGGAGAGAGGAGGAGGCCTTGCCCAGTAGGAGAGAGGAGGAGGCTGTGGCTGGGCCCAGTAGAAGCCGCACAGAGTGTCAGGTGCCTCCCCTCCGCATTACCACCAAAAGGCCCAGAAGAATGACACAAACTGAGGAGGAATCCCTAGCCCTCATTCGTGAAGCGAGCCAAATAATAAGCACACCACCCAATGTAGAGGAGGCGTATGGGACATATATGGCCAGCAGATTGCTGGAACTGGAAAAGGGTCAACGCCTCCTCTGTGAGGGTCTGATTTTGCAGGCCTATCAGAAGGGCTTGAGAGGGCAGCTTACTGCTACAACCTATCTAGCAGATGAAGCCACTCCTCCTCCTCCTCCTCCTGCCCCAAGTACACCACCAGATGCACAGCCTCCAAGGAAGGCTGCAGAGAAGTATGGAGGGAAGGCTGCAGAAAAGCGTGCAGGGAAGGCTCCACGGAAGAGTCGAAAGTGATTGCCTGGCTTCTGTCTGGTCTGACTGTACTCCCTGTGCTCCCTAGTCGCAAGAGACCAATTTTCTTGTCCTAAAACTTGATGTGTGTCCTGGGGGACGAAAGGCTTCACAGATTCCCAAAGTGTCTCCAGTGTTGCCTTCCTAATTTTTTTTTTACATTAAAAAATTTATTTTTTAGTTACCTTACATTATTTACATTATTGACTATGTGTTTTGATTCCAAAACTACATTTTGTTTGGGAGTAGGCAGGTACAGGTCAAAAAGACTATGGGGTTGATTTACTAAAAGCAAATAGACTGTGCACTTTGCAGAGTGCAGTTGCCCTCTGCAAGTGCAATTGCTCCGCAACTAAATGAGGTAAGGCTTGACTTTGCAAAGAGTACCCAATCCTGTGCAAGGAAAATTCAAAAAACAGCATTTTTGCTTGCACATGATTGGATGATGTAAGTCAGCAGAGCTTCTGCTCATTTACTAAGCTCTGGAGCAACTGCTCTTGCAGAGGGAAACTGCACATTGCAAAGTGCACAGTCTTTTTCCCTTTAGTAAATCAACCTCTATGTGTCTTTGTTCCTAAAGGCTAAATCATTTAGAAAATCAAGTGCAAAGTACTAGTGAAAAGTGCACTTTAGAAATTGCACTGCAAGTGCACTTGTTGGAAGTGCAGTCGCTGTAAATCTGAGGGGAAGAGCTGAAATGAGGGGAAGCTTTGCTAATTTTATCATACAATCACGTGCAAGAAAAAGATTTTTTTTTTTTTTTTTTGTAGTTCCTTGCATGTGCCCCTTGGATCCACAGCGAATGCACTTCCAAATGCTCTTTCCTGTCGCATCATGGCAGCATACACGTTGGGTTGTGACTCCGCCTCCACAACCTGATAGGACCACATAGCTATAAATTAGAGAGTAGACACCTGCCCCAGTATTCTCTTATTTTTCCTCACCTGTCAGGACGCACGGATCAGCACCCCCTTACCGCTTCGCCCCAGCCAGGTTCTAGCCTCTCCTGGATGGAAGTCCTTCTTGTACAGCCTCTAAACGAGCTAAATGGAAGGAGCCCCACTCTGGTGATCTCAGGGGCATACTCTCATCTCATTCAGCTGTCTGACCACAAGTATAAGCCTTAAACAGGCTTCAAGTGCAGCAGCCCACAAAAGCCTTAAACAGGCTTGCTGGAGGAATGGCCAGGAAAACTTCATTGTGGCCTCATGAAATAAGCCTTAAACAGGCTTAGTTGTGTGCAGCGGTCTCCCCCCCTCTTTCCCCCTCTCCTACCAGTGCCTCTGCCCGTCTGCTGGGCTCTGTGGTTCTCCTGATTTGCTCTCCGGAGCGCCGAGTGTTCTCGGCGTCCTCGCGCATGCGCGGTACGTCGTTTTGGGCACCGCTGGGCTGCTTTCCAGCTTCCAAGATGGCGCCGGGTGTCTCGCGGCGCTGATGGCGGCGGATTTAAAAGCCCAGCAGTAGCTGCATTTGCTGCTGCTGATTGTCTATGCATGACAGATTGTCTGTTTGGACTCCAAAGCGCTCTACAAAGGTAAGTGGCCTTCCTTTATACTGCCTTTAAGTCAGGATTCCTGCTCCCTCTGAAGCCTCTCTGCATAGCGCTGTTTATTGTTTCTCACTGCAGGTTTCCAGTCCGCTTTCTCTCCATGGAGACCGCTGCCCCAGCAGATCACCGTCAGCCTATTAGGTAAGGGGGGGGAAGACAAATGTAAGTATTGAAGATCGAAAAAGAGAGCACTACTAACGCTGCCTAAATTGGTCAGCCCTACCAGGTCTTCAAGAACGTCTGCCTCAAGACAAAGAGAGTCCTCACGCAGGAGAAGTCGCTCCAGACATAGAAGGAGCCGCTCCTATCACAGAAGAAGCCGCTCGAGAGGAAGCCGCAGAAGAAGCCGCTCCCGGTCGCGCTCTAGACACGGCCGATCCCGCCACAGAAGATCGCCTTCACGCAGGCATCGTTCCCCCGCACGCCACTCCCGTCCTGCCGGGAACGCATGCTGGGTTTGCGGCGCAGCGGCTCTTCCAGGAAAACTGGTCTGTCGGACATGCCGGGAAGAGGCCGCAAGAGAGAGAATCTCGGAGGTCGGAGATTCAGCAGGGGCCGTAGCCCCCCAGGCCTCGGTATCCGAGGTGGATTTCTCTACCACTACCTCTCCAGCCCGGGCTAGCACATCGAAGGAGCAAGACTCCCTGTCGGATAATGAGGGTCTGGAGGTATCGGCCGGATTCGACTTCAGTCTGGTAGAACCGTTTATAAAATCGGTTAAGGAGGCGATAGGTTGGGAGGAACCCCAGCAAGCCCAACCGAAGCAGAGGAAGTATTTTCCTCAGCTTAGAAAGGATCCGGAATCCTTCCCGTTCATTGAAGAACTTGAGGACCTGATCAAAGAAGAATGGCAGAGACCAGAAAAGAAGTCTAGTCTGAATAACAGACTACTGAAGTTATACCCACTCAAGGAGCCTAAGGTGAACCCTCTGGTGTCCCCTCCGGTAGTGGATGCATCCCTGATGCGCCTAGCCAGACATGTTACCCTCCCGTTAGAAGACGCGGTAACGTTTAGAGATGTCCTCGACAGAAAGATCGACACGGATCTCAAGCGGGCTTACCTGTCGGCTGGAGGCGCCTGCAGACCTGCAATAGCACTTGCTGCAGTAGCATCTCGAGCTGGTCCACAAGCACGGAAAAGCTTGTATCAGAGGGGGCAGACCAAGAATCAATAGTAAAGGCGTTGCAAGAGTTAAGCCTGGCGGGCGACTTTGTGGCTGAAGCTTCAGTCGACACTATCAGGTCTGCATCTAAATCTATGCTGGCTTCAGTAACAGCCAGAAGAGCATTATGGCTAAAGCCCTGGACGGCGGATCCAGCTTCCAAATCCAACTGGTGTCGTATTCCGTTTGATGGTGAGCACCTCTTCGGAACAAAACTAGACACAGCCATCTCCAAAGTAACCGGCGGAAAGTCCGGGCTCATCCCCTCAGACAGGAGACCCAAGCAACAGAGACCTCCTCCCTTTAAGCGGAACCTCCCAGAGAGGTATAGGGATGCGAGAGCATACAGACCAGGCAAGGAGTATAGAAGGAGCTGGAAGAACCCTCAAACCTCCTTCATGAAGTTTCAGAAGCCTAAGGCGCCTGCTTCCAGTGACCAGAAGCCCTTTTGAAGGTGCGCCCGTCCGACCAGCGGTAGTGGGAGCAAGACTCTCCAGTTTCAAGCTGGTCTGGGCGGAAACCATAAGGGATACCTGGACCCTGGCCACTATCACCTTCGGCCACAGGTGGTCCTTCAAAAACCGGCCCCCAGGGGATCAGTTCTACCCCACCCGTATTCCCCCATCTCGAGAAAAAAGGTTGTCGTTACTGAACTACATCCAAGATCTTCTCCAAAAACGAGCAATAGTAGAGGTTCCACTGGCACAACGAGGCAGAGGATTCTACTCTCCATTATTTCTCGTCAAGAAGAAGTCAGGAGACCTTCGTCCGGTTCTAGACCTAAAGAACCTCAACAGGTCCATCAGAGTGGAGTCATTCAGGATGGAGAGCTTGCAGTCTATCCTGCAGGCTATAAATCTGGGGGACTGGATGCTCTCCATAGATCTCCAGGACGCCTACCTGCATATTCCGATCCACGGGGCATTCCAGAAATTCCTACGATTCTCGGTGGGTCAGGGGCACTTCCAGTTTCGAAGCCTTCCCTTTGGCATCTCATCAGCCCCCAGAACATTCACGAAGGTGCTACTACCAGCAATAGCTTTTTTGAGGGAGAAAGGTCTAAGGGTCCACCATTACCTGGACGACATCCTCCTCCTCTCAAGCAGCCAGGAATCACTCGTCCAACATCGCGAGATCCTGGTTTCCACCCTAATGAGTTTAGGATGGATAATCAATTGGCAGAAAAGCAACACCCAACCTACCCAAAGGATGGTCTTCCTGGGAGCCGAACTGGACACCCGAGCGAACACAGTGGAGTTACCAAGGGAGAAATCGTCCCTACTCATTCAGAAAGTGAAAGAGGCTATCCCAGCGTCATGTCTGCCGGCCAGAGCATACCTCAGCCTCCTAGGTTCCCTATCGGCAACCATTCCAATGGTCAGATGGGCGCAATGGAATACCAGACCCCTACAAGCCTCCTTCCTGCGCCAGTGGGACGGATGGTCCATGTCCCAATTGATTCGCATCCCAGAGGAAGCCAGGCTATCTTTACGGTGGTGGACCCACCCCGACAACCTCAGCAGGTGCAAGCAGATAGTCACCCTCCACCAGGAGGTAGTAACTTCAGACGCCAGTCTGGAAGGATGGGGGGCACACTACCTACACTATGCAGCTCAGGGCCGCTGGCCCTTCAAAACCAAGGATGTAGTATCGAACATCCTAGAGATGAAGGCAGCCTTCCGAGCCCTCTTGGCATTCAGTTCACTCCTGAGAGGGAAACAAGTCCTCATTCAAATGGACAACCGAGTGGCGGTAGCCTATATCAACAGGCAGGGGGGTACCAAGAGCATCTCCATGATGCGGGAAGTCGGTCCGGTGATGCAATGGGCTCAACTGAACCTGTGGGACCTGAAGGCGACCTATATTCCGGGGGTTCAGAACTTACTGGCGGACTCCCTCAGCAGAACATTCGTTTCCAACAACGAGTGGTGTCTAAGCCCACAGGCCTTTGCCCTCATATGCCAGACATGGGGTCATCCAGACATAGACCTCGCAGCAACACCAGAGAACAAGAAGTGTCAGAGGTTTCTGTCGAGGAATCCCTTCCCCACAGCGGAGGGTACGGATTGTCTCCAGCACGCCTGGAACTTTCACCTAGGCTACATTTTTCCACCAACCCCACTGATAGCCAAGTTCCTTCTGAGGCTCAAACACTCAACAGCTCTAGTACTAGCCGTGATTCCCTTTTGGCCACGGAGGCCTTGGTTCACCACCCTCCTGCAACTGAGCACAGCGGATCCACTTCCACTCCCGGTAACAACGGATCTACTAACCCAGGGCCAGCTACTACATCCGAATCCAGAGAGATTGCACCTAGCGGCCTGGAGACTGAAAGGTCTAGGTTCCTAGAGCAAGGATGTTCTCAGAAGGTAGTCGATACCCTGCTTCAAGCCAGGAAATCCTCCACGAATAGCACCTACGAGAGAATCTGGGAAAGATTCTCTTCCTTTGCTCAGGAACAAGGTTGGGACCCGTCTTCCCCATCAGCAGTACAAGTGCTTGAGTTCCTTCAGTCAGGTCTAGACAAAGGCCTTAGGTCCAACACCCTGAAAGTCCAAGTCTCTGCCATCTCTGCCTTGACAGGGGTCAGATGGGCACTTAACCCTCTGGTGGTGCAATTTCAAAAAGCCTGCCTGAAGCTAAGACCACCCAGGAAACCTTCATTTCCAACATGGGACCTATCAACTGTCCTAGAGGTTTTATCCGGAGAACCATTCTTCCCCCTTGAGAATACCTCCCTCTGGGACCTGACTCTAAAGGTGTCTTTCCTAATTGCCATCACATCAGCGAAGAGGGTCTCAGAAATGCAAGCCTTGCTGATCAAAGAACCGTATCTGATGGTTTACCCAGACAGACTAACCCTGAAGCCTTCAGACAGGTTTATCCCAAAGGTCTCCTCTGCGTTCCACTTTAACCAGGAGATTGACCTCCCGGCTTTGATCACGGATCAGGGCGTCCCTCATCCCTTGGATGTCAAGGGCAACATTCTCCATTACCTTTCGGTAACCAAGCCATTCAGGAAGTGCGAGAACCTTTTAGTCATCCCACATGGGTTCAGGAAGGGCCAGGCAGCTTCTGCCCGTACCATCGCCTCATGGCTCGTGAAAGCTATCAAGAAGGCCTACTCCCTAAGCACCTTGCAGATTCCGGGAGATCTAAGAGCGCATTCCACCAGGGCAATGGCTACTTCATGGGCAGCTTACTGTAAAGTCTCAGCGGAAACCATTTGTAGAGCGGCCACTTGGTCTTCGAGGAATACCTTCATTTCTCATTATAGAATAGACGCTGCACGTTTAGCAGCAGTTGAATTTGGGAGGGCCGTTATACAGGCCAATTCTTCTGTTTCTTGTCAATAAATTTTGATTTTGCATTCCCACCCAGTTTGGCGAGTTACTCCCCAACGTGTATGCTGCCATGATGCGACAGGAAAACGGAAAATTGTATACTCACCTTTCCGTAATTTTCCTTTCCTGTCGCATCTTCATGGCAGCATACAATCACCCACCCTCTAAGGTGACATGTGTATATATTTACAGAGAATACTGGGGCAGGTGTCTACTCTCTAATTTATAGCTATGTGGTCCTATCAGGTTGTGGAGGCGGAGTCACAACCCAACGTGTATGCTGCCATGAAGATGCGACAGGAAAGGAAAATTACGGAAAGGTGAGTATACAATTTTCCGTTTTCTGTGCAATTCCAAGTACAATTTGCACTTGTGAAAAATGAATTTACCTTTGGAAAATAAACCCCCCTATGTCTAATTAACAAGGGACACCAACCTCATTAAGGTTCATTAAAACAACACAAAATATTAAGGTTATTGTGGTAACTTGAAACTACAAAAATAAAATAAAAAAAAAACATTTTGTATAATTTAGCACACATTGTAAAATAGATAGTGTTTAAATCTAAAAACAAAAAGATGAGTCCAAAATCTAATTTAATACTTTATTTATGGAGATCTGGCTTTTTAAAAATATCATATTAGTCATGGCATGAGGATAAATCATGAAGAAAGTAGTTTATGAGAACTCTGTGTGAATATAAAGCACCAAAACAACTTCATTCCTCTCGCATTATAAAGAAAAAAAAGCGCTGTATTAAATGATCACAGAAGAGGAATGTGCTAGATTCAATACGAAGGCTAGTTTTACCAGACCGAGCGCTTCCGTCTTGTAATTGCTTCAGAGCATGCGTCAGTTTGAGTCCGTCCGACTAGCACACACACGACCAGTTTGTCCGCTAGAAAGAAGAGTCCGTCGGATAGATTTAAAACATGTTTCAAATCTAAGTCCGTCCAACTTTTGAGCAAAGTCCGCTGGAGCCCACACACGATCGAATTGTCCGACGAAATCCCATCCGCCTGGCAAAGTCTGCCGTAAAGTCTGCTCGTGTGTACGCGGCATAACAGTCACTTTGTTAATTCAGCAGAAGCCCATTACGGGCTAGGAACTTCTTGTCCCTTTTTTTGTAAACTAGCACATGTAGAGTGAACAGCATCTCTCATAACCTTCTGCTTCCTGTGGCCACTAACCCCAGTTCCACCACTCCCGTTGCCTCTCCGGCTTGAATCCCTCCAACTGCCTTCTGTGGTGGGATCCTTCCAGGCCAGCCTCCCTAACTCCAGCCCAAGGCAAATCTCCCCCTGGTGAGGGGTCCCTCAAGGGCCACTGACAGCCACCCTCAGCACTCTTTCTCCATCTTCCACCTGACCTACTGGCATGGCCGATGTCTATTTATGGGTTTTTCAGTCCCCTGTCAGACCCACTCCTGGGGATTGGCTGAGGGCCCATAAATATTCATGGCAGCCCTTCCTAAGTCTCCACCAGAACATTCCCCAATATTCTAGAAACAGGGGGAGGCACCCGAGAGCTGCCAGGATGAGTCATCCAGCCCTGACCTCTAGAAAAAAAGGGCCAGATTTAATGACTCCGATTTAACCCAGAGCCAGCCATGTTTTTCCTACTCTCACTACTAGTAGCACACATTAGAGGGTGTTACATATGTTTTATCGATTTGTAAAATAAACATTTATCTTTTATGAATTTTCTGTATACTACTGTGTTTTGCTGCAACAAAGTCCCACTGGAGATACATTTATTGCTATGGTCACTAGATAAATCACAAAGCACAAGCAGCAAAAGCCAAACAAATGCTTGCTAGCTTATAGCATATCACTAAAAACAATCCGACTGAAATCTTTAGTGCACAATCTATTATGTGTTCAACAGATGACATGCTCATATACTGATTAAAAATTCTATTTTTTATTTTATTTTATGTTACTTAAAAAGCAGTAATATCCCAACAAAGTGCTGGAAAATGTGATTTTCATAATGGCTGGTGAGCTCACTAAATGAATCAGGAAGGAAAGGAAAATGAATTAATAGGAGAGCGCTCCTGTTTAAGCCAAATGAATATCAGGGAAGGAAAGACAATTACCGCCCAGAGAGCCAGCTGGAAGCAAAGTGCAGTGTTATGTGTTTCTGCATGGCGCTCCCTTCATGTAATTAATCTTTCATCTGCTGAATTTATGCAGAGCATGTTTAATGAGCTGCTTAGTTGTGCATGTATTAATATTTTACCTGCCTGTGTTTTCTCTTCTTTGTGGAGCTGGGTTGGGTAGGTAACAGGTAGAAGGTTTGTAACCAGACTCTAATCATGCCACACAATGGCTAATAAACATGATTCAGAGAGAATGGGTGAAAAAGTATGAGAGAATTGAGGCTTTCTGAAGAAAAGCTTTCTGAGTTGTAGTTAGGATGGGTCACCAAGCAAAGGTATACAGGAGGATTCACCAGGGTATGGTGCACGACTAATAGTTGACCTGTGGACAGATTCTCCCACCTGAGCTGTGGATCTCTGCAGCTCCTCCAGAGTTACCATGGGCCTCTTGGCTGCTTCCTTGATTAATGCTCTCCTTGCCCGGCCTGTCAGTTTAGGTAGACGGCCATGTTTTGGTAGGTTTGCCATTGTGCCATACTCTTTCCATTTTTCGGATGATGGATTGATGAACAGCGTTCTGTGCGATGTTCAAAGCTTGCAATATTTTTTAATAACCTAACCCCGCTTTAAAATTCTCCACAACTTTATCCCTGACCTGTCTGCTGTGTTCTTTGGCCTTCACGATTCTGTTTGTTCACTAAGGTTCTCTAGCAAACCTCTGAGGGCTTCACAAAACAGCTGTATTTATACTGAGATTAAATTAAACACAGGTGAACTCTATTTACTAATTAGGTGACTTCTGAAGGCAATTGGTTCACCTAGAATTTAGTTAGGGGTATCAGAGTAAAGGGGGCTGAATACAAATACATGCCGCACTTTTCAATTATTTATTTGTAAAAGATTTTAAAACCATTTAGCTTTTTCCTCTCACTTCACAATTATGTGCCACTTTGTGTTGGTCTATCTCATAAGATTCCAATAAAATACATTTATGTTTTTGGTTGCAACGTGACAAAATGTGGAAAATTTCAAGGGGTATGAATACTATTTCAAAGCACTGTATTTTGCACCTTACTTTTAACTAAAAATGTGGAATATACAATTTTATATATTGTGGTATTCATTTTTTGGCTGCCTTCCCACTGCTTATACACACTTCAATTGTCTGCCTTCCCACTGCTTATCCACACTTACCATTTACTCCCCTGACTTTCCGTTTGCAGAGCAAAGTTAAGTACCTTGTGCTTCCAGGTTTGTGGCAGCATGTGGCTGCCCTCCCTTTCTTCTATAATGCTTTGCTTAAATGACCAATCAGCAGACCTAAGCAGTGTCATGTGGGGGTGAAGGGAAGGATGTTCTTAACGCTGTAAAAAAAAAAAAACATAGACAACCACTGAGTGGGATGTAGCAGGAGGGAAGAGGGGTACATTAGTAAAGTATATACTTTTTCAAATCACTAAAATCTAATGTAAGCTGTAACATTTACATTTTGTAATATGTAATTTCAAAAGTATTTTTCCAAATTTTTAAATCTTCAGTATTCATTAACCACTTCAATACGGGCACCTTTACCCCCTTCCTGCCCAAGCCAATTTTCAGCTTTTAGCGCTGTTGCAACAATTGTCATTGTTGCAACAGCGCTGTACCCATATGAAACTTTTGTCATTTTTCTTTACACAAACAGAGCTTTCTTTTAGTGGTATTTAAAGTGGATGTAAACCCGAATTTTTTTTTTATGTCATAATGTAGAGTATAAGATTTCCTATCATTTGAGCACAGTCTTGCCACAAAGAGTTAATCCATCTCTGAACAATCCTCTTTTATTGTTCAGTGTGATAAATCTTGACAAACAGAGAAAAACTTCGTCAAATCCTCCCCCCTTGCTGTGAGTGACAGGTGATTTACATACGGTATCTCGTGAACTAGCCTAAGACACAGGCAGTATTTTTTTAATTCCCTCCCACTCCTTTCTTCTGCTGCTCTGCCAGGATTGGATGTTCCACACCTCAGCATAACTGGGCATGCTGAAGTCATGTGGTTACTTTCCTGTCTTTTCACTGGATATTAGAGATCATAGCAGAAGTTCAGTGTAAGAAATACACAGGAGAAAAATGCATATTGACAAGGGGAGTGTAGAGGTGGGCGGGGAGTCTACTGACATCATGACTCCACCCACCGAGCTCCAGACAACAGACCCACCCACAGAATCTGCAGTTTTTCGGGTCTAATAACAGACAGAGGGGAGACATTTGACAGGTAAAGATACATGCAGGAGGCATGTATATCCTTATAGATAACCCCTATGGCAGTAGTTTAGAAAGGATGACATTGGGTTTACATCCACTTTAATCACCACTGGGTTTTTTATTTTTTGCTAAATAAACAAAAAAAGACCAAACATTTTGAAAAATAAATGTGTTTAAATTTAGGCCAAAATGTATTCTGCTACATTTCTCTGGTGAAAATAACCCAAATCAGTGGTTATTATTTAGTCTGTAGGAAAGTTATAGAGTCCACAAACTATGGTATATATCTGAAAACTGATCAATCCTGATGTACTGACGACTTATGTCATTTTTTGAGGCCTGAAAATGCCAGGACAGTACAAATATCCCCCAAATGGTCCCTTTTTGGAAAGTAGACAAGCCAAGATATATAGTAAGCATGGCAAGTTTTTTGAAGTTGTAATTTTTGTCACAATTTTTTGGAAAATAAAGAAATTAAAAAGAAATATTTTTTTTTACAATTTCTTTTTTACATACTGTCACCAGTGCAGTACATCGTCATCATATAACTGGTATGGCAGTGATAAGGGACACTGACTGGTGACAATATGTAAAAAAAAAAAAAAAAAAGTAAATTTTTTTTTCTTTTTTATTTAATTCTTTTCTTTTTTACATTTTTTTTAACACTGTGACCGGAGCAATACAGTGTTACCATAGTAACACTGTACTACTCTGGGGACGTGATCAAGATTTTTTTTTTTTTTACACATTATGATCGCTTATACCAGTCAATTTCACTGGAATAAGCAACCATTTTGACTGAATGAAACTGATTCATTCAGTTTGTATTGTTGTGATTAGCTGTGATTGGCCACAACTAATCACATGGTACAGATGGGATATGATTGGCCCTGTCTGTACCATGTGATCACTGTGACCAATCACAGCTAGCAACACAATTCTACACAATGGATGGTATGAAAGGAAGCCATACATTGTATACAATTATCATGTGATCTGCTGTGATTGTTTACAGAGATCACATGGTACCGGCAGCGGTACACTGTTCAGCCATTGGCTGAGTCCATTGGACACAGTCGAGTACAGATCGTGCTGCAGTGCGACCCATGGGGCGTGCTCAAGGTGCGTCCTGGGAGGACGTCATATGACATCCACTCGGAACGACGAATGTCCTGCCCAGCTGTCATATGACAATGGGGAAGTGGTTAAAGAAGAATTCCACGCTTTACTTAACTAATCTTAAAATATTCCCTTCCTCCTCCTAACACCTATTCTGTCTAACCTGCATAAGAAAGATCTTTATACTTATCTATTTTCAGACGGCTCCGGTCTGGTCTCTTCTATGTGAGATCTGGTGATCTCCCCTGTGTCAATCAGCATTGGCTGCAGGGGAGAGTACTCAATAACTGCTGACAACGTCTGAGTGGCGACGTCACAAATTGGCTCCTATTGCCCATCTGTTGTTGGCGTTCCCTCCTCCCCCCCTGCAGTGACTGCTGGCTGACACAAGGGACTGAGATCACATGACCAGACCAGAGCAGCCTGAAAATAGGTAAGTATAGACACCTTTCTTACACAGGTTAGTCAGAATGGGTGTTAGGAGGGGGAAGGGAATATTTTTAAGATTAGTTAGGTAAAGCATGGAATTCTTCTTTAACCACTTCCTCATTGTCAAATAACAGCTGGGCGGGACATTCGCCATTCCCGGTCGACTTCATATGACGCAATCCTGGAATGCGCTTTGGGCTGCGCTGCAGCGCGATCTGTACCTGGCTGTGTCCACTGGACATAGCCGATGACTAATCAGTGTAACGGTCCACTTCCAGTACCATGTGATTGCTGTAACTAATCACAGCAGATCAACAGCAGCAGATGGAACAAAACTTAAAAAAAGGGGAAAACAGGTATTTTACTTGTTGAAAAATGACAGTTGTTTATGATACACAGATAAATCTACTTTAACCAAAGTTGTTGCTTTCGCTACACATGGGGCTGGTTGTAGACTTATGCCGCGTACACACGGTCGGACTTTCCGGCATACTTGTTCCAGCGGACCAGAGTCCGCCGAACAATCCGACCATGTGTAGGCTCCGGCTGACTTTTCCGGCGGACTTTTTCCCAAAAGCCGCCGGACCTAGATTTGAAACAAGTTTTAAATCTTTCCGTCGGACTCAGTTTCTGGCAGAAAGTCCGCTCGTCTGTGTGCTGGTCTGACGGAAAGCCCGCTCGTGTGTATGCTGGTCCAACGGACCAGATACGATGCGAGGGCAGGGTATTGCATTTCGCACTCGCTGCAATAGGAAAAACAAATTTTCCTATTGCGGCGAGTGCGGGGCATACCAGGCCCTTAGGTCTGGTATGGATTATAAAGGGAAGCCCCTACGCCGAAAAAAACGGCGTGGGGTCCCCCCTAAAATCCATACCAGACCCCGATCCGAGCACGCAGCCCGGCCGGTCAGGAAAGGGGGTGGGGACGAGCGAGCGCCCCCCCCCCTCCTGAACCGTACCAGGCCGCATGCCCTCAACATAGAGGGTTGGTGCTTTGGGGGGAGGGGGCGCCCTGCAGCCCCCCCACCCCAAAGCACCTTGTCCCCATGTTGATGAGGACAAGGGCCTCTTCCCAACAACCCTAGCCGTTGGTTGTCGGGGTCTGCGGGCAGGGGGCTTATCGGAATCCGGGAGCCCCCTATAATAAGAGGGCCCCCAGATCCCGGCCCCCCCACCCTATGTGAATGAGTATGGGGTACCTGGTACCCCTACCCATTCACCTAGGGAAAAAGTGTCAATAATAAAACACACTACACAGGTTTTTAAAATAATTTATTAAACAGCTTCGGGGGGGGGTCTTCCTCCAGCTTCGGGGTCTTCTTCCGGCTTTGGGGGTCCCTCCGGTTCCTCTTCTCCTGGTGTTCCAGTTCTTCGGCCGGCTCCTCCGATGTCTTCAGGCCGCTCTCTTGCCAGCGGAGGTCCGGACTTCTGGGCTTCTTGGCTTCTTCCCTCTTCTCTTCTCCAGATGTTGACACGACGCTCTCTCCGGCTGGACTGCTCTCTGAGGGCTCCGTTGTGACTTATATAGGCGGAGACCCCGCCCCCTTATGATGTCACAGTCCCTGGGCATGCTGGGACTGTGACGTTTTAGGGGGCGTGGTCAACATCACCCGGGGGTACGATGTACCCCATATTCATTCACATAGGGTGGGGGGCCCTCTTATTATAGGGGGCTCCCGGATTCCGATAAGCCTCTGCCCGCAGACCCCGACAACCAACGGCCAGGGTTGTCGGGAAGAGGCCCTTGTCCTCATCAACATGGGGACAAGGTGCTTTGGGGTGGGCCTTCGATGTCGGCTCTTCCTATCATTGTGAAGCAGAATTCACCAAGCGTTGGATTGTTCACCCACTAATAGGGAACGTGAGCTGGGTTTAGACCGTCGTGAGACAGGTTAGTTTTACCCTACTGATGATGTGTTGTCGCAATAGTAATCCTGCGCAGGGCGCCCCCTCCCCCAAAGTCCCCCCCCATGTTGAGGGCATGCGGCCTGGTACGCTTCAGGAGGGGGGGCGCTCGCTCGTCCCCACCCCCTTTCCTGACCGGCCGGGCTGCATGCTCGGATCGGGGTCTGGTATGGATTTTAGGGAGGACCCCACGCCATTTTTTCGGCGTAGGGGGGCTTCCCTTTAAAATCCATACTAGACCTAAGGGCCTGGTATGACCCGCGACGGGGCTCGCAAGGTGTCAATCTCGCCGATAAAAGCAGCAAGATTGACTTCCTTTTCTAGTCCCGTCACACCTGAGTCACGTTCAAAATGAACAGACTTGTCCATGTGTGGGCAAGTCCGTTCATTCTGAAAGTCCGCCGTAACTCCGGCGAAAGTCTGTCGGAAAGACGGGCGGACTTAGCCCGCCGGAAAGTCCGGTCGTGTGTGGGCAAGTCCGTCCGTTTTAAAGTCCGGTGCAACCTGGCGGACAAAGTCCGTCAGAAAGTGTGCCAGACCAAGTATGCCAGAAAGTCTGATCGTTTGTACGCGGCATAAGGCCCCTTTCACACGTGCGGACCGTATGTCCGTATTTCATCCATCCGTTTTCAGATGAAATACGGACATACATGCATCCCTATGGGATAGCAGGTGTCAGTGGATGAATATCCGAGGACACCCGATATCATCCGGCTCCGCTATTGTCCGATTCTGCAGACGGAAGAAAATCCTATTTTTCTATCCGTCTGCTGAGCGGATCGGATGAACACGGACAGACGGTCCGTGTTCATCCGATCCCCCATAGGGGAGAGCGGAGATCTGACAGGGCAGTCCCTGCACAGTGTGCAGGGACCGCCCTGCACAGTGTGCAGGGACCGCCCTGTCATCCGCCGGCTCAGCGGGGATCAACGAAGCGATTCCCGCTGAGCAAGCGGATGTTCACGGGTCGGATCAACATGGATCCACACGTGTGAACGGGGCCTAAAAAATAAACTTTAATGTGTTTGTATGTGTATATGTATTTTTTGTGCATAAAAGAAGCATATTTTTTCTTTTTTGTTAGGTAAATAACTATCAAAACTGCATAATTTAAATTAAGTGTTGCTGAGAACAATTTATTTTAATACAAATTCTTAAAAGAGATATACACGATATGATGCTTGTGGTGTAAAGCACATGGCCCTGCCCACTGCATGTTGTTGGCTGCACCTGCCTATCAGACAGCCAAAATCAAGTAATAATGGTTTGTGATAGTAATTTACTTCTACTCCTCTTCTCATATAGAAAAATGCAAGGGCAAGGAATATCTGGTCCAGAGAGTTCATGACCAACTGATAAATATAAGCTAAATTGGAATACCATTTATTTATAAGGTTTTTGAATCTGATCATAATACAAGGTCCATTTTAATTGTGATTACACAACAGTTTTACAGTTCTGGTCAATAAGTTTTCTCTCTCAGTAAGAGCTTAGTCATTGGTTATGACATCGTACTCACATGAAAGTCAGATCTAAAAATAGATGAAAGGAAAAAGCAAAAGGAGAAGGACAAAGAACTTCTTGCTGAGTAATTGTCCTGGCTAAAAAAAGTCTCTGATATACACAGTTCCTGGTGATGTTATTTGGGTACGCTTTGCATGTAATTATCAAGATTACTATAGACTACTAAAGTGATGAAAAAACAGTTCTGTATTATAGTATGCCCTATTCCAGTAGGTGTTCTATACACTTCAGTGCCCACAAACCTCCATACAGTACAGTCACCTGGCCAGTGATGGAGCAGGTCCTTTCACCCTTTTTTTCGCTTTTAATAATTTTTTTTATCTCATGTTCAGTGGAAAGATGAAAATGCAGTAAAGAATGCTTATGGTTTCCCACGCAGGGGTCTTTTTGTGCAGAACATACAGAAGGTTTTTTCAAAAACTATTGAAAAAAAAGAGCATTAGGTGACCTGGGCTTAAATACCAGGGATGAGGCTCAGCTAGTTCAGGTAGCAGGGCTGCCATCAGGGGTGCATAGCCCTTACACATGTAGGGAGTCAGGGCATCCCAAGGGGCCCAAGTGCCCGGCAGGGTTGGGGGAAGGCAGGGGCGGGAGGAGCACCTGCCCCTGCCGCATTCTACTCATGTGGGTGTGGGGACGTGCATGGCTGCGCTGGATTTCTATATATGTGCACTACAGAAGAGGAGTTGGCAGCTGCTGCTCTGTGTCATTGAGCTCACATCAGGCTCATTACTGCCACCAGTGTGGGGGGCTGAGTGCATGCGGGTGTGAAGGAGCTGAGTACGTACAGGTTTGTGGGGGGCTGAGTGCATACAGGTGTTGTGCGGGGCTGAGTGCATAAAGGTGTGAAGAGGGACTGAGTGCCTACAGATATTAAAGGGGGCTGGGTGCATACAGGCGTGAGTGGAGCTGAGTGTGTACAGGTATGAGAGGGGCTGAGTGCATACAGGTGTGAGGGGGGCTGAGTGTGTACAGGTGTAAGGTGGGCTGAATGTGTACTGTTGCTGGATTGGAATGTCTCTTTGCTGAATATATGGGGATGTCTCTTGCTATATGGGGATGTCTTTTTTGTCAGATTGAGTAGTCTCTTTGCTCATTATATGGGGCTGTCTCTTTCTGGATTGGGACATCTCTTTGCTGAAGTTATTTGTTTTTTGTTTAGAAGTTTTTGTTTTCTTAGATCTGCTAGGGGAGGATAGATTGGGGGGCATTGAAAAAGTAGTGCAGTTATTGTTAGTGTGGGGTCCTGCTTAAAAGAGTCTACCTTGTCATGGTGCCAGGCTTCATATTTTTTGGCCAAAATATAATTTCTTACTGCTGTAGATGTTGTAACAAAACCCCTGCTACCACTTTTGCAAGAAAAAATCTAATCTTTCAGCCATTCTGAGCTGTTTCAGTTGTCAATTCTGAGGACCTTGTCTTTTTTCTCACATAAGCATCTTCACCACCATCCTGCCATTACAAACAGTAGCAGACAAAATTGTTAATCAAGAATACACCTCTTGGGGATAGAAATAGGCAGCAAGGTTTCCCATGAAACTATGCAATCAAATTGCTATTAGTTGAGTATTGAAATCATGCTTTGGACGCTCATTGGATGCAGAGAATACTTTACTTTTGTGGAGGATATCGTTATCATGTCTTACAGCATGGAGAAACATGAACAGGAAGCAGGAATATACAAGTACATGCTTAGATACGGAAGGTACATCCTGTGATTACATTACCACAGAGAATACACACTATAATACTGCACTGCCACCTAGTGGCATAGATAGATAGGTATAAGGTATATATATATGTATATACCTTATACCTATCACTTTTGTGAGATACTGCGTGTGTATATATATATATATATATATATATATATATATATATATATATATATATATATGCACCCCTCACATTTTTGTAGATATTCTACTCTTACATTTTTGTAAATACTTTATTATATCTTTTCATGTGACAACACTGAAGAAATGACACTTTGCTACAATGTAAAGTAGTGAGTATACAGCTTGTATAACAGTGTAAATTTGCTGTCCCCTCAAAATAACTCATACAGAGCCATGAATGTCTAAACCGCTGGCAACAAAAGTGAGTACACCCCTATGTGAACATGTTCAAATTGGGCCCAAAATGTCAACATTTTGTGTGGCCACCATTATTTTCCAACACTGCCTTAAACCTCTTGGGCATGGAGTTCACCAGAGCTTCACAGGTTGCTACTGGAGTCCTCTTCCACTCCTTCATGACGACATCACGGAGCTGGTGGATGTTAGAGACCTTGCACTCCTCCACCTTCCGTTTGAGGACCACAGATGCTCAATAGGGTTTAGGTCTGGAGACATGCTTGGCCAGTCCATCACCTTTATCCTCAGCTTCTTTAGCAAGGCATTGGTCATCTTAGAGGTGTGTTTGGGGTTGTTATCATGTTGGAATACTGCCCTGCGGCCCAGTCTCCGAAGGGAGGGGATCATGCTCTGATTCAGTATGTCACAGTACATGTTGGCATTCCTGGTTCCCTCAATGAACTGTAGCACCCCAGTGCTGGCAGCACTCATGCAGCCCCAGACCATGACACTCCCAACATCATGCTTGACTGTAGGCAAGACACACTTGTCTTTGTACTCCTCACCTGGTTGCCGCCACACACGCTTGAAACCATCTGAAACCAAATAAGTTTATCTTGGTCTCATCAGACCAGAGGACATGGTTTCAGTAATCCATGTCCTTAGTCTGCTTGTCTTCAGAAAACTGTTTGCAGGGTTTCTTTTGCATCATCTTTAGAAGAGGCTTCCTTCTGGGACGACAGCCATGCAGACCAATTTGATGCAGTGTGCGGCATATGGTCTGAGCACGGACAGCTGACCCCCCACCCCTTCAACCTCTGCAGCAATGCTGGCAGCACTCATACGTCTATTTCCCAAAGACAACCTCTGGATATGACGCTGAGCATGTGCACTCAACTTCTTTGGTCGACCATGGCAAGGCCTGTTCTGAGTGGAACCTGTCCTGTTAAACTGCTGTATGGTCTTGTCCACCGTACTGCAGCTCAGTTTCAGGGACTTGGCAATCTTCTTATAGCCTAGGCCATCTTTATGTAGAGCAACAATTCTTTTTTTCAGATGCTCAGAGAGTTCATGAGATGCCATGTTGAACTTCCAGTGACCAGTATGAGAGAGTGAGAGCGATAACACCAAATTTAACACACCTGCTCCCCATTCACACCTGAGACCTTGTAACACTAACAAGTCACATGACACCGGGGAGGGAAAATGGCTGATTGGGCCCAATTTGGACATTTTCACTTAGGGGTGTACTCACTTTTGTTGCCAGCGGTTTAGACATTAATGGCTATGTGTTGAGTTATTTTGAGGGGACAGCAAATGTACACTGTTATACAAGCTGTACACTCACTACTTTACATTGTAGCGAAGTGTCATTTCTTCAGTGTTGTCACATGAAAAGATATAATAAAGTATTTACAAAAATGTAAGAGGTGTACTCACTTTTGTGAGATACTGTATATAGATCGCAATATAGAAAGCTACTTGCTGTTGCTTCTTCCAACAATTGCAAGTGGAATAAATCAGAATGAAAGAGAATTTTGAAAATTCTGTTCTAAATGACTAGGTGATTTTCATAGCTAGACTGAGGAAGAGCAGACTCATTACAATTTTCAGATGGACAATGTTGCTGTCATACTTTATAAAGCAAGTCTGGCTGAGTACCTCCTTCAGTTTTCTCTGTCTCTCTTGCTAGAAAATTACCTTACACAACCAGCAATCAGAATATACATCAGCCAGCCTGTCAACAAACGCAGACAAATGACATGCCTCTGATTTTTAAGCATGTGCTGTATTGCATTCCTCCCATACATATACAGTTAAATCAATGACCATGCATTGAATATGCAACTGACAAAGATTATTAGGGGGATATTTTTCATCACAACAGGTAGTTCACTGTTTTGCTATTTTTATCTGCAGTTTACAGGATATAGGTAACAGTGTCAGAAAAAGAAAGAAAGAAATGTATTTACATAACATCTATATCATAGATGTAGTGCTCTAGTAAATAAAGATTACATACCTATGGGGAATTCCCTGCCCTTGAGAGGATAAGGAAGACAATAACAAAAAAGGGTGCAGTACCATGAAAAAATGCAGCATGTAGAGACATCTAGTGTTGTAAAAATATATCTGCATGGTACCAAGAAAAAATAATGCTGCTGCCCCTGATGGTGTGATTTTTGTTCTTTTATTAACCACTTGACTCCCTTCCCAACCAGACCAATTTTCAGCTTTCAGTGCTCTCACATTTTGAATGACAATTATGCAGTCAGACAACATGCTACCCATATTAATTTTTTGTCCTTTTTTTTCACACAAATAGAGCTTTCTTTTGGTGGTATTTGATCACCACTGGGTTTTTTTATTTTTTACTTTATAAATGGAAAAAGACAGAAAAATTTGTAAAAAAAAAGCATTTTTCTTTGTTTCGGTTATAAAACTTAGCAAATTAGTCATTTTTCTTCATACATTTTTACTAAAATTTATACTGCCACATATCTTTGGTAAAAATAACCCAAATCAGTGTATATTATTTGGTCCGTGTGAAAGTTATAGTTTACAAGCTATGGTGCCAATCACTAAAAACTGATCTCACCTGATCACACCTGATGAACTGATGACCTATCTCATTTCTTGAGACACTAACAAGCCAGGAAAGTACAAATACCACCCAAATTACCCCTTTTTGGAAAGTAGACAATCCAAGGTATTTAGTAAGAGACATTGTGAGTTTTTTTGAAGTTGTAATTTTTTCCCACAATTCTTTGCAACATGAAGATTTTTTTTTTCTTTTTTCCACAGTAGGAAAGGTGTTCATCCCAAAGGTGTTCTATCTGGTTAAGGTCAGGGCTCTGTGCAGGCCAGTCAAGTTCCTCCACCCCAAATTCGCTCATCCATGTCTTTATGGACCTTGCTTTGTGCACTGGTGCACAGTCATGTTGGAACAGGAAGAGGCCATCCCCAAACTGTTCCTACACAGTTGGGTGCATGAAATTGTCCAAAATGTCTTGGTATGCCTTAGCCTCCCTGGCGGTTTTCCCGAGTGTGGCTCGGGGTTAAAATTCAGTACCATTAGCGGTAACCCCGAGCCACACTCGGGATCGCATTGCAGGATCCTGGGGCGGCGTTACTTACCTTGTCCCCAGGATCCTGCGATGTCACCCGCAGTGTCCGAGGGCTCCGTCCTCCTCCGAAGCCTCTCCGTGCCAGGCTCCGTTCCCTGCGAGCGGCGCGATGCACGGGGCGGAGCCTGGCGGCAAATTCAAAAAAATGTCAAAAGCATAACACATACAGTACTGTAATCTTACAGATTACAGTACTGTATGAAATGATTTCACATCCCTTTTGTCCCCAGTGCTTTGTCCTATGCCCTGCATGCAATTTTACATGATATACACTGTTCTTTCTGCCTGGAAACTAGAGATTGTCCATAGCAACCAAAAAGTGTCCCTTTAGGTCAAAAGTGGCTTTAGACCAGCTAGAAAACAGCGATAGTAAATTAGAACACTTGCAGAATTGAGCGATAGTGAATTGTGGGGAAATTTATTTTATTACTATTTTTTTTTTTTTTTTTAATTATTTATTTTTATTTATTATATTATAATTTATGTTTTTGTGTTTCAAACTTTATCATACCCGGGATATCTACTAGACTCTGGTTTGGACAGATTTAAGTGTGTTATTGTTAAGATTTACAGACCTACAATATAAAACGCCAAATTTCCATGCAAAATAATGGTACCGCTTTCAGCACCTAAAATCCGAAATAATCATACCGCCAGGGAGGTTAAGAGTTCTCTTGACTGGAACTAAGGGGCCAAGCCCAACCCCTTTTAAAACAACTCCACACCATAATCCATCCCCCTCCACCAAATTATTTGGACCGGTGCACAAAGCAAGGTCCATAAGGACATGGAGTTTGGGGTGGAGGAACTTGACTGACCTGCACAGAGTCCTGATCTCAACCCGATTGGGATTAATTAGAGCAGGGACTGCAAGCCAGGCCTTCTCATCCACATCAGTGCCTGACCTCACAAATGCACTTCTGGAAGAATGATCAAACATTCACACAGACACACTCTTAAACCTTGTGGACAGCCTTCCCAGAAGAGTTGGAACTGTTATAGCTGCAAAGGGTGGGCCAACTCAATATTGAACCCTACAGACTAAGACTGGATGCCAGAAAAATGTTTATGTGTGTGTGTAAAGGCAGGCGTCCCCATACTTTTGGCAATATAGTGTGTATAATGCCGCGTACACAGGATCGGACTTTCCGCCAACAAAACCGTGGATTTTTGTTTGAAGGTTGTTGGCTCAAACTTGTCTTGCATACATATGGTCACACAAATGTTGGCCAACAATTACGAACGTGAGAAAGCGATGACGTACAACACGTACGATGAGCCGATAAAAAGGAAGTTCAATAGCCAGTGCGCCACCCTTTGGGCTCCTTCTGCTAATCTCATGTTTATCTCGTGTTAGTAGAAGTTTGGTGAGAGACAATTCGTGCTTTTCAGCCTCGTGCTTTTCAGTTCGTTTGTGCTTTTCAGTTTGTGCTTGTCGGTTCGTATCTGTTCTTCAGTGAGTGTTGTCAGTTCATTCCTGTCTTTTAGTGCGTTCTATTTACAGTTCGCTTCTGTATTTCAGTGTGTTCTTGTCCTCTCGTTTCTAATTTTCAGCTTGTTCTTCTCAGGTCCTTTCTGATTTTCAGTGCGTTCTGTCAGTTTGTTCCAAGCAGCCGACCATTTTCTAGCCATGTTGCGGTTGCGTACTCGTCGTAGAGTTCATGCTGTTGTTGGGCTTTGTGTTGGAGTTCTTGCTTTGACTCAAGTCCAGTCCATGAACAGGGGGAGGAGGAGTTCATGGACCAATAATTGGTTACTGGTTGTTTCCAATTCTCTCATATGCCTTTGCTGCGGGAGCTCCAGGAGAATAATCCTGACAGTTTCAGGAAATATCTCCGGATGACGGACCCCGTTTTTCACTGTCTGTTGGCTTTGCTGTCCCCCTATATTACCAAGCAGGACACCTGCATGTGGCAAGCCGTCACTCCCGAGCAAAGGCTTGTTGCCACTTGTGGCATTTGGCGACGGGGAGAAGTCTCCAGGATATTAAGTTTATGACTGTAATCTCCCACCAGGCTCTGGGAATCATTATTTCAGAAACCTGTTGTCATAAACCAGATGTGACCAGAACTGTGTGACTGCGACAGAGTGAACCAGACATAAATAGGAGAAAGTAAGTACGTTTATTAAAGTAAATGCATATAAATGTGAACACACCACCAATACAGAGTGAACAAACTGAACAACCAACCAGTGATAATCAACCAACCAGCATATATAGCAAAAGGGAGTACCAGAATCGGAGTCAAGCCAGGCCAGGGTCATAAACAGGAGATCAGCAGATGGGGGCCAGGAAAAAACAGACAAGGGACAAGATGGAAGCAATCAGGCTGCAGGGCAAGGATCCAGGGATACAGGAACAGATACAAACAGGTTCGGGATCAGGATCACAGATAAACTGGCTGCAGGTCAGGGCACAAGGACAATACCAGGGCAAGGTGTGTGTGCATTTGCCGGGTATTTATACACATCTCAATCAGACTTAACTTTTTCTAACGCCATAAATATGGCCGAATACAAACTGAACCATATCATTTTATGCTGCTGCATTTTACATAATTTTATGTGTAAAAATGCAGCCAACTATCTGGCCTCAGTTGCGACTGAGGCCGGCTCACCACAAGAAATAATGACGGCGCTTGAAGCTGGCCGTCCTGGCTTGCCCCCCAAAGCGCCCGCAAAGTACGGGAAAGCTATCTGGAGTATTTTGTGGGTAGGGGGGCAATTGATATGCCAGAGAATCTGTAAGCTCTTTCTAATAATTTTTTTCTGAAAAACTAAACTCATATTTCATTTGATTTACTGCTTGTGTTTCTTATCTGTCTCCTAGGTTTTCCAATAGCCTTTTATTTTTGGCCATTTTCTTCAATAGTGCAAATGTAACTTATTTGATACATGAGGTGACAATCTCTTCTTCAGCTATTATGTTCTGTTGTGCTATGGGTCTGCCACACACAATGTTTTGGTTGTTAACCACTTAACAACCAGCCCATAGCCGAATGACGGCTACAGGGCGGTTTCTTAACTCTGGAAGGGCGTCCAGGGACGTCCTCCCAGAATTCCCCTCTCGCGCACCCCTGGCGCGCGCACCCGAACACATCCGTGACCGTCGGGTCCTGTGGATCCCAGTAAATGGCCGCTGATCGCGGACGTTTACCATGTGATCGCTCTGTCAAATGACAGAGCGATCACATGTAAACAAACCGGCGTCATCTCATGACGCCGGTTCCTCTCCTCCCCTCTGTGTACTGATCGGTACACTGTGAGCGGAGAGGGGGATGGATGGATGGCAGCAGCACTGTGGGCTGGATGTGTAGTGCCCACAGCGCTGCTCAGTGACATCCAGACATCCATTCATCCATGCTCAGCCATCCCTAATGCTCTGCAATGCCCTGCAATACCCCATAACACTGTGCAATACTCTGCAATACCCCACAACACTGTGCAATACTCTGCAATACCCTGAAATACTCTGCAATACCCTGCAATACTCTGCAATACCCCACAATACTGTGCAATGCTCTGCAATACCCCACAATACTGTGCAATACCCCACAATACTGTGCAATACTCTGCAATACCCTGAAATACTCTGTAATACCCCACAATACTGTGCAATACTCTGCAATACCCCAAAATACTGTGCAATACGCTGCAATACCCCACAACACTGTGCAATACTCTGCAATACCCCGCACTGTGCAATACTCTGCAATACCCCGCAATACTCTGCAACACCCCACAACAGTGTGCAATACTCTGAAATACCCTGCGATACTCTGCAATACCCCGCAATACTCTGCAATACCCCACAATACTGTGCAATACTCTGCAATACCCCACAACACTGTGCAATACTCTGCAATATCGCACAATACTGTGCAATACTGTGCAATACCCTGCAATACCCCACAATACTCTGCCATACTCGGTGATACCCAGCCATACCCAGTCATATTCGGCGATATCCTGCAATACCATGCCATACTCAGCCATACCCAGCCATGCTCAGCCATACTCAGCGATACCCTGCCATACTCTGCAATACCCCGCCATACTCTGCAATACCCCGCCATACTCTGCAATACCCCGCCATACTCTGCAATACCCCGCCATACTCTGCCATACCCCACCATACCCAGCCATACCCTGCCATACCCAGCCATACTCTGCAATACTTGGTGATACCCAGCCATACTCTGCCATACCCAGCCATACCCAGCCGTAATCGGCCATACCCAGCCATGCTCGGCCATACCCTGCCATGCTCGGCCATACTCTGCCATACCCAGCCATACTCGGTGATACCCAGCCATACTCTGCCATACCCAGCCATACTCAGCCATACCCAGCCATGCTCGGCCATACCCAGCCATGCTCGGCCATACCCTGCCATGCTCAGCCATACTCGGCTATACTCTGCCATGCTCAGCCATACTCGGCTGTACTCGGCCTCTGTATGTGGCCAGGCTAAGGAAATCTCACACATGTGGTATCGTCGTACTCAGGAGGAGTAGGAGAATCTATTTTGGGGTGTCATTTTTGGTATGTACATGCTATGTGTTAGAAATATTGTATAAATGGACAACTTTATGTTAAAAAAAAAATGCGTTTTAACCACTTCCCGCCCGCCGGCTGTCATACGACGTCCTTGACTTTGTGCAGGGATATCTGAATGATGCCTGCAGCTACAGGCATCATTCAGATATCAACTTTTTTAGCCGGCGATTCCCTACATCATGAGAATGATCATAGTGGCTGTTCCACTGCTTGATCGTTCTTATGGGAGGTGAGAGGGGACGTCCCCCCCTCCCGCCGCCCTCCGGTGCTTCTACCGACTCACTGCTACGATCGAAGCCAGGATCTTTTTTTTTTTTTTTTTTTTTTTTTTTTATTTCAGGCTTCCCAGCCTAGAGGTGAGATGTGGGGTCTTATTGACCCCATATCTCACTGTAAAGAGGACCTGTCATGCCATATTCCTATTACAAGGGATGTTTACATTCCTTGTAATAGGAATAAAAGTGGTCAACATTTTTTTTTTTTTGGAAAAAAGCATCAAACTAAAATAAATAAAGTAAAATGAACAGTAAAAATAAATAAATAAATACATTTTAAAGTGCCCCTGTCCCTGTGTGCTCGCATGCAGAAGCGAACGCATATGTAAGTCCCGCTCACATATGAAAACGGTGTTCAAACCACACATGTGAGGTATCACTGCGATCGGTAGAACGAGAGCAATAATTTTGGCCCTAGACTTCCTCTGTAACTCAAAACATGTAACCAGTAAAAAATTTTAAAGCGTCGCCTATGGGGATTTTTAAGTAGCGAAGTTTGGCGCCATTCCACGAGCTTGTGCAATTTTGAAAGATGACATGTTGGGTATTTATTTACTCGGCGTAACTTCATCTTTCACATTATGCAAAAACATTGAGCTAACTTTACTGTTTTGTTTTTTTTTAAGCACAAAACTGTTTTTTTTCCAAAAAAAATGCGTTCGAAAAATTGCTG
Organism: Aquarana catesbeiana; assembly: GCF_042186555.1. Lineage (NCBI taxonomy): Eukaryota > Metazoa > Chordata > Amphibia > Anura > Ranidae > Aquarana > Aquarana catesbeiana. Next base: position 592,263,344 of record NC_133327.1, read on the forward strand.
CGCAAATACCGTGCAAGATAAAAAGTTGCAATGACCGCCATTGTATTCTCTAGGGTCTTTGCTAAAAAACCATATATAATGTTTTGGGGTTCTATGTAATTTTCTAGCAAATAAATGATGATTTTTACATATAGGAGAGAAATGTCAGAATTGGCCTGGGCACTCCAGAACGCCTGAAGGTGCTCCCTGCATGTTGGGCCTCTGTATGTGGCCACGCTGTGTAAAAGTCTCACACATGTTGTATCGCCATACTCAGGAGTAATAGCAGAATGTGTATTGGGGTGTAATTTGTGGTATGCATATACTGTGTGTGAGAAATAACCTGCTAATATGACAATTTTGTGAAAAAAACAAAAAAGAGAAAAAAAAATTGATTTTGCAAAGAATTATGGGAAAAAATGACAACTTCAAAAAACTCACCGTGCATCTTTCTAAACACCTTGGAATGTCTTCTTTCCAAAAAGGGGTCATTTGGGGGGTATTTGTACTTTTCTGGCATGTTAGGGTCTCAAGAATATACATAGGCCGTCAGTACTTCAGGTGTGATCAATTTTCAGATATTGGCACCATAGCTTTTGGACTCTATAACTTTCACAAAGACCAAATAATATCCACCGATTTGGGTTATTTTTACCAAAGATATGTAGCGGTATAAATTTTGGCCAAAATATATGAAGAAAAATTACTAATTTGCTAAATTTTATAACAGAAACAAGGAAAAATGCATTTTTTTTTACAGATTTTTCTGTCTTTTTTCTTTTATAGCGTAAAAAATAAAGAACACAGCGGTGATTAAATACCACCAAAAGAAAGCTCTATTTGTGTGAAAAAAAAAAGGAAAAAAATTTCATATAGATACAGTGTTGCATGACTGAGTAATTGTCATTCAAAATGTGAGAGCACCAAAAGCTGAAAATTGGTCTGGTTATTAAGGGGGTTTAAGTGCCCAGTGGTCAAGTGGTTAATGTACGTAATGCATTAATGATAAAAATAATCATCCTTTTAAAATCCACAAATTAATTGCTTGTAGTCCCTTTAGTTTTGCCTTTAGTAAATACCCCCCATTGTCTCTGTAACTACAAGAACTTAATAAAAAAAAGGGTATTGAGTATTTAAAGAAGATGCCACACATTGTTGAGTATAAAACATTTTACATTTTGAAGATGAACACAAATTGGGACTCAAAATGTAGATTTCCCTCATGATCCCATGCCTAAAATGTGTTTCTTTTCCCTACATCTATTTTTTGCAAGCCCTTGCTCGCAGCTAAAGTAGGTGAGAGGAAGGGGTTGCACCTCTGAAACACGTCCATTGATCCCCCATGATGGGAGCTAGAACATGTTGACACACTGGGCCTTATTTCAGAAAGGACAATCCACTTTACCCTACAAATGCACTTTCAAGTGCACTTGCATTGCACTTGTAGTGCAAAATGGTTTTGCTTTTTTGAAATAAGCCACAGTGTGGCAACATGTGCTAGATCCCATCATGGGGGATCAATGGACGTGTTTCGGGGGTGCAACCCCTTCCTCTGACCTACTTTAGTTCCGAGGAAGGGGTTGCACCCACAAAACGTGTACATTGATATCCCATGATGGCAGATAGCACATGTTGACACACTGTGTGCATCTTCAGAAGTTGGCTTTGCAATTACTTTAAAACTTTTTGAAAACTTTAAACAATAACGAGAAAATTGACATTTTTGGGTGGTTTTAGATTTTGGCTAAAACATCAATGATGTTGGTCAGTCTTTTTTGAACATCATTAATGTTTTGCTTGACCTTCTCAAAATCCCGATTGCACACCATTATTTCACTGATGAGGAATTGTGCACTTGCACTGTTGAAGCGAGTTTCTTCTTCCACAAAATCCACATCGCCTAAAAAGAATAAAACACACCATGTATTATAAATATGCAGGCATACATCTATTACCTGAAGCTGTGGTCTCAGACACTGACCTGTGTGGTCACCATTTTGACCACTTCCTGACCAAAGGGACCAGGAGGGCGAGGAACCTGGAGGAGTCAGAGACTGCTTTAATTCGCCAGGCTACTGCAGCACTTACAATGACCCCTGGTGGCCACAAGTCATTTAGATGTGTGACAGCAAGTAAACTTGAAAACATGGAGGAGGGCCAACGCCTGATCTGTGAGGAAATCATTCTTCAGGCCCTAAACAAGGGGACAAGGGGACAACTCACAAATCAAAGCCACCTGTGTGAGTTAGACCATACTGCTCCACCACCTCCAGCAACACCACCAACACCACTGCCACCCAACTCACCAGAGCAGCATGGAAGGAAGCGTGGAAGGAAGTGTTGAGAGTGATGGCCTGGGTTTGGTGTGGTCTGGCAAAAAATGCAGGCTGTTGTAAGACCACAGCTTCGGGACATATATGTCATCTGCTGCTGCTCCCGATCTCCCGGAGTCCTGGACCGTATTGTGCTCCCTATTAAATGGACTCCTCAGGTTACCAATTTTGACAGTCAAATAATTGATGTCTGCCCTGGGGTACAAAGGCTTCACCAATTCCAACTGTTTCTCCTGCGTTGCCTTCCTCTTTATTTTGTTATGACCCCTATTAAATGTCTAATTGTTGTTTTGATAAATACTTGGCTATGTGTTTTACTTCAAAAAGGACAATTTTTTGTGAGTAGGCAGGTACATTTCAAAAATACAATGTCAAATTAACAAGGGACACCAACATAGTTGTATCTCTTTGAGGTTAAAAAAATACAAGATAATAATGGTGTTGTGGTAGCTTGACACACAAAACGACAAAAAATATTATGGAGATCACTAGAAAAAAAAAACAATTCTGGATATCATGAGAAAAAACAAAAAAAAACAAAATATGAAGAGCACTAGAAAAATACAAAAAAAAAGATTATTCAGGAGATCACAAGAAAGAATAAAAAATCAGTTTGTCAGAACTCTGTGAATATCAGCATCAAAGCAAATTCATTATTATAGCATTATAAAGAAGAAGAGAATGCGCTGCATTGAGAGATTTCAAAATTTCCCACTTGACGAATGTGCTATCTCTATTATGAATGCTAGTTTTACAAGACCGAGCGCTTCCAGCTCGTACTTGATTCCGAGCATGCGTGAACTTTTGTGCACAGACTTGTGTACACACGATCGGACTTTCCAACAACAAAGTTTTGTTGGCGGAAAATTTGAGAACCTGCTAGCAAACATTTGTTGGCGGAAAGTCCGACAGCAAATGTTCGATGGAACATACACACGGTCGGACTTTCCGAACACAAACAACCTCACATCCAACATTTCCCGTCGGAAAATCCAACCGTGTGTACGCGGCATAAGACCCTTTAAAATGACTAAGGACGCTTTACAATATAGTAAATATAGTAAGTAAAGGTGCATGTGTCTAGCTGCCAACAATTTTATTTTTCAGCGACATTCTGCTGCTACCGTGGTTTGCTAAAACTTCAACGTTGGTCTTTCTGGGTAGTGGCTTAGTGTGGCAATGTACACCTTTAATCACCATGCTTAAATGCAGGCATGGGCTTCTTAGAGCTCTTTACCCACATTCAGGCAGTTTAAAATTAAAATAATAAACAGGTTTAAACTTACCTGCTCTCACAGAGTGGCCCCAATCCCACTTTTTTGGAGTCCCCCACCGGCCTCCTCTTCTACGGGTTCCATCATAAGAATACGCTTCCTATGGTGGCACACATGCAGGCACGCCCCTGAGCCCCGCTGTGAGCATTTATAGACACACACAATGTGGCTATGGCTCCTGCTGCTGCATTTCTGCCCTGTGAGAGAGGAGAGCGAGAGCTGTCGCAGATGGGCACAGTGCTGGTTCAACAGAGGACTCATGTAAGTGTTTAAGGGGTGAGGAGGGATATGCAAATAGGCATTAAGGTAAAAAAAGTTTTCCATTTAGAACCACTTTAAAGTGTCATTAAACCCAAACTATGGAAACTTTCATTACATGCTAGTTCAGACTCACAAAGCCACAAATACATTTGTTTTCTGTAGAGAGTTGATCCTGCCTTCAGCTGTCCCTCCCATCTTCTATATGTCCCCACTGGAGCCTGAGACTGTGTAGACCAGCTGGTGTCCTCTACAGAGCATGCTCAATTTCAATTCCCTTCTAAGCTCCTTATTTCCTCCTTTTTCTTATCTGTGCAGCCCACATGACTATAGAGTCACACATCTTGGCGTATACACAGTGGTAAATTACACTCTTCTCCCTCCCTCCTCTTTTATGTCCTCCTATTGATATACACTATGGGGGTGGGATATATTATGTTGTTTGAATACACAAAAATCAGTATTAGGTGCCTTTCACAAAGGCAGACCTATCGGCAGGACCGGACTGGCCTACCGGGATACCAGGAAATTTCCCTGTAGGCCGGCTGCCCTGGGGCCGATTTGAGCGGCGGCTGCAGTGCTCCCCTCCCTCCCTCTGTCCTCTGGCTCCTCCTCTTGTATGGCACGAAGCTGGGTCTGTGTATGTAAGGCGGTGCTGTAACAAGGTCCCGCCCCCCTAGACCGACTCGTATGATAGTCTTCTAGATGGAAAACTGATTGAATCAGTGTTCAGCCTATCACACAAGCTGGTCTAGGGGGGCGGGACCTTGTTACAGAACCGCCTTACACACACAGACCCAGCTCCGTCCGTGCCATACATCGGCTGGTGTGTGTGATCCAGGAAATAGTGAGGCTGCAATTGGTAGGCAGTAGGCACAGAGGCAGCAATGGCTGGCACACAGAGGCTGCAATGGCGAGCACAGAGGCTGCAATGGTGGGCACACAGAGGCTGCAATGGTGGACACACAGAGGCTGCAATGGTGGACACACAGAGGCTGCAATGGCTGGCACACAGAGGCTGCAATGGTGGGCACACAGAGGCTGCAATGGTCGGCACACAGAGGCTGCAATTGTAGGCACACAGAGGCTGCAATTGTAGGCACACAGAGGCTGCAATGGCTGGCACACAGAGGCTGCAATGATGGGCACACAGAGGCTGCAATGGTGGGCACACAGAAGCTGCATTGGTTGGCATGGTGAAGCTGCATTGGTGGGCACAGCGAGGCTGCAATTATGGGAACAGTGAGGCTGCAATTATGGGCACAGTGAGGCTGCAATGATGGGCACAGTGAGGCTGCATTGATTGACATTATAAAGCGGCAGTTGATGGGCACCATGAAGCTGCATTTGATGGGCACAGTGAGGCTGAAATGATGGGCACAGTGAGGCTGAAATGATGGGCACAGTGAGGCTGCATTTGATGGGCACTGATGAGGCTGCATTGATCTCTTGTACCATGTCTGCAGTCTCTGGCCATCTCTTGTACCATTTTTGCAGTCTCTGGCCCTCTCTTGTACTATGTCTGCAGTCTCTGATCATCTTTAGTATGATGTCCTCAGTCTCTAACCATCTCCTTTACCATGCCCGCAGCCTCTGACACCTACTGTATCATGTCTGCAGCCTCTGACCATCTCTTGTATCATGTCCTCAGTCTCTAGTCATCTCTTGTATCATGTCCTCAGTCTCTAGCCATCTCTTGTATCATGTCCTTAGTCTCCATCCATCTCTTGTATCATGTCCTCAGTCTTTAGCCATCTCTTGTATCATGTCCACAGTCTCTAGCCATCTCTTTTGTCATGTCCTCGGTCTCTAGCCATCTCTTGTATCATGTCCTCAGTCTCTAACCATCTCTTGTACCATGTTCACAACCTCTGACTATCTCTTGTCTTATATCATGTCTGAAATCTCTGAGGGGGAGCATGGAGAGGAGTCAAGAGTGGGAGTGCCACCAGTATGGGGGTCATGGGAGAATTAAAACGTGTGGACTGTGAAGAGGAGACTATAGGAGTCACCAACCTGGAGCCATCTAACTGAGCCCTGCACAGTGTACCTGAGAGGAGGATAGTGACAGCGCTGCCAGGCAATTCTGAGGGGGGAGTGAATACAATAATATAAGGAGGCACTGATATAAAGGTTTCCCCCTTATATCAGTAACCCCCCCTCCCATTCTTTCTGTGGAAGGTGGTCTCTGGAAACCAGAGTCCCCCCCCCCACATTCCTAGGGTGCCCCTTGATGATGGACCAATTTTACCACCTTTAACTGGAATTTGCTTATATATATATATATATATATATATATATATATATATATATATATATATATAGCCCTATGTGCTTTTATTCCTGCCTTCTTTATGGGGCTATGGGGCTGGTATGACATTTTTTCCAGGGCTGGTTTTTATTCCCAGTCTGGCCCTGCCTATCGGGTCCACTTGAAAAACTGTAGAGAGCAGCAGATGCCAAAGAACAGGGAAAGATCTTGTGACCACACAACATTGCTGCAGTAATAAGGTACTTTTAAGATTTTTAAAAAATGCAGTGGCATTATATTTATGATTTATGTGAATGAATAATGGCAATTAACACTTCACTGTTTAGTATCACTTTAAGTTTCCTTGTTTTCCACCATCAGCAGTTCAGAGAGATTGCACCTAATGAGGTAGAGGTTGCTGGGCATTTGATCTGCAGGCAGATGTACGGTTCCCCACTGTCAATCCTGACATGCAGACAGACGGGCAGGAGCCCAATAACATGCAGATTCTACAGAAAACCCAGCCTCTGCCAATTTTTTCAGAGTACTGTGTCTCAGTTGGGGCGGTCCTATGTCAACAGCCATTTGTCTATGTTTTCAGCCCAGGTGCTTGCCTGGATTACCAGACTCAGCTTACTTCACTCTGAGTGAGGCCCTGTCCAGGTAAAAGCCATTTTTGTACTTTACTGCTTACTGAAGTAGTGATTCCTCTCTAGATTTAGGTCCTATAACATAGCTCCCAGCTGTACCTGATTTGAGGGACTGTCTCTGATTTGGAACAGTCCCTCTGTCAGCCTCATTTGTCCCTCATTTCGGTCTGATCTATATAGTTGTATATAAAATGCACTATTTATCTTTCAAAAGGTGTTTCTCAGTGCTAAACCTTTCATCGAAATTCTAAATTGTTGCATTTGTAAATTTCAAAAGCCAATATAAAGGAATAGTAGTGGTAAAAAAAAAGCACTTGTGGATTTAACTAATAATTTTTTTTGTATAATTCTCCTTTAAGGGGGTGTGGAAGGGGTGTGTCCTATGCCGAAATACTTTTGCTAATAAGTGTCCCTCGTTCCCATCTCATTAGGCTGAGAGGTAAAAAAAAAAGTATTGAAAAAGTGTTCATACCCCTTGAAATTTTCTACATTTTGTCAGGTAAAAAAACGTAAATGTATTTTATTGGGATCTTATGTAATAAACCAACACAAAGTGGCACATGATTGTGAAGTGGAAGGAAAATGATAAACGGTTTTCAAATTTTTTTACAAATAAATATTTAAAAAGTGTGGCGTGCATTTGTATTCAGCCCCCTTCACTCTGATATTCCTAACTAAAATCTAGTGGAACCAATTACCTTCAGAAGTCAGCTAATTAGTAAATAGAGTCCACCTGTGTGTAATTTAATCTCACTATAAATACAGCTGTTCTGTGAAGCCCTCAGAGGTTTGTTAGAGAACCTTAGTGAACAAATAGCATCATGAAGGCCAAGGAACACATCAGACAGGTCAGGGATAAAGTTGTGGAGAAGTTCAAAGCGGGCTTAGGTTAAAAAAAAACATTTCAAGCTTTGAACATCTCACAGAGCACTGTTCAATCCATCATCATCAATCCATTAGGCTATCCCCACTTCAGTCCGTCATGAACGCTGCTGCCAGGCTCATCCACCACACAAACCGCTCAGCGTCTGCCACACCCCTCTGCCAATCCCTCCATTGGCTGCCACTCAGTCACCGAATTAAATTCAAGATACTAACTATAACTTACAAAGCCATCCACAACCTGGCCCCCAGCTACATCTCTAACCTAGTCACAAAATACCAACCTAATTGTTCTCTTCGCTCCTCCCAAGACCTCCTGCTCTCAAACTCCCTTGTCACCTCATCCCATGCTCGCCTTCAGGACTTCTCCAGAGCCTCCCCCATCCTCTGGAATGCTCTACCCCAATCCGTCCAATTTTCTCCTACTTTATCCACTTTCAGACGATCCCTGAAAACTCATCTCTTCAGAGAAGCCTATCTGGCCCCCACCTAACAACTGTACATTTATCTTCTCAATCAGCACATCACCCATAGTTATTACCTCTTGTATCTCTTGACCTTCCCTCTTAGATTGTAAGCTCTAAGGAGCAGGGCCCTCTGATTCCTACTGTATCAAAGTGTATTGTATTTGTACTGTCTACTCTCAAGTTGTAAAGCGCTACGTAAACCGTTGGCGCTATATAAATACTGTATAATAATAATAATCATCTGATAATTGAAAGAGAATGGCACAACTGCAAACCTACCAAGACATGGCCGTCCACCTAAACTGACAGGCCGGGCAAGGAGAGCATTAATCAGGGAAGCAGCCAAGAGGTCCATGGTAACTCTGGAGGAGCTGCAGAGATCCACAGCTCAGGTGGGAGAATCTGTCCACAGGACAACTATTAGTTGTGCACTCCACAAATCTGGCCTTTATAGAAGAGTAGCAAGGAGAAAGCCATTGTTGAAAGAAAGCCATAAGAAGTCCCGTTTGCAGTTTGCAAAAAGCCATGTGGGGGACACAGAAAACATGTAGGGGACAGGTGCTCTGCTCAGACGAGACCACAATTGAACTTTTTGGCCTAAAAGCAAAACGCTATGTGTGGTGAAAATCTAACACTGAACATCACCCTGAACACACCATCCCCACCATGAAACATGCTTGTGGCAGCATCATGTTGTGGGGATGCTTTTCTTCAGCAGGGACAGGGAAGCTGGTCAGAGTTGATGGGAAGATGGATGGAGCCAAATACAGGGCAATCTTAGAAGAAAACCTGTAAGAGTCTGCAAAAGACTTGAGACTGGGATGGAGGTTCACCTTCCAGCAGGACAATGACCCTAAACATACAGTCAGAGCTACAATGGAATGGTTTAGATCAAAGCATATTCATGTGTTAGAATTGCCCAGTCAAAGTACAGACTTAAATCCAATTGAGAACCTATGGCAAGACTTGAAAATTGCTGTTCACAGATGCTCTCCATCCAATTTGACAGAGCTTGAGTTATTTTGCAAAGAAGAATGGGCAAAAATGTCACTCTCTAGATGTGCAAAGCTGGTAGAGACATATCCAAAAAGACTTGCAGCTGTAATTGTAGCGAAAAGGAGGTTCTACAAAGTATTGACTCAGGGGGGCTGAATACAAATGCACGACACACTTTTCACATTTATTTGTAAAAAACATTTATCATTTTCCTTCCACTTCACAATTATGTGCCACTTTGTGTTGGTCTATCACATAAAATCCCAATAAAATACATTCATGTTTTTGGTTGTAACTAAGGATGAGCTCAGGCGTGTTAGCAAACCTCATGTGCAGAGCCCGCCAGGAAGTGGGCACTGCACAGCGCTAATCACTGCAGTGAGACATTTCCCAATCTCTGCAGCCGCGCATCTGGACAATGTCTCACTGCTTGTGATTAGTGCTCCGCAGTGCTGACTTCCTGGTAAGCTCTGCACGTGCGGTTTGCGAACACGCCTGAGCTCATCCTTCGTTGTAACATTTCAAAGGGGTATTACATACTTTTTCAAGGAAACTGTATGTCCTATAGAGTTTCACATAGACTGTGCTGTACTGCCACCTAGTGTCCTTGTTGACTAACAATTGCTCGTAAGAGTCCCTGCTTGCATAACTACATACTAATTTGTTTAACATGGTTCTATATTGAATGCATATGTTGTGCCTCTTTGTATTGCTAATAGTACTCTGCACTTATGTAGTAGAGTTCATCTTTAAGCTACCCTCTGTTTAATCTTTTGAACAATTATGCACCCTGTTACTCTAGGTTATATATGTATTAAAACTGTTTGAAATGTATCTATCTGTCTGCTGCAAAATCTAAGAAGCGAATTAGAAGATTTTACAAGCAAGTCCCCTTTAAGGACCCATTAAGACCTATGTGCTGCAGTAGTTAAATAACACAGTGTTAAATGCACATTTTAACCTGCGTTGTTGCAACTCAGAGTAACGTACTTTCCACAATGAAGTGTATTGACGTGCTATTTATTTAGAATGGCCCCTAAGGCATAGCCACAATGCATAGCTGCAATGCCCCGGGGGCTGCAACACACCACAAAGCAAAATGTATCTTTTCAAGCTTCAAGCAACTGAACGTACAGATGTGAAAGGCCACAACAGAAAAGAACTGTTGGTGCTATATAAATCCTGTATAATAATGAGATTCAATGTTGAGAATTTTTGCACATATGGAAAATCACAAAAAAGCAAAATAAAATTCTCAGGTGTAAATGAGGACTAACGTCTGCTCATTCTTAGCTGCTGCAGTCAAATGTCTGATTACTTGGTATAAATTATACACTGTATTATTAAATATTAAAGTACAAGGTACTTTACATATAAGGTAACTATTTTAATTACAATAAGGCCTCGTTTACACTTGTGGTTGAGGGTGGTAAACACACATATTTTTACTACTCTCCCTTAACCTGCAAAGGCAGTGGGCGGTAGGTGTATATACAGCTAAAATTATTCAACTGAATGGGGGTCCCTGCCCCCCGCAATTGCGTGCAATGCGCATGTTGCAGTACCCTAGTGTGGGGCTTAAGGGGTTGAAAGAGGTGGTGAGGCAATATGATGCCTCCTCATTGACTCTGAAGTGCTCTCCGAAGAGTGGTCCAACATGGAACATTCTCAAACTACACCTTGTGTGTAAGCAAGGTCTAAAACAATATTTCCTCTTAAAGCCTCATCTTGATATGCAGTCTAGACTTGCTCCTTTGTTGGCAGTGAGTTGCTGCTTTCTTGCATAGTATCTCAGGGGTTAAGCCAAGGTATTAGGCAGATCAGGTGTGATAGCTAATAGGGTTTTGGTTCACTACAGACATTCAAACAACAAGGCAAAGCATGGCAAGTCCTCTATTCCAGTAAGTAAATCATTTTTATTGTCATGTACCCAACATTATATATACAGTGGAAGCATTAAAAGTTCTTGTCTGCCAAGTATCCATGATTTCAACTGATACATTTTTCTGTGCCTAAAACATACAGTTTCCATTGTATCACATAAAGGTACGTCTCTCTTTAACATTAGGCAAAAAGAATGATTCAGTGCTATTGTGTCCAACCATGCAGTGAAAATTCTAGTTATGTCAGACGCATTGGAATCCTATGTAGTAGCCATGTTGTACATGCTCTGCTGCCCCAAACCCTTAGATACTTACATAACCATTGCAATTTCCTTAAATAATGCAGCTCTAAAAATTGCAATTTGTTCACCTATACTCAAATTCTACTTTAATAGGCCTGTTGACACTATAATACATGTAAAAATAAAAACTTTAAAATGCTTCTCTGTTGGCTTGCAATCACATTGCAGTGTTTATATGCATCTATGCTAGTTTTTGCCTTTTTTTGTTTTTTTAAAGGCATGTTTCCTCTGACCCAATTGACACGCATTTATGTGCAATAAAATGCCAACATGTAAAAACTTAGCATTTTAGTAGGAACAGGACACATAGAAAATTATTGCTTTCTGTGTGTCATTGCAGTTACCTGCGTTCATCCAGTTGGGGAAAAAACGCAGGTACCTGTCCTTAGTGTGAATGGGCCCTTAAACTTCAGAATTTGTGCATATGCAGTGAAATTTTGTTCTCTTAAGCCTAGGTTCACACTGCAGGAATGAAATCGTGCGAGTTCAGCTGAACTTGCACGATTTCATTCCCGCATGTCAGTCCTGACTTCATGGGCGATTTTAGAGACATTTGTTTGGGTTTCTGCACAGATGTCAATGGAAATCGCACCCCCAAATCGCCAAAAGTAGTACAGAAACTACTTTTGGGAATTGGTGCAGCGTCGTATCAATTTGGATGGTGCAATTGCCGCTGATTTGACATGTCAAATTTGGAAGTTGAATGGTATGAGATCTTTAAAGATAAGCATACAACATGGCCATAAATAACTGGAGGTCAAAAATGGCAGGCAATGAGGGCATGCTTTAGGAGCTATAATGCTATAGCTTGTGACTTGGAAGCAATTCCTCATAGTAAAACACTTCAATCCATTTTATAATGCAGGGAATGGCCATACTCTATCCATATCATTGCTTTTTTTTAAAAAAAAAAAGCATTTGTGAGGTTAGGTACTAGATTAGAAAACCTATATTGCGATTGGCATTCCAATTTATGTCAAAAGGGTTTTGTCAGGGCTCTCGCAGGCCACACCAAGTCATCAAAGCATGGAGTTGACTTGTGGGCTACTTTCGCACTAAAGCGCCGCTCGTTTTTGCGGCGCTTTTTTGGGCACTAGCGGGCTGTTTTTTTTAAGGTCATGTGACAACGAAAAAAAGGCCTGTTTTGCAGCGCTTTGGAAGCACTGTTTATTTATTTCAATGGGCAGGGGCATTTTGAGAGCGCTATTAATAGCGCTCCCAACCCGCCCCAAAGATGCTGCTTGCAGGACTTTTTCTAACGTCCCACAAGTGCACTCCCAGTGTGAAAGCACACAATGCTGAGAATGGGAGCTACAGGGGGAGAGGAGTCTGATATAGGGAAATGTCCCCTTATAGACTCCATTAGTCCTCGCTCTCAAAGGCAGGCATCCCATTGGATATTCCATTTCCGGGAGAGTTTGGGTGGCCATCTTAATAAGGCAAACTTTAAATAGGAGAATCCCCATCATTTGGACACACTCTGAGCGAGTGACAGGTTGGAAAACGAACCCACTGGTAATGGACAGTGCTTAGTGCAGGGAAAGGTTTCTGGTGAGTAGAGACAGCGTAAGGGATGCTGTCTGGTGCCATAGAGCCTCCTGAAAATCCCCTTCAGTGAGCTAGTGCAGCCTGGATTTACAGCATACTGCCAGCCCTCCAGTAGAAGCTATTCTCCAGTAACGTTATAGTGTAATACAATGCTGAGAGCTGTTCAAAACTGTCCTATTCTCCAACGTGCTAACGTTTGTTCTTTGAGACTTTTCTATTCCAAACCATTACTATAAAATTTAACTTTACCAAGGCCAAGTGTGCGAGTAGTCCCTCCTAAGCGGATACCTAAGCGGGCCCTGTCTACAGACTTACTAAAGCATCAGTGACTGTTCACAAACAATGTTCCCTGAGCTTAGCAATTTAGGGGAAATTGGGTTCATTTTAATCATACAATCCGAAGCTAGCACAAAATCTAGTTATTTTTTTTAATTTACCCTGTGATTACAGTAGGTATTTATAAATAACAGCACTTCACCTTATTTGCTAAATGAATAAATCAACCCCATGCCTTTATAAACCTAGTTTTATACTTGTGGGAAGAGTCATCCTTAAATAGGAGAGGCCTGACCAAACATTGCTTCATGTAAAATCACGATTGGGTTACTAGTACTATATGAATGCTGTTAATAAGACAATACTATATAATCACAATGGACTTTTGGATGCTGCCACAGAAGTGTGTCTGTAAAATCTTTAATGCTGACCACAATTTTTTAGGGTGCCTGCCAGTAAAAGAAAATGGTAACCATGGAAGTGGTGTGCCTCTCTTCCTTCCCCTTTTTTTTTCTGTGTGAAATCCAATATCCTGCAATAAAGGACACAACACAAACTATTTGCAAAATAATAATAAACCAGCATTTTGAAACTGGCCTTGTATATTGAGATGACATTTACCACTTTTTGTTTACATCCACAAAGCATGCATAGTAAAACTTGTAAATTAAATTTACTTTATTATATTTTAGCTTTTTGTGAAGAACGCTGAGGCTCTTCGCAATGCTACCATGCTTGGTAGTATGTCAGGTCCTTTTCCTTCTGCTTGGACGACAAACTGATGAAGTTTACACTGGGAGTCTGGAGGATGATGGTGATAACAATGTGAGTACTTATAACTGGTATAGATAATGGACAACATAGGTGTAGATTTTGTAGAAGCAATGATAAATCGTAATGGTTATGGGGGTCCAGGTACTGCCCTGGGGGACGTATCAATGAAAAAAAGTTTATAAAAAAACATCATTTTTAAATGAGCAGTGATTTACTGATGCCTAAAGTGAAACCATAAAAATTAGAAAAGTCTGCCCGTAAAGTGACACATCTGCACCGTGTATAAAACCTGCTGCAGCAATAATGACATTTATAAAGCCAAACAAATTACATTTTCCATTCAAGCTTTCTTTATTTTATAAACGGCTTGGGGAGCCAGTCTGTATGATGAGGCCACAATTTAGTGCACATGGAACTGGATTATAGATTTTTTTGGATAAGTTCTGGCATCTAAGACTTTGGATATAAGTAACAGGTGTGGAAAAAAAATGGGCTTTGGGTGTTGGTGGTCTCTTCACACCGTAACCCTATAGAGCAGTGGTTCTCAACTCCTGTCCTCAGGACCCACTGATAGGCCAAGTATTGCCTTGGGGAGATGCAGACTAGAATACTGCAACCACTGAGTATTATTATGTCACCTGTGATGTATTTCAGTTATCCTGCAAACCTGGCCTGTTAGTGGGTCCTGAGGACAGTAGTAGGGAACCACTGCTATAGAGGTACTCTTGATGAAAGCAAGAACTGGTCTTGCTGTCAAAAATTAAAATGGTATGCACCTGTCAAACAGGTGTGGAAAAATTGGTCCTTGGGTGTTAATTGTGCCCATGAAACCTATATCAAAATGTTTTTTTCCAGATGACATCAACACCCACAAAGCTAGGTAGCCTAGACAGTCTTTCAGAGATCCAGAAAGCACTTAATCAGCGACATCGGCATCGGGGCTTGATAGCTGCTGCTAATCCAGGACTGATTCATTTTGATAAATGTCAGCCGGTTCACAGAGTCTGTGGACAAATGCACTCTTATCTGCCAGAAAACCTTTTGCCTGTGGACACATATGCTGCTGACCCCCTCCACAGTGCCATGAGAATGTCTGCATCTCCTTGTTGGCCTCCCAGACATGATGGGGAGGGGCGCTTATTAACCACTTCCCAACTGGCTCCTGTACATATACAGCGGCAGCATGGCTCTCCTGTGTGAATCGCCGTATACGCACTTTAAGAGCCATAGCAGGCGTGCGCTGCATGGCGGGGGACCCGACGTGTGCAATCGCCATCGGCCACCCGCGATCACGGGCATGAGAGCCAGAACAGGGATGTGTGTGTGTGTGTGTGAGTGTGTGAGAGTGAACACACAAATCCCTGTTCTGACAGGGGAGAAGAAAAAGATCGTCTGTTCCTACTAAGTATTAACAACGATCTGGCTCGTCCTCTAGTCATTCACATCCTCTCAGTTAAACACACCTAGGAAACACATTTAACTGGTTGATCACCCCCTAGTGTTAATCCCTTCCCTGCCAGTTACATTTACACAGTAATCGGTGCATTTTTATAGCACTGATCGCTGTATAAATGTCAATGGTGTCAAAAATGTCTGATCTGTCTGTTGCAAGGTTGCAGTCCCGCTAAAAATCGCAGACATTACTAGTAAAAAAGAAAAATGCCATAAAAATGCCATAAATCTATTCCCTATGTAAATGCTATAACTTTTGCGCAAACCAAAAATATGTAGATCAAATACCACCAAAAGAAGGCTCTATTTGTGAGAAAAAAGGATGTCAATTTTGTTTGGGTACAACGTTGCATGACCGCGCAATTGTCAGTTAAAGCGACACAGTACCGTATTGCAAAAAATGCTCTGGTCATTAAGGGGGTAAAACCTTCCGGGGTTGAAGTTAATATAAAATATGATAAGGATGTAGAAATGTGTACGTGGATGCATTTTAATCAAGTGAAAGTGGTGTTTGTTGCATTTTAACTTGATTCACTACACAGACACACTTCACTGACACATTACAATATACTGCAGTAAAATTGCACTGACACGCTGCAATATACTGTGGTAAACATGCACTAATGCACTGAAATGTACTGCGTTGAACCTGCCCTGACAAAATAAACTGACACTAAAGTAAAAATTAATGGTCAAACTACACTCACACTGCACTATTATAGACTCACACTAAACTGATATTCTACACTGAGAATAGAATCGCAATAGCCCTCTATAGCACACTAACTTGCTAGTAGCACTGAACAGAGCCCTGTTCTATCCCTCTCCACATCAATATCACACTGTAAATGGCCGTTATGGGGAGAATATTTTTATAGTGTGGAGTGGGACTAAGAGTAATGAGCCATGATTGGGCACAGTCATGATTACTTTCTCCAATTGTGGCTCTGATGACAGTGCTCTGTGTCCTGATTGGGCAAAGCTTTTATTGCTTTGGTCAGTCTGGCTTTTCAATGCACTGTGCAGCCGCACAGCAGCCCCGATAATTCTGGTGTTCGTCAAACGGGGAACAGCCAATGTTCAGCCCACACACATGCTCGGGCCGAACCATTCGCTTTTTATACTTGCCCTAAATGCCCGGTTGCTATGTAGTCCTCGTAATCTGCCACTTCCTGGTCCGCGGAGCTCCTTGAGACTTCCTCCCTCACCCATGCTCCTAGGAAATGATGATACATCATTTCCCAGGAGTCTGTGGGCAATAGTGTACGGCTGCCGGTGAATCGCGCATGCGTGAGATCGAGAGGTGCATGCTGGTTACTCAGCATGCACCTATCCATGCATATTGCAGGAAGCGATCTCGATTGGGCTTCACATGCCCACATTAATGATGGAAACAGCCACAAATGGAGGAATGATATTTTAGAAGTAAGGAATTTATATCTTTCAATAATCTATCAAGATCATTGTATAGATAGGTAGGAGGTGAAGTATGGCTTAGAGAAGCCTCGTATATTATATTATATTATATTTTTTTTTTTTTTGTGGTGTTTAGAGTGATATGGCTCATAGAAGCCTCTTACAAATTTTTTTTTTTTGTTTTTTTATAATGCATTTGAAAGAAGGAGGAGGGGGGGGTGGGGGGAAGGGAAATTTTTCCCTTTTTTTTTTTTTTTTTTTTTTTTTTTGGGGGGGGGGGGGGAATAGTGGGAAGCAGATAAAGATGTGTTTATTCTTTGTGATACATATGAATATGTTATGAAGTTTGTTCTTAATGGATATGTCAAATATTAATAAAAATGTAATAATAATAAAAAAGATCATTGTATACTGTTATTTTAATTTCGCTAGCAATAATACTAGGACCGAAAAAATAAATCAATAATAATTTTTCACCAGAACTCCACTTTAATAAGTGTTTTTTTTTTTTTTTTTTTTGCTAGAAAATTACTTAGAACCCCCAAACATTATACATTTTTTTTTTTTTCTAACACCCTAGAGAATAAAATGGCGGCCATTGCAATACCTTCTGTGACACAGTATTTGTGCAGTGGTCTTACAAGCACACTAAATTGATACCCAACATGTCATGATTCAAAATTGCGCCCGCTCGTGGAATGGCGACAAAATTTTACCCTTAAAAATCTCCATAGGCGAAGTTTAAAAATTCTACAGGTTGGATGTTTTGAGTTACAGAGGAGGTCTAGGGCTAGAATTATTGCTCTCGCTCTACCGATCGCGGCGATACCTCATATGTGTGGATTGAACATTGTTTTCATATGCGGGTGCTGCTCACGTATGCGTTCGCTTATGCGCACGAGCTCGGTGGGACGCGTTTAAAAAAAATTTTTTTTTTTTCTTATTTATTTTAACTTTTTGTTTTTTATTTTTATACTGTTCTTTAAAAAAAAAATGTCACTTTTTTATTCCTTTTACAAGGAATGTAAATATCCCTTGTAATAGAAGAAAAGCATGACATGACCTCTTAAATATGAGATTTAGGGTCAAAAAGACCTCCGATCTTATATTTACACTAAAATGCAATAAAAAAAATTGTCATTAAAAAAAAAAAAATGGCCTTTTAAGGGCTATGAGCGGAAGTGATGTTTTCATGTCGCTTCCGCCCTGCAATGGTATGGAGACGGGTGGGGGCGATCTTCCCCTCACTCATGTCCATACCCAGCAAGGAAGAGGATGCGATCACCTCCGCCGCTGCCGACGGCTACGGTAAGCGACGGAGGGCACCAAAGCGCGGTGGGAGGGGGGCCCTCTCCCACCACCAATAAAAGTGATCTTGCGGCGAATTCACCGCAGAGACCACCATTATAGGAAACCGGACAGCCGGCCAAAGAAGAGGATACCGGGGTTATGGCAGCTAGTTGCTACCATAACAACAATATTCCTCTTCAAACGTATATTGGCAGTCCGGAAGTGGTTTTAATCTACCATGACTTTTATGACAAACACTTAAAGCACTTGCCTTTACAGAAGCTGGCAGACTTTTGGGAAATAGGGACTAAGAAACTCCCCTATGATGGATACCTCGGAGTCTAGCTTGAATTTAGCCCATCAGTGGAAAACCTGAAACGTCTGACACCTTGGTTATTAGGTTTTCCTGACCCCTAGGGGCTAATCGGAGTTCCATGATAGTGAGGACAGACACAGACTATATTGTCAAAAGTATTGGAACACATGCCTTTGACCCGTTTTCAGCAGAGAGTGGGCTGAAGTCCGCTCTCTGCTGACATCACGGATGTCAGTCTAGGCACCGCGTCATCCCGACCACGGAGTCTGGATCCGCCAGGTGCCTGGACTGACGCCCCGCTCAGCCTCTCAGTGAGCCGCTGAGAAACTGAGCTGGCCGCCCCTCCACAGCCCAGCATTCCAGTGCACGAGGAGGAGGCAGAGCGGAGAGCTGCTAAATGACAATCTGCAGCTCTCTGCTTGGGGAGCTCTGAAAACCGAGTGATCAGGGGTGTTTGATCACATGATTCTCAGTGTAGAGACGTCGGGGGACAGATGCAGCAGGTAAGTATGATTCTGCAAAAGAAATCCTTTACTTTTCTTTTAATTGTTGTACTCCTTGGTGATGTAGTCGTTGGATTTAGTGCCTCTTTATATGCCAGATGTGGGTTAGGCCCAGTTAAACTGGGGTATGGGAGCAGGATGTAGTGATGTGCTAGGAGAGTGAGGAGGAGACCCTTTGCAGGGCCAAACTGTGAAGATGATCAGTGGAGGACACACTGGGAACAGATGGAGAATCCTTTCCACCCCTGACCTTCATCTAGCAGGTCCTGTGGCTTGGTCTTGGGACCTAAGTAGAGGCACTCTATGTGTATGGAGGGATCACCCAAGTGTGAAGCACCTGTGAAAGAGATTGTAAAGTCTGGGAAGATGGCTGCAATGGTGCAAGGTGATGCTAC
Source organism: Aquarana catesbeiana (assembly GCF_042186555.1). Taxonomy (NCBI): domain Eukaryota; kingdom Metazoa; phylum Chordata; class Amphibia; order Anura; family Ranidae; genus Aquarana; species Aquarana catesbeiana. The sequence continues at coordinate 592,282,589 of NC_133327.1, forward strand.
TGAGTGTTCTGCAGTAACAGACTTTTGCCAGGAAGTTGTGTAACAGAGGTACAGTGTTCTGCGCTAGAGACATCTCTCAGATGTCATGTTATTGTCTGCTGTCACACAAGGAAGATTTACTGGTGAATGTGCCTGAGTTGTGCAATATAGCGTTAAAATACAACTGAACCGGGCATTCCTTTATTTCGGGTAACAGCCCTCGGTAGAGCATATGTGAGCGGGCAGCCTAAGGCCAGGAAAAGTGTCTCTCCACAGCAGGTATGTGACTATCCCAACCTAAAAGAAGTGGGGCAAGTCTAGAGTCAGCATAGTGCAAACGGCTGCCCAATAAGGGGCCCCAACATGTTTTAGAAATACACTGAATAGAAAATGGGAGTAGAATAGGTCAGCAGCTGCAATAACCCTTAGCATTCGTGTCAGTGGATGCAAAAATAACCCCCCAAAATTAGTGTCCAGTGGACAAAATAGAACTCCTAACATTGTTGTCAGTGGATCCATTATTAAGACCTCAACATTGGTGTCAGTGGACACAACAATAATGTCCCCAGGATTGGTGTCAGTTAATGCAATAATAATTTCCTAGGATCAGTATCCTGGAAGCATGAAAAACCAATGCTGGCACAAAATCTTGGGATCAGTGGGTGCAGCAAAAAAAAAAAAAAGTCTCCAGTAGCCATAGTGTTCTAACTCCTTTTATTTGAAAATAAATGCAGCATTGATGTTCAGTGATTTTTTTTTTTTTTTTTTTTTTCTTACCCCCGTAACCACTCCCACAATGCTCCCCACAATACTCCCACTACTGTACTCCTGCCTCAGCTGTTCTGCATTCCAGTACAATAACAGAAAATTGAATGACAGATACTTACCGTAATTTTCCTTTCCTGAAAAGCTTCATGGCAGCACAGCTGGGTATAGGCCCCACCCCCATGCTTCCTGGACCTTAACTCGGAAATTTGAGCCCACCTGCAGCCTCCGCGTTCTGTAACTAGTCCTACCAAGCTGGGTGGGATCTGTGCTGCCATGGAGCTCGTCAGAAAAGTAAAATTACGGTAAGTATCTGTCATTCAATTTTCCGTTTTCCTGACGGCTCTATGTCAGCAATGCTGGGAACTAACTAGCCACACAGGGGAGGGATAATGCTACACACTTCTTAATTTTGGCTAAAAACAGAAGCCAGGATGCAATTGTCATTAAGGCAGTTTCTATACAGAACGTATATATTTTGATGCCCACATAGCTGTCTTGTAGATCATCTCTGGGACACTCGGCCTGCTGCCACTCTCAAGGTGAAGACTGCCGTGATTCCCCTGGCATAGCCAACCCTTTCAACTTGTAGGCCAAGGGGATGATCTTCACCAACCAAGAGGCAATAATCTTGTTGGAAGCCGTGAATTCATTAAGCGTTCCACCTGGAATGACAAACCGATGCTTCGACTTCCTGATGCCAGAAGTCGCCTTGATATAATATTTTTTAAAGCTTGGCCCACATCCAATGGGGTAACTTCTTGGCTATTCCCCAAAAAGAAACATAAGAAGGACAACCTCTTGTGTGATATGGACTCTCAAGGTCACTTCAGGCACAAATTCAAGCACTGGCATAAGTACCACCCTGTCCGGGAAGAACGTGAGTATTGGTTCTTTAAACCCCAAGGCCGCTAATACCAACTCTCTTCTGGCCGATGTAATTGCCTCCAGGAAAGAAGTTTTCAGTGAGAGGTACCACAGGTTGATTGAAGGTATCTGATGCAAAAACGTCCAACACCAATGGGAGATCTCACTTTGGAAACAACAATCCGAGGTTTCAACCAAATTGCTTCTTAAGAAAACAATATAATTAAGTGTTGGATGCTCACTGTATGCTGGTGAAGGCAGAGCTAGCCAAAATGTGTGCCTATAGCGTACTTACGCTTAGACCTAAATCAAGCCCCATCTGCAGAAACTTCAGAACATGACAGACTTCTGAAGAGTTCAGTGTAAAACCTTGATCAGCAGCAAACCTGTGAATTTATGCCATATTCTACTATAGGCACTGTCCTTTCTTGTTTTCGGAAGAGTATTCACAACCTTTGCAGAGCATTTGAGATCTATTAGCCTCTGCCTCTCAAGACCCAAGCCGTCAGCCTGAGCCTGTCGGGTGCTGGACAAATGGGACTTTGGAGAAGATTTGATCTTGCAGGCAGAGTGAGTTGATCCTTGACACTCATTAGGTGCAGTAGAGGGTACCAAGGCCCCTTTGGCCAATCTGGAATCCTCAGCCGGAAGCTGAGAATCTGAGGGAGTGGCAGACAGGCATAAGCTAGCTTGGAGATCCACTCTGCGTTCAGCACCTCCATCCCAATTGTTTGCGGATTATGGACCCTGGAATAGAACTTCAGCAACTTGGTGTTGACTGGGGATGTGAACACATCTACCTCTGGTGGAAGAAAATATCAAGCTCTGTTAGTTCTCGAAAGACTCGCAGTAGTCTGGACCATTCACTACCCAAACACTGCCATAAAAAAGCAAGTAACTCTCCAAACAAGTAAGGGACAATGTTGTTGAGAAGTACAAGTCAGGGTTAGGTGTTAAAAAATATCCAAATCTTTGATGCCTAGGAGCACCATCAAATCTATCATAACCAAATTGAAAGAACATGGCACAACAGCAAACCTGCCAATAGACGGCCGCACACCAAAACTCACGGACCTGGCAAGGAGGGCATTAATTGGAGAGGCAGCACAGAGACCTAAGGTAACCCTGGAGGAGCTGCAGAGTTCCACAGCAGAGACTATCTGTATATAGGACGACAATAAGCCACACGCTCCACAGAGTTGGGCTTTATGGCAGAGTGGCCAGAAGAAAGCTATTTTCAGCAAAAAACAAAATGGCACGTTTTGAGTTTGCGAAAATGCATGTGGGAGACTCCCAAAATGTATGGAGGAAGGTGCTCTGGTCTGATGAGACTAAAATTGAACTTTTTGGCCATCAAAGAAAACCCTATATCTGGCGCAAACCCATCATATCACCCAAAGAAGGATATGGAGGGATGGTGTCACCTCTGAGGAAAGCTGTAACGTCAGTGAACCCACATCCCAGGTAAGATGAAGAAAACTTTTTTTACTCAAACGAGAGTATGTATCCTCTAAGGGGACTTTAATTTGGGTCACTGACAAGTAGGTAGGTAAGTATTAATATATAAAGTAGAAAAGTAATAATTTAAAAAATAAATTATTTATTTATGGAAAAAAGATAAAAGCATAATGACTATGACATAACATAAGCAATAAAATGGATGCATATTCATGGAGACCAGAAGAAATAGCATTGACTAATTCTATTGTATAATAACAAATAGACAAAACCCGACGTTTCGAGGTAATAAGGGGATCAACCTCTTCTTCAGTATATGTTTGGCTAACCAATCACTGTATATATGATCACCTAGGACTAATACTTGAAGTGCAGCAAATTTGTTTAATGCATTGTACATGATTTTAAATCTTTTCCTTTTTCTTGTTTGACCATAGATGTAAATTATTGTCGTGACCAAATTCATTACCCCTGAAGAAGAGGTTGATCCCCTTATTACCTCGAAACGCCAGGTTTTGTCTATTTGTTATTATACAATAGAATTGGTCAATGCTATTTCTTCTGGTCTCCAAGAATATGCATCCATTTTATTGCTTATTATGTTATGTCATAGTCATTATGCTTTTATCTTTTTTCCATATGTAAATCATTTCTTTTTTAATTATTACTTTTCTACTTTTATATATAAAATACTTCCCTACCTACCTGTTAGTGACCCAAATTAAAGTCCCCTTAGAGGATACATACTCTCGTTTGAGTAAAAAACTCTTCATCACCCAAAGAACACCATCCTCACAGTGAAACATAGTGGTGGCAGCATCATGCTGTGGGGAAGTTTTTCAGCAGTCGGGACTGGGAAACTGATCAGAGTTGAGGGAAAGATGGACGGTGCTAAATACAGGGATATTCTTGAGAAAAACCTGTACCATTTTGTGTGTATGATTTGAGGCTAGGACGGAGGTTCACCTTTCAGCAGGACAATGACCCCAAACACACTGCTAAAGCAACACTTCAGTGGTTTAAGGGGAAACATGTAAATGTGTTGGAATGGCCTAGTCAAAGCCCAGATCTCAATCCAATAGAAAATCTGTGGTCAGACTTAAAGCGGGGGTCCACCTATCTATTGTTGTTTGTTTTTTTTTTTTTTTTTTTTTTTTTTTTTTGAGTTCATTCACAAACTTTTCTTCTCAGCATTACATACTCACATATTGTGTGTAATATGTCCACCTGTGTCAGATTTCATCGGAAAGAATAACTTATATTATTCACTGCAGACGGTTTCCATCTTCATTGTGGGCATTTGAAGCCCACAAGCATTTATTTCCTGGATATGGTGAATGCTGTGCTCCCAGCATTCACCGCTCATTCCCGCACATGCTCAGTGGCATCCTGGGAAGCCTGAGACTAGCTCCCAGGAGTCTGGGAGAGGCTAGAAACACGCCTACTCCCACGGGAGGAGAACCAGGAAGTGCAAAGAAGAATAGAAAAATAAAAGGTAATTACGGCGATTTAAATTTTTTTAAACGGCATGTCAGCATCTAGGCAAGGAAGAGAATACATACAGATATTGTTCAAAATTTGGGTGGAACTCCGCTTTAAAGATTGCTGTTTACAAGCGCAAACCATCCAACTTGAAAGAGCTGGAGCAGTTTTGCAAGGAGGAATGGGCAAAAATCCCAGTGGTAAGATGTGGCAAGCTCATAGAGACTTATCCAAAGGGACTTGAAGCTGTGATAGCCCCAAAAGGTGGCTCTACAAAGTATTGACTTTAGGGGGGTAAATAGTTATGCACATTGACTTTTTCTGTTATTTTGTCCTATTTGTTGTTTGCTTCACAATACAAAAAAAAAAAAAAAAAAAACATCTTCAAAGTAGTGGGCATTTTCTGTAAATTAAATGATGCAAATCCTCAAACAGTCCATGTTAATTCCAGGTTGTGAGGCAACAAAACACGAAAAATGCCAAGGAGGGTGAATACTTTTGCAAGGCACTGTAGACGCTGTTTAACTTCACCAGGACAGGTGACTGAAGGCTAGGAGCCTGAAATGCTGCGCCAACTCCAGAATGTTGGACACCATCTTGGACCCTTGAAAAAGGCCATTGGCCCTGAGCCCATTGCCCTTGAAGTAGGGCTCCCCTACTACTTTGCTGATGTCTGCCTGTACCACCAGCCACTAGGTCGTCATAAGGGAATGACATTGCAGAAGGTTTTGTTTCGCCAACCACAAGTTTAGGCCACTGGTCCAGAAACCCGACTTGAACGTGAGCGAGAGTTCGACTGAGCCTACCTGAGCTGCTGGAGCAAGGTGATTTCTGGGGCTCAATCTGAGACATGAAAGATCTCCAAATATGATCTGCACTGCTTGCCTTAAGGGACCATGTGTCCATCACTAAAGCTGTACCTATGTCCACAGAGGAGCCACGAAGTGCCCATAAGGCATGTATGGGTGTGGCACAATCCCAAAATGCCAGAAAGCATCCTGACATGGAGCTCTTCACAGACTGGATTATGCGCTGGCTTACCAGTTTTTCCTGGACTCCCAACCAGAAATGCAGAAGCTAGCCTTTCTGGAGTGAGCGTGGAAGCTGACTCTTGAGCTTCAGTCCCCTTTAACTCAACAAACTTTCATCTTGAGGCAGGAAGTCAAACTGACCACTATTTAGGCTTCACCTTCTAAGATCAAGAACAATGCAGTGATTGAGTACGTTCTTGAAGGCCACAGCATCTTCTGATGGTAAGGTCATGCATCTGGACAATCCACAAGGGACACACACCGACCAAAGAAGTGATCCCAAACCCTGGACACCTTCCTGTTCAAAAGGCTTAACTTTAACACCCTGCTGTGACAACATGCTCCAATCTTGTAGAACAAGCACTTGATTTGGCCACCATAAGGGAATTGTCAAGTCATCCTCTGGAGGCATCTTTATTGATATGAAAAAGTAAAATCCAAATACAGTCACTTCATGTACAGGGAAAAACATGAAAAATAGCTAACGCGTTTCATGCCCTATTGTGGCGCTTATTCATAGCTAAATAACTAAAAGTTGCGGGGACGGAAATAATCCAGAGTTTCAATGTGGTAAATTTATCGGAAAGACTGTTGTCGGCGACAGACATTACATTGCTTTCAAGGGGTTTAAACGTCTGCCCCTCTAACCACTCTAATTTATTTGGTACAATTCTGGATGTGAACAGACTGACTCGGACGTTAACATTACAAAAACACTATTTTTCTGAAACAGAAGATTTGGATACTTCCTTGACAGCAGATCGGTCATCAATTGGTGAGTCTATCCCTTCTCCTCAATCTTTCAAAGATGTATGTGCCTAAATAGACCTCACTGACTTGGCTATTGAGTCAGATTTGAATACAGATGACAATGATGCTTGTTGCAGTTCAGTGTCATTTAAGATGAAATATGAGTTCTAGAGGCAAGGACATGGACACATATCAGACTTTGGTTGAAAGGGATTTGACTTTGTTGGCACGGAATATTTTTTAAAAAAATCAGTTGATAATTTGTCTGATGAGAAAATGTCTATTGAAAATTTACGTAAAGATGACAGTATAGTTATCAAAAGTGCAGACAAAGGGGACTCGGTGGTTGTAATGAATGTGGCCACATACAGAGATGAGGCCATGCGACAACTATCGGACACCACTACTTATTGTAAATTAAGGGGCGACGCTACAGATTCATTTAGGGCAGAGCTCTCCTCGTTATTGGATCAAGCTGTCCTAATGGGTTTATTTACACAAAAAAAAGGAGATGTTTATACCTATGTTTCCGGTTATGCCAATCTTCCACCATATTCCTAAATTACACAAAGGTCTAACTCCCCTTACAGGTAGACCGATCGTGGCAGGCATAGACTCATTAAACAAGAGATTGGGTCATTGGGTGGACCAGCAGCTGCAACCACTGGTAGTGGAGCTGCCAGGTTACCTCCGTGACACCAAACAACTTTTATCTAAACTTGATGGTTTAACATGGAATGAGGATTACAGCTGGATAACGTGATGTTTCCAATCTTCAATTCCACATGCCCTGGGTCTACAGGCGGTGTGCTTTTTCTTGAAAAGATCAGGAAATTTTTCTCTGGCTTCACAGGAGTTCATTATTATGCGCCTGGAATATCTCCTTACACATAATTTTTTTTTTTATGTTCGGGAATTCTACCTCCAAAAATGCGGGGCCTCTATGGGAGTCAAGTTCACACCATCCCTGGCCAATTTGTATATGGGATGGTGGGAGAGGTCTCGCATTTTTGGACCTGGTAGTCCCCGTCGAAAAGATACTGCATTTTATTGTCGATATATAGACGATCTTCTGTTTATAGTCTCCGAGCCACACATCTGCTTAGATCAATGGTTGGAATATTTGAATGACAATGCTTTGAAATTAAAATTCACAGGACAACATGAACCAAAGTCTAATAGAGTTTCTAGATGTTAAGCTTACAGGAGACAATAATGAAATCATCTTGAATCTCTATAGAAAACCCACTGTGGGTAACACTCTTGTGTGCAGACTCTAGTCATCCAACCCATACGATCAAAAGTATTCCAGTAGGCCAATTTCTCAGGTTGAAAAGACTATGCACCAGACAAATAGATTTTGAACGGGAGGCCATACATATGTCAGCAAGATTTGAAGCTAGAGGTTATCCTAGGTCAGCTATTAATAGGGCTTTGTCCATTGCAAATAAAACACATCGGGCCAATTTGCTAATGGACAAACCCAGCAATTGCAGTAGACATAACAGATCAGATAAATCTAATTTTGTTCCAACATTCTCTACTCCATATAGTGCTGAATTTCACAAAATTAAGAAAATAGTCATCAAATATCTACCGTTGTTGTCTAACGATCATATCTATTCTCAAATTCTAAACAAAGGCATACGTACAGTATCAAGGAAAGCACCCTCTCTAGGTGGACTTTTGTCCCCTAGTCTTTACATTAGCAAAAAAATCAGCTGCTCATTGGCTACAGTTTAAGGGAACATACAGATGCGGTAGGCGGTCTTGTACATATTGTCCCTTCGTTAAAGGGGGTGATATCTACATCAACAGGTAGATCACATAAAATACAGTCCTTCATCAATTGTAATACGCGTTATGTAGTTTGTTATTACGTGTACCATTTGCTCTATCCAATATGTTGGTAGAACCACTCGTGGGCTGAAGGACCGCCTTTATGATCACCTCTATGACATAGAGAAGGAACATGCCACTAACATTGCTCGCCATTGGAATGATATTCATTCCAATAACACATCTAGCCTGACTATTCAAGGCATTGAAAAGATTGCCAAACCTCCTAGAGGTGGGGACAAATTTGGTATATTGTGCAAACGAGAGGTTCAGTGATTTTTATTTTAAACACTAGACGTCCCACCGGTCTCAATTTCGAATGGGACGTATCCCATTTTTATCAATAGATACGCACCCTGTTATGCCCATGTGCATCCTCAATTCAATCCAAATAACATATTGATTGATTTATGTTAGTATTGTTTCCTATAACATTCCACATACATACGTGTCTATTTTGATATTTTTGCCCAAATTTATCTAGTATATGACGTAATAGTTCATACTTGTATGTGGCTATGTTTCACGCCTTCCTCTTTTGACTTTTGATGTTTGATTTTCGATTTTCTGATTCATTATCATATTTTCTGAATCTTTTCCGTGCTTCTGCGACTTTTTGTGATATTTTGTGATTATACGATTTATTTTAATTTATTTTATTTTTTTGCTGTTTTTTTTTTCTTTTTTATACTTCCTTTTTGGTGACTTGTTGCTTTCAGTGATCTATTTAGAGCCTGGTAGTTTCAATTACTGCTTTCATAGCAAGATTATTATCTTCAGCTGGTCATTGCAGCAAGTATAGTGAGACTGTCTCCTACACACCTGCTTATATAACATCTGTTGATCCTCTAAGATTCTTTGAGATTCAACTGAAAAAAATCAGTAGCGTCACTAACTTTCCCATAGCTATTACAGACATAATGGGATTATTGCTTTTTGTTCACTGTGTCTTGTAGCTATTCATGCAATATTCATGATTATTTAGCACACATGGCTAGTCTATTTTCAAAAACTTTTATGTAACTTCTTTAGGGTCCCTCCTTTACTTCCCCACTTTTTTCTGTGCACCATTGAAGTGCTCCCCCATCTGATGACGACTTTCTGTCCCCTTCCTTTTACCCTTTTTAATGCTGTTTGTTGCAGTTTTGAGATATATATTTTTTGTTTGTAAATCCAACACAAATGGATTCCAGATGTCGCTGGGTGGGGTTTTGCATTTTTCTTGGGTGCATGGATTTATGTGGGTATAATTTATATATAATCATTTTTAATGAAAATTATTGTTTTATTTAGATAACTTTCAAATACGACTACATTCCAGGACGATGTGTATACATTGCAGTTACCAAGATATTATTGATCGTGTTGAGAATGGGTTCACTCAGTATTTCCACATCAATTTCATGTATATGTCATTTTGCGATTTTTGTATAAATTCAGCAGGTCTTCCATTTTCATGAATTTTGTTTATTAATCATTTATATACAGGTTTCCTTTGAGATTTTTCTTTATTTACAATTTGGAAATCAATGTTATTTTGATACTCATCGCCATCGTTCAGTATTGTTTCAGTATTTATCATGGTCTTTATCCCAAGGTTATAGATTTACACAATGGGAGAAGTTGAATTATGCAAATAATGAAAACAATCATGTGTTTAGTACACATGTAATATATGTATGCGTATTGGTTCACCTAATAAACTTTTTTAGTTTGGTGGACCTTTTGCAGGCATTATTATATAATTATATTATCACATTATTATACTACTTTGCCCTCAAACTTTAATTTAAAATTCAGCTTCATATCCCAGGTGTATCCTATCTCTTGGGTGTTGTCTTATGCCCTGTACACGCGATCGGACATTGATCGGACATTCCGACTACAAAATCCATGGATTTTTTCCGACGGATGTTGGCTCAAACTTGTCTTGCATACACACGGTCGCACAAAGTTGTCGGAAAATCCGATCGTTCTGAACATGGTGACGTAAAACACGTACGTCGGGACTATAAACGGGGCAGTAGCCAATAGCTTTCATCTCTTAATTTATTCTGAGCATGCGTGGCACTTTGTGCGTCGGAATTGTGTGCACACGATCGGAATTTAACCGATCAGATTTTGTTGTCGGAAAATTTTATAGCCTGCTCTAAAACTTTGTGTGTCGGAAATTCCGACGGAAAAAGTCAGATGGAGCCCACACTCGATCGGAATTTCCGACGACACAATCCGATCGCACTTTTTCCGTTGGAAAATCCGACCGTGTGTACAGGGCATTAGAGTTTATGTGGGTGGGTCTCCTTTTGAGACCATTTTTTGAGGCCATCAAAACCTGAAGTGTGTATATGAGTGTGTATATGTGTGTGTTATATATATATATATATATATATATATATATATATATATATATATATACCCTGTTTCCCGAAAATAAGACCTAGCATGATTGTCGGTGATGGCTGCAATATAAGCCCTGCCCCCCAAATAAGCCCTAGTTAAGTCCTTGTAGGTCTTATTTTCGGGGAAACCGGGTAGGGCTTATATTGCAGCCATCACCAACAATCACGCTAGGTCTTATTTTCGGGGAAACAGGATATATATATATATATATATATATATATATATATATATATATATATATATATATATATATATATATATATATATATATATATATATATATATATATATATATATATATATATATATATATATATTCCATGATCAAACTTTTAGTCATGCTATGAATAAGCGCCACAATAGGGCATGAAACGTGTTGGCTATTTTTCCTGTTCTTCCCTGTACATGAAGTGACTGCATTTGGATTGTACTTTTATATCAATAAAGATGCCTTCTATGGTGTGCGGCCATCCAGGATCCTCTTTTTTTTTTTTTTTTTCCCTCAAGCTTATGCAGAGCCAGCACCTGTGAATTCCATTAGGGCAGGCGCAAATCTGGGGGGGGGGGCCAATTGCACCCCCCGAGTAAATATTAGACTTATGCTGAGCGCGCCCCGGTAACCAGATCTGCGGTCGGGGCAACTCTAGCCATTCTAAGCATGAATTACTACGCAGAAACCTCGCGACTGCACTCTCTGCCCCCTGTACCTCACCCTGCAGTTTTTCAGCCTCTCTCCTGCAGGCTGCTGCTTGAGTGGGCAGGATGGGGATGTGCCTTTTCCCCAAGATCACGCTCGTCTGGAAGGGAGATGTGTGTAGCTGCTGAGCAGAGAGCCGTGTGAATGTTCCTGGAGTTGAGCCCTGCTGCTAGCACTACATTGTGGATTTGTTTACAGGCACCTCTATTCTGAGCCTGCTGAGTTACTGCAGCTTGGCATAGAGGTGCTGTTAGTTGACAAATGAGATCTTCATCTTCTTTTCAGGACAAGCGAGAAATTGAACTCATTAAAAGATTATGACCGCCCCCTTGGTGTTTGCCCTCATGAATCCCCCCCGTATCAGTGTATGCCCTCCTGATTTCCCCCCAGTGTATCAGTGTATGCCTTCCTGATTTCCCCCCCAGTGTATCAGTGTATGCCCTCCTGATTTCCCCCCCCAAGTGTATGACCTCCCGACCCCCCCCCAAGTGTATGACCTCCCGACCCCCCCCAAGTGTATGACCTCCCGATCCCCCCAAGTGTATGACCTCCCGACCCCCCAAGTGTATGACCTCCCGACCCCCCCCAAGTGTATGACCTCCCGACCCCCCCAAGTGTATACCCTCCCGGACACCCCCAAGTGTATACCCTTCTGATCTTACCCCCCAAGTGTATACCCTCCTGATCTCGCCCCCCCAGTGTATGCCCTCCTGATTTCGCCCCCCCAGTGTATGTCCTAATGATCTACCCCCCCAAGTGTACACCCTCCTGATCTCGCCCCCCCCAGTGTATGCCCTCCTGATTTTGCCCCCCCAGTGTATGCCCTCCTGATTTCGCCCCCCCAGTGTATGCCCTCCTGATTTCGCCCCCCCAGTGTATGCCCTCCTGATTTCGCCCCCCCAGTGTATGCCCTCCTGATTTCGCCCCCCCAGTGTATGCCCTCCTGATTTCGCCCCCCCAGTGTATGCCCTCCTGATTTCGCCCCCCCAGTGTATGCCCTCCTGATTTCGCCCCCCCCAGTGTATGCCCTCCTGATTTCGCCCCCCCCCAGTGTATGCCCTCCTGATTTCGCCCCCCCCAGTGTATGCCCTCCTGATTTCGCCCCCCCCAGTGTATGCCCTCCTGATTTCGCCCCCCCCAGTGTATGCCCTCCTGATTTCGCCCCCCCAGTGTATGCCCTCCTGATTTTGCCCCCCCAGTGTATGCCCTCCTGATTTTGCCCCCCCAGTGTATGCCCTCCTGATTTTGCCCCCCCCAGTGTATGCCCTCCTGATTTTGCCCCCCCAGTGTATGCCCTCCTGATTTTGCCCCCCCCAGTGTATGCCCTCCTGATTTTGCCCCCCCCAGTGTATGCCCTCCTGATTTCGCCCCCCCCAGTGTATACCCTCCTGATTTCGCCCCCCCCAGTGTATGCCCTCCTGATTTCGCCCCCCCCAGTGTATGCCCTCCTGATTTCGCCCCCCCCAGTGTATGCCCTCCTGATTTCGCCCCCCCCAGTGTATGCCCTCCTGATTTCGCCCCCCCCAGTGTATGCCCTCCTGATTTCGCCCCCCCCAGTGTATGCCCTCCTGATTTCGCCCCCCCCAGTGTATGCCCTCCTGATTTCGCCCCCCCCCAGTGTATGCCCTCCTGATTTCGCCCCCCCCCCAGTGTATGCCCTCCTGATTTCGCCCCCCCCAGTGTATACCCTCCCGATTCCCCCCCCCCCCAATGTATGCCCTACTGTTCCCTGCACACTGCCCTACATACTACTGACCTCTGTACACTACCCTACATAATACTGACCTCTGTACACTGTATTACACTGTATTAAACATTAAATTCAGTTCCGTAAGCAACACCTTATTTTCTGGCAGTGCCCCTCCCGAGACTAGACTCTGGATATGCCACTGCATTAGGGTGGGTGTTTTGTTACAGATTTGGGAGATTGGAGCGGCAATCTTTTGCTTTATAACCTTACCAAAGGAGGAATAAGAAAATCTGGACAAAAGTCTCCTGTTTAGAAGAGACTGAAGAGGACTGATTGGCTTGAGAAGGTTTTCGAGACCAGTTTTAATGGCCCTGAAAGGAAGACTGGACATTGCCAGAATAGATTACCCTTGCGGAAGGTGAATTCAGCAATTCCTTAAAAGTGTCTTGACCACATGCTTAACTAATTGTGACAACTTGGTCACCATCTTAATCACTGTCTGCTTGACCAAAGTAGGAATTGTACAGTCATGTTCATCCACATCTTCTTGGAAAGAATCTGACAAGGGTTAATTTGCCTGGGAAGGTTCTGCTCATTGGCACAATATATGACCCTTTCATAGAGTGAGTGGCAGCAACTACTGTTAGAATGTTTTGACCATGTGTTCAATGAATATGACAACCTGGCAGGTGTCAACATCTTTATCCCTGGCTGCTTGAACCAGCAGGCTTTGCCTGGAAGACTAGGAGACTGCTCACTGATAGAATAGATAACCCTTTCACAGGGTGAGTGGAAACAATCCTTTTAGAGCTTATAAGCCTCATGTGACAATCTGCTAGGTGTCTTATCCTTGGTCGCTTAAACAAAACAGTAGTCGTGTCCATCCAGAAACTTAGGAAAAAAGGTTGTTTCTCCTGGTATGGCTAGGCGGCTTCTCATTGTCAGAGCAGATAAACCTTTAAAAGGGTGAGCAAAAACCGCTCCTTTAGCATGTATTGAAAATGTGCTTGTTGAATGTGACATCCTATAAGGTGTCGTCATCTCTATCCCTGGCTGCTTGAGCCAGTAGGATACATACTGTCCTGCCCATCCGCATCTTCCTCTTTATCTGAAGAGGGCTGTTTTGCTTGGGAAAGCTATTAGACTGCTCATTGCCAGGACATATTACCTCATCACAGGGTAAGTGGAAATAACTCCTTTTGAGTGTATTGGCCACTTGTTTAATGAATGAGTCAACCTGTTCTGTATCATCATCCTCATCTCTGGTTGCTTAAACAAAGCAAGATTCATACAGTCATGTTCTTCCACAGCTTCCCCTATGGAGAGTCTGAAGAGGCTGTTTTGCCTGGGAAGGCTATGAGACTGCTCATTGTCAGAACATATAACCCCTTCACAGGGTGAGTGGAAACACTCCTTTTGAGTGTATTGGCCACTTGTTTAATGAATGTGACAACCTGTTCGGTATCATCATCTGTCTCTGGTTGCTTGAACAAAGCAAAATTCATAGTCCTGTTCATCCGCATCTTCTGCCTGAAGAGGGCTGTTTTGCTTGGGAAAAATCTGAGACTGCTCATTACTAGAATAACCTTTTTGCGTACCACTTAACAAAGCAGCTCACAAAAATAATTCAATGCTGTAAAAAATGGGTTGCTTAGTAACAAACCCTCAGGCCGGGTTCACACCTATGCAAGTTAGATGCGGGTTTCCCTGCATCCAATTTGCATGGCAGGAGAATGTGACTGGCTCCCTATGGAGCCGGTTCACATATCTCCATTGCGGCTGCGGAGCGCACTGCACAGGAACACTGTGCGTCTTTGGCTCAGTTTCAGGGCAGAATTCAGGCATAGAATCGGCCCTGATTTGTCCCTGAAACTGGGAACAGGGACGCACAGCATTCCTGTGCGATCCACAGCGGGTTACAGTGTGAACCCGGCCTAAAGGGTCAGCCACTGCTATAGCGAGGCTGAAGCTTCGATCTACAGCCCTGATTTACCAAGTGGTTGATGAGCTAAACCTTGCCCTGCCAGGAATCGGGATATAATGAAAGTTTTTTTGTTCAGAACAGCAACAAAACGGTAGGAATTTGCAACAGAAGCACAATAATTTTCTGCAATGTATACAAACCACCCAAGGGAATTGTAGACCTCATAAAAGCATGCCTCTCCCCCCTCCCCTTTTTTATTTTGTTTTATTTTATTTATTTTATTTTCGGGTGAAAAACTGGAAAGCGGAAGGAAATATAAAAGATGTCCTATATTTCAGCAGGCAATAGCTGGCTATAGTATTCATCCACAGGCGACTCCTCTACCATGTCTAGGAATGCTGGTCTTTTGAGGGGGTGGCACAATAGTAAAGCAAACGTGAGAAGCCACCAACGGATGAGTACTCCCTATGGAGGAGTTTAGGGAATGCTAGTGGCTGCAGGGAGCAAGGCACAACAATACCCACCAATGCAGCATTCATTTGGATACAAAGCATTTTTAAATTTGGCTCCCCAAACCTCCGCCATCTGACTAAACACTGGCACAGTGCGGGTGTGCGTGGCTAGGGGAGACTCTACCGACACCGCTGACCACTTGATGTGAACCCAGCAGACCCCAGACAAGGCTGTTAGCCATGATAAAAGCCCCCCTGAGGACCAGCAGCGGGGCTCCCTGGAATACGAGTCATTTAGCCAAGACACCAGGGACTGCGTCCAGCCTAATCCACATGCATGGACAGATGGCTAGCTCTTTAGACCAACCAGTTAGAGGAGCACACCTAGGTCCTGCGCATAGGAGGTAAAAAGAAAACTGGTGATAAGTATCTTTCAAGCCCTTAGACACGGTGTGAGTGGAAGATAAAGGTATAGGTCTACATATAGGGGTAAACACCGTAGAACACTAAGTCAGCTTGAATGTTATAATGATGGAAAAGAATGTATATGTATCTGATGGAATGTGATGTGACAATGTATTCTCTATCACTCTCTTTGGATAAATAAATGTGAAAAAAACAAAAAGAAGAACGCTGAAGCTGCAGATGGCCTCAAATTTATGAGTTAAGGTCTTGGAAGCATAGAGGAGGCAGAGCCCATACCCAGCTGTGCTGACATGGAGCCGTCAGGAAAGGTCACACTGGAGGATCTTAAAAGTCCTCTGGCGGGCCAATCTGAGCCTGCCAGAGGGTCAATAAAACAGCCAGGTAACTAGCATTTCAAAAATGAGTCTCGCATTGGCAGTCCTTTTTCTTAGAAAAGGTTTATTCTAATACCGGTTTGTTGACTTTAATTCATGCCAACCTAGGACACTGTCCCTTCTAATCTACAGATGATATAGGGCAGTGATGGCGAACTTTGGCACCCCAGATGTTTTGGAACTACATTTCCCTCAACTACACTGCAGAGTGCATGAGCATCATGGGAAATGTAGTTCCAAAACATCTGGGGTGCCAAGGTTCCCCATCACTGATATAGGGTATATACAGTATAAATATAATATAGGATTTTGTTGGACTTAGTTAAAACTTTGGTTAAACTTTCCCATCCTCGTGAAGACTTCTCTGGTGGTCAGCCTTTTTGGACTTGACCTGCTATTCACTGAAAAGAAATTTAGAAGGATTAAAAAAAGCCTTTGACTGTATTTGTTGTGTATAACAAATGTTATGGAACTAAATTTATATATCCTTTCCTTAAAGGGAATCCAGGCTATTGAAAGTGAAAATCAAGTCCATGTTGGTAAGTCTTCATATTATACAATGTAACCACAATCTGCTAGTTATATCTGTGGTACTAAAGTTGCAATTAAACCAAACCTGTCTTCTGATATGAAATGTTTTGTTTAGTATTAAGCATCTTGGCAATGTGCAAAAAGTGCAGAGAAACAAATGGCATGTGCATCGATTTGAGACTCAATTGCAGCTGAGGAGCCCAGCCAACTATCCCTGGTATCGATGACCTTAAGCACTTACTACACCCTACAGTACTTCTGGCATGGGCCTAAACAGATTTTGACATTTTCCCTATTATACCTTGCAGGAAAAAAAAAAACGACAATGCATTTTTAACCAAAGTTCTTAACCAATCACAATTATTAAAAAGGCATGATTGTAAGACATATATTGTGATCAGCGCATGGCAAAATGATGTCTAGAAGTGTGTTCATAGCAATACATGTTTGTTTGCTTTAGTTGGGGAACCATCATTAGAACAATTCCCCTGGCCTAAACATTTAAACTAGAAAGATATTTGCTTGTGAACTAGTAATGTTGTCAGGGACGCTGATATAGCAGTACATCCAGCCCTCCTGTACTGGGCCCCATCAGTTCACACGAGTGGCCCGGGCACCTGCTGAGCATGAGGGCCAGCTGTACTGCCTTATTGCTGACACTTGTGGATTCCCCTGCAGCTCTGCTGGCTTCTACTCTTTCTCAATCTGGCTGCGCTGCGGGGGATCGGTTCTTGGATCTGCGCCCCTTTCGCCTGCTGTCAGGCCCCCCTCCCCTGCAGCAATGCTGGCTTTCCTCCTCTCCCACCATCAGCTGCTGAAGGGCACACGGGGGATTGTTTCAGGATGGACAGCAAGGGGACCTTCCTTTCCTGAATGAACACAGTGAGTGATCTGTACCAATCATTCATGTGTCCATTCATCACTGAAGCATAGTAAACCATGTTTACTATGCTTCCGTTTGTGAATGAACTGGAAGCCTCGGAGTGCTTCCCGTTTATTCACTGTCCAGTGCAGCTGAGCCTGCAGAGAAAGGGACTGGTGAATCTGTCCTCAGTCCTTTTCTCTGTCCCAAATGTCTGTTAGACCCCTGATATTACACCAAAGGCCACCCAAAAGGGCAGATAAAAAAAATTTAATACATTTTTCAATGTGAAATAAGAATTCTTATGCCACCCCAGAAGTAAGTGAGTTTCATGCACTGTAAAATATCAGTTTATAGAGGACATAGAGGTCTACAGTACACACTGGTTTACAGGTAGGCAACATGATGTTATCATATCAACATGTGCTTGGGCAGAACACTATATACAGTGTATGTAACTGATATGTCCTTCAACTAGACCCGGGGCAGAGTTGTGCATGGCTTTGTATGTTGTGGTTAGTATTTTGAATTTAATTCGCTGGGTGACTGGGAGCCAGTGTAGGGATTGGAGTAGAGGGTTGACAGACACTGAGTGGTTGGTAAGGTGTATAAGTCTGGCAGCAGCATTCGTGATAGACTGAAGAGAGGATAGGCTATGGAGAGGTAGGCCAATGAGAAGGGAGTTGCAATAGTCAAGGCGAGAGATAACAAGGGAGTGAATGAGGAGCTTGGTGTTTCTTTGATTTGTTAAAAAGGGGCGAATTTTAGAGATGTTACGGAGGTGAATTCTACAAACTTTTGACAACGATTGGATTTGAGGCTGAAATGACAAGTCAGAGTCTAGGATTACACCTAGTACCCTGGTTGCATTGTTGATTTTAATGGAAAAGTCATGGAGAGGGGCACAGGCAGGGGGGAATAATAATAATAGCTCAGTTTTTTAGAGAGATTTAGTTTAAGGAAGTGGTGCGACATCCATGCTGATATGTAAGTTAGTAATGCGAGAGGAGACTGAAGGAGTGAGGTGAGGAGTAGACAGATAGATTTGGATGTCATCAACATATAAGTGGTATTGGAAGCCGTGGGCGGTTATTAAGTGACCAAGGGAGGAGGTGTAGATATAGAGGAGAAGGGGTCCAAGAACAGAGTCTTGGGGGGCCCCCACAGAAAGGGGCAATGGAGAGGAGGAGACAGAGTTGTAGGTGACACTGAAGGAGCGCTGTGATAAATAGGCAGAGAACCAGGATAGAGCAGAATCTCGGAGGCCAAGGGAATGTAGTTTATTGAGAAGGAGCGGGTGGTCAACATTATCAAAGGCCGCAGAGAGGTCAAGTAGTAGGAGTATGGAGTACTGGCTGGTTTTAGCAGTTTGTAAATCATTAGTGAGTTTTAGTAAGGCAGTTTCCATGGAGTGCTGCGAGCGAAAGCCAGACTGTAAGGCCCCTTTCACACGGATGGATAGAATGGTACTTTTAGCTGCGGATTTTCTAATTTTCTACCGCAGCTAAAAGCACACAATGCTTTCCTATGGCCCCATTCACACACTGCGTTTAACTGTGAATTAGATACATGCGGTTCTGTGCGGATAGAAAAAATAGAATTGACTGCGTCCAGGAGCGATTTAGCGCAGCTATCCGCACATAACCTCAGATAATCGCAGTGCACTATGTCAGCTGCGGATAACAGCGCCGAGCTGCTCATCGGGAAAGGAAAAATGATTTTTTTCTTTCCCAATGAGCGACAAGCACGGGGATACGACTCGAATCCCCGCCAATGCCCGGCACTGTTTGGTATGAATCTTGAGGGGGTCTCCACGCCAAATTTTAAATAAAAAAAATGGCGTGGGTTCCCCCCCAGGGGCATACCAGGTCCTTTGGTCTGGTATGAATTTTAAGAGGAACCCCTACGCCGAAAAAACGGCATGGGGTCCCCCCCAAAATCCATACCAGACCCTTATCCAAGCACGCAGCCCGGTCGGTCAGGAAAGGGGGTGGGGACGGGCGAGTGGCCCCCCCTCCTGAGCCGTACCAGGCCGCATGCCCTCGGGTGATGACCACGCCCCCTAAAACGTCACAGTCCCAGCATGCCCAGGGACTGTGACGGCATAAGGGGGCGGGGTCACCGCCTATATAAGTCAGAGCGGAGCGCCCAGAGTGCATTCCAGTCGGAGAGAGCGTCGTGTCAACATCAGAAGAAGAGAAGAGGGAAGAAGGCAGCAGACCGGGCTCCTCCGCTATAGCAAAAGAGCGGCAAAAGAGCAGAAGATAGCGGAGGAGCCCGGCAGAAGACCCGGAGAGCGCAGAGAAGAACCGGAGAGACCCCCGAAGCCGGAAGAAGACCCCCGGAGCTGTCTAATAAATTACTTTAAAAATCTGTGTAGTGTTATTTTTTTTCATTCGCATAGGGTGGGGGGGCCGGGATCTGGGGGCCCCCTTATTAAAGGGGGCTCCCGGATTCCGATAAGCCCTCCGCCCGCAGACCCCGACAACCAACGGCCAGGGTGGTCGGGAAGTGGCCCTTGTCCTCATCAACATGGGGACAAGGTGCTTTGGGGTGGGGGCCGCAGGGCGCCCCCTCCCCAAAGCACCCACCCCTCATGTTGAGGGCATGCGGCCTAGTACGGCTCAGGAGGGGGGGCGCTCGCCCATCCCCACCCCATTTCCTGACCGACCGGGCTGCGTGCTCGGATAAGGGTCTGGTATGGATTTGGGGGGGGACCCCACGCCGTTTCAGCGTAGGGGTTCTGCTTAAAATCCATACCAGACCGAAGGGCCTGGTATGCCCCTGGGGGGGAACCCACGCCATTTTTTTATTTAAAATTTGGCATGGAATTCCCCCTCAAGACTCATACCAAACAGTGCGAGTCGGCACCCTGTTGGGTTGCCATGGAAATGGCAAACCGCAGCCAAACGCGACCGCAGCTAATCGCACTGTGCAAATGCAGCTGATCGCAGTGCCTGGAGTCTTGAACTCCACAGGAAAAAAAACATGCTTTTAACTGCGGCAGAATAGCCGTCCGTGTGAAAGGCGCCTAAGGGGTCAAGAAGGTTATTTTCACTGAGGTCGGAGCTAAGACGGTTGTAGACTAGGCGTTCTAGAAGTTTAGAGATGAATGGGAGCAATGAGATGGGTCTTAAGTTGTTCAGGTTGGTAGGGTCCAGTGAGGGCTTTTTAAGAATGGGAGTGATCTGCGCATGTTTTAGAGTGGAGGGGAAGATGCCACTAGAGAGGGAGAGATTGAAGATGTGGGTGAGGGAGCATAGGATAGAAGAAGAGGGTGACCATAGTAGTTGTGAGGGAACAGGATCCAATGGACAATGGGTTAGGTGGGCATCCGAGAAGTTTTGTAACCTCTTCAGTAGTAACCAATTCAAAAGAGGAGAGTGTTGAATGTGCTGCTAGGCAAGGTATGTTGGGTGGGGAAAACGTACGCACAGTGGAGGTGTCCTCACAAATTGCATCGATCTTGTCTTTGCAGTGATTGGCAATCTCCTGGGCAGTGAGTGAGTTAGTGGGTAGAGGGGGTGGGGGAGGAAGCAGAGAGTTAAAGGTTGAGAAGGGCCGACGGGGACTGGATGACAAGGAATTAATAAGAGAGACAAAGTAGGCTTGTTTGGCAGCATGGAGGCATGAATTGTATTTTAGAAGGGCAGATTTAAATAGGGTGAAGTCTTGCAGGCATTTGGTTTTACGCCGCAGTCGTTCAAGAGCACGGCAATTTCTCCTGTGATTTCTAGTGTTGTCAGTTTGCCAGGGTTGTAACGGTCGGGGCCTGATTCTGCGTGTGGTTAGAGGAGCAGGTGCATCTAGTGATGATGAGTGAACTGTTGTAGAGTATCTCACAATGCCGTGGTCCCTTTTTGTTTGTGGAAAATGGGTTTGCAAATGATCCTTGTTCTGCCTCTCCAATCTAAGCTTTGAAAGTGTGATCTCCGTAACTTGGTTAGCTGTGTTGAGATGTCGATAGCCCCAATCTTGTTTGGATAAACAGACAGCGACTCAATCCAGATAACACCTTGTTGATCTTGTGAAGTTTAATCCATAAACTGTGAGGATCTTACAACAATGAACGTCGGATAGATCAAAAGATTGTAATATGATCAAGTCCAAACTTGCTGAGATGTATTACTGGGAAATGAACAAAGGGTGGAGCTAACTATACAGGATAAGCCGAGATACAGGAAGGGGAGGAACCAGGGACAGAATAATACATATAACATTTAAAGGCATATCACAAAGCATGTGAAACATGACACTCCCTGTAGAAATGTCTATGATTTCTATTATTAAACTTTAGTCCAAGTCCAAATATAAGTAATGAAAATTCTTTCCAAGAACACCTGCAAAACAAGAGGGAAGGGAAGAACAAGTGAAACCATGCAAACATTAACATATACTTGCAGATGTTGGTCTCTAAGGTCCAGGTTGTGACAAGGAAATATCCTTCTTCAGAGGGGAAGGCAGCAACATGCATCAATCTTTCGTACCTCCCTTTGAATCAAGTTTATGACTTGTGAGACTTGTCTTCTTCTTTAGGCAAAAGAAGTACTAGTTCCTTTATAGGTCTGAATTAAAAGTGTGCAGAACCTTCTTTCATTACTTTAACTTCTACTTTCTACCATTACTTGGCATAGTCTTTGTAATAAGACCCATAGGCCAATAGTTGCGATGAGAATCTGTCTCTTTCAAGAGAACTATGTCTCCCACTTGTAGGTTGGGTTTGCTAGTTTTCCATTTCCATTTACTGTGACTTTGAAGGTTAGAAAGGTACTCCATCTTCCACCGGTTCCAAAACACATTATCAAGACGTTGAACCTGTTTCCATTGATGCTTGTGAACATTAGGATAATGAAGTTCCTCTTTAGGAATAGTGGCTATCCCAATTTTTTGGGTAAGAAAAGTGGCTGGAGTGAGCAATACTGAAGACTCTGAATCTGAGGACACAGGGACCATAAGCCTTGCATTGATTATAGCAGACACCTCTGCAAGAAGAGTGACTAAAATACAAATCTTCTGAAGGCATTAATAAAACAGGAAGAGTCCATTGATTCTATCACTTCGATGTGCACTGCACGAATGCTCAAACAAATGAACAGTGGAGCCCATGGCTCATTGTTAGCAACTCTGCCACAAGTTCTGCGTGTAACAGTCCAGGGGCCAACTATGTCCATGCCAACAATAGTAAATGGAGGTTCAGTGCTTAATCGGTCAGTCGGCAGCTCTGCCATCTGTTGTAGGTGTTTTCCTCTTAGTTTTTGGCACTTGACACATTTGTGGAGTATGGACGATATACACCTTTTCATCCCGACGATCCAGAAACCTGCAGACCTTACTGCTTCTTCTGTGAAGTGACGTCCTTGGTGCTGAACTTGCTCATGGAAATGCCTAACTAACAGAGCAGTAATGTGATGACGTCCTGGAATAATGAGGGGATTTTTCTCTTCACTGAATTCGACCTTCCAATACGACCATCAACTCGAAGTAACTTGTTGTGATCAATTATTGGATTTAATTTGTACAGAGGACTATCCTTAGGTTGAGTCCCTTTTTATACATTAGCAATCTCTTGTAAGTATTCTTCATGTTGGACACATTGGATAACCCTTTCTGCTTGAGAGACTTCCTCAATTTGGGGGGGGGCATTTACAGATGTGCCACTTGTGACACTCTTTTTCAATGCAAGAGCTGTTTGCAAATTGATGAGCAACGTGAATAAGACCTGCAATGCCTCGTACAACAGAGGACCACTTAGAAAAGCATTCAAAGCGGTGAGGACTCAGTCTTACCCTTGAATTCACAGAGCTGTTGAGTGTGATGGAAACTGCTCTGATTTCCTTCTCAGATTCCAGATGAACCATTTCAAAGTTGGAATCTGTAGAACTTGAGATGAGTTTATCATTCAAGAGTAATGGTGGCGATAGCCATGATGTGTCCAGAAATGCAGTAGTAGGTATTGCACGACGATCAGCATGGTTGAAGTTAGTGGGAACATGGTGCCATTGTTCAGGCGTAGAGAACTTTCTAATGCCTTCCACCATGTTAATTGGTAGTCTCTTTCTTGTGGTACGAAATGGTAGAGGTACTACACAACTGTTGGAATCATCTTGACAGAACTCTTTACTCATGGTTTTCAAGAATCCTTTGTCATCCATGGTACCTGCCAACTCATTGTCTTTAGTGGTTACCTCAAACACTGTGTTGCCGATGTTGTCATCCCAGAAATTAAGGGCTTTCTTATCGTCTTGTATGATGTACTGTTTTGCACCTTTTTTGAAACGTCTATCTTTCACATTATATTGATGTGGTTGTTGTGCAGAACATGTAGTCCGTCCATTTGTGAGAACGTGTGTTTTAAAGGAAGAGACTGAGTAAGACCTTCTGCCTTTGTCTTGACAGACATTGCCTATGATGACCCGGCCTAGATCCAGACACTGAGCATATGGCGCATCATGTGGACCATTGATTTGCTGACGAAATTTTCCCCCCTAAGATGTCTCAGCCGAGTAACAGCAGGATATCAGCACTTTCGTTGAGGGCTGGTATTTGGTCGGCTATGGCCTTCAATTGAGAATTCTGTCAGGAGTAGGGATCTACTCTTTGTTGCTTGCAATCTGGTTGCACTCAGTGATGGTGGGCAAGAATATTTCCACATTGTCATTCAGAGGAGCAACTACAAGACCGTTGGCTCTCCTACCTAAGACTTCTGTAGTGCAGGCACAAGCGCTTAGGATATAAGGTAGAGCATCTCCTGTTATATTCAACAGTTCAAAAAACTGTGTTCTTGCAAGAGATCTTTTGATCTGATCATCCAGAATAGTATACAGTCTTATGGCTTTTTCAGGTTGACCTTTGGGGTATACAGGAACCAAGCATATCTTTGCACAGGATTTGTCAGAGTCCTTCTCCATAGACTTCTGTACATGTAGAGAACACTAAGGTGGAAGGTGCTGTTTTGATCTGTGTGCTCCCCGCCTTGTTTTGCCTCAGGAAGATTGATTGTAAACGTAGTAGAGATGTGCAGATATTGATGAAGAGCTTGCACATGGTCATCACTGTCACACTCTAAACATTTGATAGCTTTACAGTCCTTTGCAAAGTGCTCTGTGGAGGCACAGCATTTGTAGCAAACTTCAAATTTCTTTAAGTTACTTACGTTCTTGCAAGGTTTTCTTTCGGAAGCCGATACATTTCTTAAGTGGATGTGGTTTGTTATGTATCGGACATTGGCAATTTGGGTTCTCAATTTTCTTGTTTTCTTTTTGAAAACTGTAGCAGGTGCAGGTAGAACATCAGTCCTTTTCACTAACACTGGACCTCTATGGTCTGTGTTTCATATGTGCGTTCATAGGTCTTGGAGAGGGTGAACTGAGAGGGTTACAGTCACCATAGGAGAAACTTGGGTCATTCTTAGTGTCTGCAATTCTTTTGATGAACTCGCAGAAGTAGGAAAAAAGAGGAAAGGCAACTTGATGATTTTCCTTATAATTTGATCCAAGCGCTGTCCATTTTTCTTGAATGCTATATGGTAACTTGAGAATAATAGGGTTGATGCCACGAGTGGTGTTGAGGTAACAGAGACCAGGTAAGTTGATGTCCGCCTTAGCAAGTTGAAGCTCTAATAGAACATCACTGAGTTCTTGAAACATTAGATTGTCTCTAGAAGAAATATTTGGGAAGCTTTGCATCCTTTTGAATAAGGCATCTTCAATGGCCTTTGGACTGCCAAAGGTACGTTCAAGTCTGTCCCAAGCAGGGTTGTCGATATGAACTGCTTTGAGCCTCTTAATGTGTTCAGGTGACTGGGGACCTAGCCATCTGATGAGCAGATCTAATTCCTCTGTGGCATTAATGTCTACGTCACTCATTGTGGCCTTAAAGGTGGATTTCCAGCCTCTGTAATTTTTTAGGCTTGTCATCAAACTTGGTGAGGCCTGTCTTAGTGAGCTCTCTGCGGAGCATGTATTTAGCAAACTGTTCTCAGACTTTAGATGCATGACTGCAGGTGGAACAGAGTTAGTTGTGATGGCTGGTGCATTGACGTTAAGTGATTTGGGAACATATGTTGGTGTGAAGGCATTCAATGCTGGAATTGGCTTAAAGTTCATTGGCATGTTGGTTTGTAGCTGTGGATTAGTGTACTTGCTAGGAGGTACTTGGTTAGTGCCAAAGAAGATGGACAGTCTGTTATATGCATAACAGTGTCTGCTGCTTGCTGAGATGCTGCAGTCTGTACTGGAAGCTATAATGGCAAATTGTCTTGAGGTACTGTAGGTGCAGAGAAGAGACTTTGAGTGCTTTTGGCTGCTGTTACAGGGAGTTGATGTTCTGAAGAGGTATGTGAAGAATCTGAGGCATAAGATACAACGGAGTGTCTGCAACTGTTGTCTCTTTTGCTTTCACTGGCAGCTTGTTCTAAGACCCTTAATCTTGTCATGGCTGTGGCATGCTCACGTTGTTTTTCCAAAACATCCATTTCTGCTTTCTGGCGTGCAGCTTCAGTGTCCATTTCTGCTCTTTGGGCTGCAGCTTAGGCTTCCATTTCTGCTTTCTTTTGGGCTAAAGCTGCCTGAACTTTAGAAGCTTCAGCATCTGCACAGGCCTTTATGAGTTGTTGACTGAGTGTAGAAGACCTTGATTGTAGGGATTTGGAAGATCTTGTGGAGCGTCTGGTAGATGCAGAGCGATAAGCTCTGGATTCATGAAGCTGTGTTGTTCTCACTTCTGCCTTTGTCTTTGTTTGCACCACTAAATTGTCTCTTTCAAGATTGAGCTCCTCAAATCCCTTTTAATTCTTCCAATGATCATTGAGTATTGTACTTTTGATAACTCATAAGCAACATTCAATTGGTTGATAACGTCCTCTAGTTGTAATGACTCATGAGATTGTTGGGAGAGAGCAGACATGCATTTAACAGTATTAGACCATAAGTCATTGATATTAAACAGCAGTTCTTTGTCAGCTTGAAGATTCTGTTGCACTTTCCAAGTTGGTTTTGTTGAGCGTTTTTTCCTTTTTGGTTTGATTCAGGAACTAATTCCTCATATGGAAGGAGTAGTAAACCTGGCTGTGTATCCTCCAGATGGCATATTGTCTTGCTGAAACATATTGTTAACAAGGAGAGGGTTTATAGCAAAGTTGTTTTTTTCCAGCAGCAGAGAAAAGTATCGATTTGATGTGTCTGAGCTCAGGTTTCATAGGCTGCAGTTGGAGAAAGGTTTGCTCTGACTTTCTTATAAGATTACACAGACAAAAAAAACATGTGCTGATGCATACAAAGGCAGTGTATAAGTTGTTTGTATGAACATCCACAGCAATAATATTGTCCTGTGGCTGATCAGTGCTATGCTGAGACTTGCTTGCAGAGACACACAGGCTTGTGTAGTAATGACTGCACTGTATGATATCTATTTACAGTGTCAATTAGGGATGAGCCGAACACCCCCCTGTTCGGTTCGCACCAGAACATGCGAACAGGAAAAAAGTTCGTTCGAACACGCGAACACCGTTAAAGTCTATGGGACAGGAACATGAATAATCAAAAGTGCTAATTTTAAAGGCTAATATGCAAGTTATTGTCATAAAAAGTGTTTGGGGACCTGGGTCCTGCCCCAGGGGACATGGATCAATGCAAAAAAAAGTTTTAAAAACGGCCGTTTTTTCAGGAGCAGTGATTTTAATAATGCTTAAAGTCAAACAATAAAAGTGTAATATCCCTTTAAATTTCGTACCTGGGGGGTGTCTATAGTATGCCTGTAAAGGGGCGCATGTTTTCTGTGTTTAGAACAGTCTGACAGCAAAATGACATTTTGAAGGAAAAAACTAATTTAAAACTACCCGCGGCTATTGCATTGCCGACAATACACATAGAAGTTCATTGATAAAAACGGCATGGGAATTCCCCAAAGGGGAACCCCGAACCAAAATTTAAAAAAAAAATGACGTGGGAGTCCCCCTAAATTCCATACCAGGCCCTTCAGGTCTGGTATGGATATTAAGGGGAACCCCGGCCAAAATTTAAAAAAAATGACGTGGGGTTCCCCCTAAATTCCATACCAGACCCTTCAGGTCTGGTATGGATTTTAAGGGGAACCCCGCGCCCCAAAAAAAAAAAAACGGCGTGGGGTCCCCCCAAAAATCCATACCAGACCCTTATCCGAGCACGCAACCTGACCCCCAGATCCCGCCCCCCCTGTGTGAAATGGTAAGGGGGTACAAAAGTACCCCTACCATTTCACTAAAAAACTGTCAAAAATGTTTAAAATGACAAGAGACAGTTTTTGACAATTCCTTTATTTAAATACTTCTTCTTTCTTCTATCTTCCTTCATCTTCTGGTTCTTCTGGTTCTTCTGGCTCTTCTGGTTCTTCCTCCGGCGTTCTCGTCCAGCATCTCCTCCGCGGCGTCTTCTATCTTCTTCTCCTCAGGCCACACCGCACCCATGGCATGGGGGGGAGGCTCCCGCTCTTCTCTTCATCTTCTTCTCTTCTAAGGAAGATAGAAGAAGTATTTAAATAAAGGAATTGTCAAAAACTGTCTCTTGTCATTTTTAACATTTTTGACAGTTTTTTAGTGAAATGGTAGGGGTACCCCCCTTACCATTTCACACAGGGGGGGGGCCGGGATCTGGGGGTCCCTTTGTTAAAGGGGGCTTCCAGATTCCGATAAGCCCCCCGCCCACAGACCCCCACAACCACCAGCCAGGGTTGTGGGGATGAGGCCCTTGTCCTCATCAACATGGGGACAAGGTGTTTTGGGGGGCTACCCCAAAGCACCCTCCCAATGTTGAGGGCATGTGGCCTGGTACGGTTCAGGAGGGGGGGGCCGCACTCTCGTCCCCCCCTCTTTTCCTGCGGCCTGCCAGGTTGCGTGCTCGGATAAGGGTCTGGTATGGATTTTTGGGGGGACCCCACGCCTTTTTTTTTTTTTTGGCGCGGGGTTCCCCTTAAAATCCATACCAGACCTGAGGGGTCTGGTATGGAATTTAGGGGGAACCCCACGTCATTTTTTTTTTTTTTCTAATTTTGGCCGGGGTTCCCCTTAATATCCATATCAGACTTGAAGGGCCTGGTATGGAATTTAGGGGGACTCCCACGTCTTTTTTTTTTTTTTTTTATTTTGGTTCGGGGTTCCCCTTTGGGGAATTCCCATGCCGTTTTTATCAATGAACTTCTATGTGTATTGTCGGCAATGCAATAGCCGCGGGTAGTTTTAAATTAGTTTTTTCCTTCAAAATGTCATTTTGCTGTCAGACTGTTCTAAACACAGGAAACATGCGCCCCTTTACAGGCATACTATAGACACCCCCCAGGTACGAAATTTAAAGGGATATTACAGTTTTATTGTTTGACTTTAAGCATTATTAAAATCACTGCTCCTGAAAAAACGGTCGTTTTTAAAACTTTTTTTGCATTGATCCATGTCCCCTGGGGCAGGACCTGGGTCCCCAAACACTTTTTATGACAATAACTTGCATATTAGCCTTTAAAATTAGCACTTTTGATTTCTCCCATAGACTTTTAAAGGGTGTTCCGCGGCATTCGAATTTGCCGCGAACACCCCAAATTGTTCGCCGTTCGGCGAACTTGCGAACAGCCAATGTTCGAGTCGAACATGAGTTCGACTCGAACTCGAAGCTCATCCCTAGTGTCAATATAACATCTCGCAGTCTATCCAGAGCTAGCAAGGATCAGATATTTTGATCTTGTTTGATGTATTGACTGATCTTTCTAACAATCTTTTGACTGTTCTGCCTCTCCAATCTAAGCATTGAAAGTGTGATCTCCTTAACTTAGTTAGCTGTGTTGAGATGTCGATAACCCCAATCTTTTTTGGATAAACAGTGACTCGATCCAGACGACACCTTGTTGATCTTGTGAAGTTTAATCCATAAACTGTGAGGATCTTACAACAATGAACATCGGATAGGTAACAAGATCATAATGTTATCCAGTCCAGACATGTGCTAAGCTGCATTACTGGGAAATGGACAAAGGGTGGAGCTAACTATACAGGATAAGCTGAGATACAGGAAGGGGAGGAACCAGGGACAGAATAATACATTTAAAGGCATATCACAAAGCATGTGAAACATGACAATCCTATAGTGCTACCATGGTGAGCTCCAAAGTTTATGGCTGATGTAGAGAAAAAACTTTTTTTTATAAATTTTTTTATTATAGTCTTGTTTCTGGTACCCATAGACTTTATAGAGCTTTGGGTGGGAATAAGTCTCCATTTCTAGGTCCACAACCTGTCCGTTAGCCAGACCTCAATATTAGTGTCGGCTGTCCATAGGTCTTTATATAACACCAAACTATTTAACATACATCGTAGATTTAATTTTAATTTCTCCTCTGCTCTCCTCCTGTAACAATGAATGTAATAAATACATTTTGAAAATCAAATAAATAAAATGTAAAATAAAAATAGAAAATACAATTATAAAAAAAATGTAAAAAAATTGAAAATTCAAGAAAAAAAATAACAAAAAAAAGGACTCATTCAAATGTGGATCCCTTTTCAGAGAGCATTTGACAGGTGGTGAGAAGGCATATTGCCTCCTCACCACCTGCTTTAACCCCGCACTAGTGCACTGCAACCACATACTTTGCTTTGGTTGAGGGGCACGTGCAGAGCAGTGCTATTTACTTAAATGAGTCTTGTTCGATGGGGGTAGAATTTCTTGCATGGATGCGGAGCATAGCGCTGTGGTATTTTAGTGAAAAATATAATTTTGATATTTTCAGGGGGGGGTGGGCTGTACGGGGCCACGTGATTTCTAACCGCAGCCCTGAATGTTGTGGTCAAAATGGTCAAACAGAGGGCACAACTAGTGACTGGTATTGCGGATTTCCCTTTTGCTGATCTTTTAAAAAGGGGAAAGCATGGGTGAGAGAGCAAGAGGGAGTGAAAGAATAAATGTTTTGCATGTGTTTTTTTGGGGTTTTTTTGTCCACCTTTTTAAAAAAAAAAACCCATGATTTGGTATATGCACCAATGTACTGTATGTAAATGGTCTGTTTTAAAAGGAACTTCACCCCTCGTATTTCTTTTTTCCCCTCTTACCTCATTTGTTGGTGTTACACACAATTCACAAAACTCACTGCCCAGTTAATCCAGCATTGCCCTGCCATGATCCGCTGAGCTGCTGCCACTCCCAGGCTCTTCGCCAACATCTTTGTTTCGGAGGTCATCAGGGGTCAGCTGTCTTTTCCTAGTTCAGGCAGCCCAACCCTCTGATGAAGTGCCGCACTCCTTTGGCCGCTGTATGGAACCTGAAACATCCTAGGGGGATGTCTACATTTCCCAAGAGGCTTCAGATTGGCAGCTGCAGGGTGGACTGGACTAAAAATCAGGCAAAAAAGGTTTGCTATTTTTGATTGTGAAGGATGGGGGAAGTGCGATCATGCCTAGTGCATCTAGTGAGGGAATGGCCACTTAAATACAGTATGCATTATTTTTTTTTAGATGTATATTATAATTTTTTACTTTTTTTTTGTTAGTAACTTACCTCCTATATTTTACAGTTTGGTCTCATTTATCTTCTATCAATACTTTTTTGTCTTTTTATTTTTGTCAGGGTTTGAGCCAACTTCAGTGCATACGTTTATGGCAGAAAAGAGCTGTCTTGTCCAGTTAAGTAAAGATTTTGGCACGTTTTCCCCTCCTGTGGTTTCTGGGAAAACAAATGTAAATTTGTGGTGTAACTGGACTATTTTAGCTGCACCAGGAAAGCACATTGTAATCTACATAGATGGATTTCAAACGAACACAAACTGCGATGACAACCGTGCCCAAATAATTTTTGAAAGGATTTCATCATCTGTTGAAACCACCATCGTGTCTGCTTGTTGGAATAAGCCTACACATGTTTTTGCTGCTCAGGCCCTTGCAGTCAATGTTGTACTACTATGGCAGACATTTTCACCTACTGATTCACTCAAATATTTTGAAGGACGATACTATATCTTTGATGATCCTGCTGCTGGTCTAAATGCTCATTTATGTAACTGTTCATTAAAACCATATAAGTCTGTGACTGTACCAGTTGCAACAACAGTACTTGGAATCCCACCAACAAATGTACGTCCAGTATATTCTTCTCTACCTTCAACATTGTCTATTAGCAAGTTGCCTTATGTTAGCACTAAGGTTTCTGAAGCTTACCATGATGGAGACCATGAAGTTGCAATTGCTACTCCCCAGCCACCTCTACATGTTGCTCACTATTTAACTGCAGGCACTTTTGCTATTAACCTGTCAAAGGATGTTCCAAGCACAGTAGTACAGGTTCCTTCCCCACCATCTAAGGTTGTCCAGCCACAATCCTCACATTCTTCTGTCATGGATGAAGACAAACCTATTGATATAGAGACCACAGAAGACCTACAGCCAAGTTATGTGGGGCAGTGGGAAACTACATCTCAACCAAACTGGATATTGGGAAAAATCCTTTCTATGTCAGAAGCGCCAGTGCTGAGTACAGCACATATTGAGATTCCTGTGGCACCCCATTTTAGTGGAGCTCATGATTCAACGCTGCATGTTACTCCCCATTTCAGCACAACCTATCTTACTGATCTTCCAATGACTGTGCATTACGGTACTGCACATGATGTTGGGCTACATAAGGCTACTCCTATAAGTATACCCTATACTGCAAAGCTTCCAAAAACTCCACATTTTGGACTATCTCATACTGAGCCTGATGGGACAGAGCAATTCAGCGAAACCAATAATATTCAGGTTTCCACACCTTTTACTGCTGCTCTTTTAGCTGAGCTCACTAAAATCCATAATTTCAGTGAAGGACAGTTTATGATGACACCACCAGTTAGTGCAGCCCACCAGACTGAGTTCCCTCGGGATTATGTTACAAGTATTGTCAAAAGACCTAAAATACCTAAGACCTCACATGTCAATACAGACCAAATTATTGACGCTCCTAAAACCGTATTGGACTTGTTATATATAGAATCGCATCTAGAAAAACCTACCTCCGTCCCACCACTGAGTTGGAAAAAACCTTCTCTACCTGCTGTTACTGCGACTGCTGAAACTATGAAACCTGTATTTACAGCTGACGGGCACACAATAGAAACCTCAACAGCAGCTCCTCTTATTTCACCAGCACAGTTTACGTCCTTACCTGTTGGGAAATTTCCAACAAGTCAAGGGGGTATTTCTCACCCAACGCCTCAGGCCTTGTTACCAACAACCAAGTCATTGAGTAAGGACCTTGGTAGCCAGACTGTCACTGAACCTGAAAAAACTCAGGTGTTTCAGCCTGTGTCATTTAGTACTGTACATCCTGAAAATAATTTGCAAAAGGCTAAGACTGTGAGTGCTGTGCTGGGATTTCATATAAATGTTCTTGGCAGCAGCTACTCAACAAGTCTACCAGCAGCTAAACCTATAGTTAGTGGCTCACCTCCACAGAGCAAAGTGCCGGTGTCGGGTCAAGAGGGAGTCCCTCTTGACCTGAGTCAAGGGGGTATTTCTCACCCAAAGCCTCAGGCCTTGTTACCAACAACCAAGTCATTGAGTAAGGACCTTGGTAGCCAGACTGTCACTGAACCTGAAAAAACTCAGGTGTTTCAGCCTGTGTCATTTAGTACTGTACATCCTGAAAATAATTTGCAAAAGGCTAAGACTGTGAGTGCTGTGCTGGGATTTCATATAAATGTTCTTGGCAGCAGCTACTCAACAAGTCTACCAGCAGCTAAACCTATAGTTAGTGGCTCACCTCCACAGAGCAAAGTGCTGGTCTCAGGTCAAGAGGGAGTGCCTAAAGACATGTCTACTTCCTCTCAACCAAGATTTGACGTTCAGCCCAAACTTTTTGGGAGCTCACGCCAAGTTACAGAAACAGAAAAGGAAGGCGCTGTTAAAAGGAAAAACGTTTCAACAGTCACAGAAGTTAAAACTTTACTAACTGAGGAATACAAGTCTACAGAAATATTTACAAAGGTCATTGGATGGATTGGTCATTGGTTGTCAAATCATAGCAGACATGATCCAGGTCATGAAAATAAAACGGCCACACAACCTGTAACAAGCACAGCCATGCCATATAAATCTTCCTCTGCTCAGTTATTGATAAGCTTTCCCTTACCTCTACCACATTCACCATCTGACAAGTCGCACTCATCTCTAGATGTAGATGTTTTTAAAAAGATCAAAATGACCACTGCTGGCCATAGTAAAAGTACAGTACAAAGTAATGCAAGTCATGCCAATTTTAATCTTGATCTGAACCAAGAAAGTGAAGAGCCAAGGAGTCATGTCTTTGGTAAGTAGTCCATAATTTTTGGTGTTTCATTGCAACAATATACGTTTTGACCTAGAGTTGGATGTGAATGTTTTCTTCCAGATTTGGTTGAGAAAAAAAATGCTTTCAGTGCTATTTAAATACATTTCAGTGTTTTTTTTTTTTTTGTTTTTTTTTTTCATATCTCATTTCCTTTGCTTCTCCTCCCTCCTTTTTTCTCCCCCCGTCATACATACATTATTTGACACCAGGAGTCTGAAGGCAATCTGACCGAGAATATTAAAGCTTATTGAGAGCCCCTACCCCCTGTTGAAAAACCAACTACTCCAGTTTAAGATTTCCTACCCTCTGTTAAAAAAAAATAAAAAAATAAAAAATAAATAAAAATGATCCAGTGCTGTCCTAAACTTCTGTGGCCCAGCACAGACTGTCTTCTTCAGAATGGAACAACACTGTCATTGTGCCTATTTTCTGTAAACTAGGCTTTTCATTTATACATCCTCATCGAGGCTGGGCTCACAATACTGCCATGGTGAGCGGCACTCGCATGCCATTATGTGAGTGGCGTGCTATTCAGTCCTGGCAGAATTGCTGACTTCTGCTGTGACCAGAAGATGAACAAGGAGTCCTGGCGATGTAATACCTGGTATGAAGGAATAAATTGTAGGTATATGGATTTAAAAAAATACAAGGAGAGCATAGGGGGTGTCGGCTAACTAGATTGGCTTTCCTTTTTAACTGTCGATATCCACTTTCCTGTTGTCGGCGGATGTGGCAAGGTCCACTTTTGGATAATTCATTTCTGCAAAACCCCAATGTCAGGATAACTTGACTTTCTGCAACATCTAGATCCCAAAATGCAAAAATATGAACTGCATACAGTATGTTTTCAAAATAACTTTTACACTTTAATAAGTCAATTTAGGATATCCTCAAAAAAGATGATCTCATGGAGCCTGACAACAGTGGGCACATCCAGTTTCTTCCCAGATACCTGCTCTGTGAAGTTAATTAAGGAGTTTGTCTTATTGTCAATAAATATTCTCAGTCAATCTCTGAGAGGCTGATATCAAGACAGAGGGAACCCCAGCTTTATCTCCAACCACTTATTCTTTTGTATATCTCAAGACCATTGCTCTCTACCTTTTTGAAAGAAATTTAATCAGATTTTCATGGATTAGACTAGTCATTCTCAACCAGGGTTTATCAGAATTCTAAGACTCCTTGAACTATAGTTGATTGACCTCCTATGTCAGGGATCCTCAAACTACAGCCCAACTACACATCCCATGAGGCATTGTAAAACTCTGACATTCACAGACATGACTAGGCATGATGGGAATTGTAGTTCCTGAACACCTGGAGGGCCACAGTTTGAAGACCCCTGTCCTATGTGATGGTGCTTATTTAGTTTCCAGTCCACTTGGCAGAGCCAACAGCATGACACCGATGATCTTTCCAGGGGCATAACTAGAAACTTCAGGGCCCCGGTGCAAGAAACCATAAAGGGCTCCCCTGGCGAACCCCCCCACTGTGGCAGAATGCCAGGGCCCAGTCGCAAGTGTAACCTTTGTGACCCTGGTAATTCCGCCACTGGTGTCAGTTTTTATTTTTTCTTTCTTATGTTTTTACCATTTTATTTTATGTGTTTTTATTTATTTTACAAATTTATTTTTTACATTTTTATTTTGGAGCCCCATTGGGGGCTTTGGTGAAATATTAGGGGTCTAAATAGACCTCTGGTGTTTCACCTTTGAGACAGAGAAAGTAAATTAAGGACACAGCCCTTAAATGTTTTTAATTTCTATCAATCCAAAGGGTTTCATCAGCTAGTTTATCTGTCATGCCAGATAAAACCTATCATGTGGCCATTTCTGAAACTTGGCCCATTTCCTTTGGATCTCTGATGAAAGTCTTGGCTCTAGCCCTCTTCCTTTCTGCAAGATCTTATCTCTGGCCTGGTGATTCAATAACCAAGTTAAGATCAGACTTTGCATTCTTCCAGGCAGTGGTGTCACTAGGGTAGGCATCACCTGGTACGGCAAAACATGGTGTCAACCCCATCTCCCCCCCCCCCCCCCCCCCCAAAAAAAAAAAAAAATTTTCCTGTTTTCTGAAAGTGCACCAAAGATGCAGCATGTGAGACTCTTGGTGTGCTTGCAGAAAAAAATGCGCAGCCCAACAGAAATTTATTGGACTGCAGCTATAACTGCAGGTAAAACATAGGAAAACTTTACATTACATGGCCCCTGTAACTCTGGCCCCTTTTACATTACATAACTCTGCACCTCTGGCATCCCTTTACATTACATGGCCCCCTGCACCTCTGGCATCCCTTTACATTACATGGCCCCCTGCACCTCTGGCCCCCTTTAAATTACATAGCCCCTGCACCTCTGGACCCCTTTTACATTACACAGCCCCTGTACCTTTGGTTCCCTTTACATTACACAGTCCTCTGCACATTACACAGCCTCTATACCTCTGGACCCCTTTACATTACACAGCCCCCTGCACATTACACAGTGCCCCGCACCTCTGGACCCCTATACATTACACAGCCCCACACCTCTGGACCCCTTTACATTACACATCCCCCTACACCTCTGGACCCCTTTACATTACACAGCCCCCACACCTCTGGACCCCTTTACATTACACATCCCCCTACACCTCTGGACCCCTTTACATTACACAGCCCCCACGCCTCTGGACCCCTTTACATTACAGAGCCCCCTGCACCTCTGGACCCCTTTACGTTACACAGTACCCCTTTACATGACACAGCCCCCCTGCACATTACACAGCCCTGCACCTCTGGACCCCTTTGCATTAAACAGCCCCCTTCACCTCTGGACCCCTTTACATTACACAGTCCCCCACCCCCTCCCCACAGCTCTGCCCCTTCCTACCTTACTCGGGCATGCAGAGAGACAGCAGGGCTGAATAGAGGGCAGGAGCTGCTGGAGTTATTTTTTTTTAATTAACAAACTGGTGTTTGGTTGCTAGGACCACCTAGCAACCAATCATCTGCTGTTTAACTTGAAAAGTTAACTCTGGCAGCTCCCGCCCTCTATTCATTGCTGCTATGTCTCATTCTTCCCCTGTACAGAAGAATTCTCTTTCTGCCTCCTGCTCCACTCTGCCGTGTTAGTAAACGGTGGAGGCAACTCGGTGGTCGGCTCTGGGTGTCACCCCTCTGGTGGCAGGGCCGCCATCAGGGGGGTACAGCCATACACCTGTAAGGGGCCCCGGCATCCCTAGGGGCCCAAGCGGGGGCCGCTTCTTTGGCCACTTTCATATTCTCTGAGGACTGGTAATGCAATGAAGCACTCTGACAGGTGTCAGCTGCTTATCATAACAGCACACCTAGGTCTAGGCTCTTCCATTCTGACCAGGGGTGGACTGGGGACCCAGGGTAAGTGTGTGGGGGGGATACTTGCTACTGTGGGGACAGCAGCAGTGTCATTGCTTCTAAATACATACACTGCATTGGTGTGTATGTATTTTGAATCTCCACAGCTCCTTTCTGCCCCCCCCTGCACTATGCGATCTGACACAACCCCCCTCCCTCCGATCACCAGTGCTGTGCGCTGAGAGGGGGCGGAGCTCACTGTAGCTGTGCTGGCTGATGTCTTGCCGAGAAAGTTCCCCCGGCTGATAAGGACCCCCCTGTACTGCGCTTGCACAGTACGAACGACTACGGAGCCGCCGAAAGTCACCAAAGTTGAACAGCTGATCGTCAGGTCTACACAGCGCCTGCGCAGTATATTCTGCCCTGAGTCCAGGTTCAAGCCCCACCATCCAAGTGGACATAGAGTTAGAATAAAAATATGCAGAGCGAAGCGAGGCCGTGCCCAAAGTGTGGCGAGCGTCGCGAGCTCGCGAGGAGCCCTGTTACAGGCGTTGTGTACAGCTGACTCACAGGTGTTCAGCTTTGGCTTTTTTCGGCGGCTCGTACTGTGCAAGCGCTGCACCTGCGCAGTACAGGGGAGTCCTTATCCGCCGGGGGGAACTTTCTCGGCAGAACACAGGGACAGCTGCTCACACTAGGAGGAGGTGAGATTCGTTTTTTCTTTAGCAAAGTCTCCTTGGAAGAAAAGCTGCAAAAAGTTTCTGTAGGTCTTGTATGTATTGCAGTGATAAGGAGAAACTGAGATTGTAGAGACAGCGTGTGTCACAGATATCTCCCAAGCTAGCACAGAAACATCCTCCCACCACTCTGTCCAGATAATGTGAATGTAAGTTATAATTATAACCATTAATGCAACCCTGTGTTTGTTGTGAGTTTACACTTCTGATGTTGCAAACTCAGAGCTTGGATAACATAGGGCTAAATGAATTGTCATAAATTAGTTTCACATAATCTGGACATACACAGAGTGCTAGAGGTTGGATTATTTAAATATACATTTACATCTTATAACAGGAAGATGTTTTCTTTGAGTACCAATTTTGTATCATGTAACATTTATATATTAGTAGATAGATGAGCACAATAGTTTTTTATTATAAACATGACTATCTGACCACATCTCAGCCCCCTACTCCCCCCAGCTTGCATCACCCTCCAGACCACTTAATACATCCAGCTGATGAACATCACTCAGACACTTATCTACCCAACATCACTCCCTGGTCACCCCAGAGACTGCCATTAAAATAAATCCTTCCCCGTTCTGCCACTGTCATACCCTTCACACTCATCTCCTTCTACATACTGGAGGTATTACACCGACTGGATCTGGGCTGTACTGATGGCACAGAAGGGATAGAAGGACTACAGTGGGAAGACACTGCGAGAGAGGACCGACATGGGGGGGGGGGGATGAGACTGGAGAAAGATGACATGGGATGGGGTAGGAGGACCTAGAATGAAGGAAGAGGAGGACATGGGATGGCGAAGATGGGACTGCAAAAGGAGGATGATGTGGGATGGAGGAGATGGAACTGGAGGAGGAAGAGGACATGGGATGGGGGACAAGGGACTGGAAGAGGAGAACATGAGATGGAAAAGGAGGACATGGGATGGAAGATTTGGGAGTGGAGGAGGAAGAGGACATGGGATGGAGGAGATGGTAGTGGAAAAGGAAAAGGACAAGGGATGGAGGAGGAGGACATGGGATGGGGGAGAAGGGACTGAAAGAGGAAGAGGAGCACATGGGATGAAGGATATGGGATGGAGGATATATAAGGTTGTAAGAGTATTAAAATAAAAGTGGGTGCACTGGTGGATTTGGTGGGACAGATAGCGGGCGGGCCTTGAGGAATGTTTGTGGTTAGGCCGGGGGGGGGGGGGGGCAGCAGACCTAAAGCTGTGTAAGGAGCCCCACAATTTCTGATGGCTGCCCTGCTAGGAGCTATAAGGGATTAGTGGTCTTTAAGGGGCAGACAGAGCTCAATACAGTGCTGATTCCCAAAGCCACCACAAATGTGTCATCAAACTTAATCCAGCACTCCAACCCAGAGAGAGCCACTTATAGTGAAAATAGAAATAGCAGAAGGGAGCAAGAGGAAGGAAGGTCAAGTCACAATGTGAAGCTACAGGTCCCTGAGCCACCATCAGACAGTTTTGGCTGTGCTGTCAGACCTGGCATTGAGTAACGAGACAGGATGAACATCAGAGTTCTGGACACTACACATTCACACATATCGTCACGTCAGGATGCAACAGCTTTTTACTAAAAATGTATTGTATGAAACTGATATTCCCTTAAAAAGCAACCCTGTCTCTAGATTATTAAACTTAAAAAGTCCTCCCTGCAGAGCTAAACTTCTTGAAGAATCTTCTGCACCTGACACTTTGAGGAGTTTTGCATGCCTGATCCCCCTCTGGTTATTTCCATCATTTCCATGTAGGACCAGCAAAGGAAACCACAGAGTGCAGAGTGGTATCAGGCACCCAACACTCCCATAAGTGTTGGATGCTGAATTTTTTTTCAGCAGGTTTAGCAGCAGCTTTAAATGCCATAAACTATAATTTTGTCCAACGTTGCTGTCATGTCAAACATATACAAAGATAAATATGTTTTTACTGCTCATTGTACCTTTTTATTCTGTTCTACCCTGCTAGATATATCTGGAAATGAAACAGATCTTGGATTTCCTCATCACCCTGGAGGTAAGGCATTACGATATAAACAAAGTATCAGTTATGATGCAAGATCATGCAGTTGGGTTGGATTTGTTCGCTGATGCAATTAATTGTACTTTCCAATGATCGGATCTTTTTCGCTTATTCCTACTACTCCCATGCTGACAAGTAGGGATGGGCTGAACGACCCCCTGTTCGGTTCGCACCAGGACTTTCGAACTTCAGAAAGTTCAGAACCGAATAACGAACCTCATTGATGTCTATGGGACCCGAATGTGAAAAATCAAAAGTGCCCATTTTGAAGGCTTATATGCAAGCAATTGGACATACAATGGTTATGGGGGTCCGGGTACTGTCCTGAGAGACATGTATCAATAAAAAAAATGTTTGTAAAAAAACGTCAGTGAGTTATTGATGCTTAACGTTAATTTATAAAAATGAAAAATTCCTTTCAATATAGTGCCGAGGGGGGGGGGGGGGGGTGCCCTTAGTCCACCTGTAAAGTGTCACATCTGTACTGTGTATAGAAGTTACTGCAGCAATAATTGCATTTATAAAGCCCAAAAAATGAAATTTTCCCTGCAAGCTTTCTTTATTTTGTAAGCAACAGCTTGGGTAGCCAGTCTGTATGATAAGGCCACAATGTAGTGCACAGGGAACAAGATTAGAGTAGACATGTGCATTCGTTTTTGCCCGAATGCATTTTCGTCTGAATTTCAGGCATTTTCGTTATCGTTTAACAAACGATAACGAAAGTGCAGAATCCAAAAAACGAAAGATCCGACATAAACAAATGCTTTATTTTCGTTTTTGTTGCTACAACAGTTCGATATAGATAGGAGATTCGACATAATGATGACAATAACAATCTGTGTCCATCAAACCTGTGGTCGAATGTGCCTAACCTTAACTCCATTAGTCCAAGATTATTCTACATAGAGAGAAAAGATTCGACGTAGGGGAGAAAAGATAAATAAAAATAATGATGATGATGAATGTTATTGGCCGATTGTAACCAAAGAGGAGGAGCAGTAAAATAGCTAGAACTAAGTACACACGTAGTTTGGCTTATGGTGTCTGTTGAAAGTTCTAAGAAGATTCGACGGAGCAGGTAAACTATACGGCGTCGTACAGTTTAGCTGCTCCGTCGAATCTTCTTTGAACATTCGACAGACACCATAAGCCTTCAATGACAGATTCGACCTTAATTTGGATTTTCGGACGAATGCAATTTTTAACGAAAGACGAAATAAATAAAAACGAATTTCGGGAGTAACTAAATAAATTTATTTTTCGGATGAAAACGAAATTCCGAAACAAAATATTTCAGTGTGCACATGTCTAGATTAGAGTTTTTTTTGGATAAATTCTGGTGCCTCTACCACAGACTTTGGATTTCTACTTCTGTAACTGGTGTGGAAAAATTGTTCTTTGGGTGTCGGTGGCACCTTCACATCGTAACCCTATAGAGGTACCCTTGATGAAAGCAAGAATTGGCCTTGCTGTCAACAATTGTAATGATATGCACCTGTTTGACAATGTTAATTGTGTCCATGAAACCTACACCAAAAATATTCTTCCAGATGAAATCAACACCCACAACACTAGGCAGCCTAAAAATCCTGCAGAGATTCCACATCCCAAGAAACACTTAATCGGCGATATCGGCATCAGGGGCTTCATGGCTGCTGGTAATCCAGGACTGATTAATTTTGATAAAAGTCAGGACAGATGTTTTCTATGATCAATAACAAAACCTCCAGCAGCACTGAATGCCTGTTCATAAAGCACGCTGGATGCAGGGCAGCCCAGCAGCTCAATAGCATACTGGGCAAGTTCTGGCCAGTGGTCTATTCTCATTACCCAGTAGTAAAAAAGTATCCCAAACGGGGGGGGGGGGGGGAAGCAGGGCTTAACGGAAGAGCAATAACCCAGTTTAAGTATCAAAAATTACAATTTATTGGCATAAACGCATGTGGCAGGTAACAGGCTAATGACGCAAAGCGGTACTGTATCTTAAAAAATCGCCGACCACCTGTGAAGGTAGGTCTGTCGCGACCACAAACGGGGAACAGAACAACATGAAACAAAAACATAAAACAAAAACAGCGTCCGGATGCACAATGTGTTGATGTCAGTCCTGGTATCCAATGGTACATGGGAGAGAAAATACTCAGTAGGGCTACAGGGCTGACATCAATCCCAGAGGTGGAGGGGCTCGGGGGAGGGGGATGGGCAGGGAACTGTGGAGGGGGTCATGGAAGGTCCATAGGGCATGAGGGGAGCTGGAGATGGATACCAAAAGATGAAAGTGTCTCACTGATGTCTGCAAGGCAGTATGTCCGGGCAGTCAGAAGTAAGGGGGCAGAGTATACCGGGGTTCAGTATACATTACAGGTGCAGCAAGTAGCCGGTAAAGTAGAATGCCCTGGGCTGAAGGTGATCACATAAAGCTGGAAACAATCATCAAATTGTAAAAATATCATGTGAGTTTATAAATCAAGCTGTATCAAAAAGCTGTAAGAAGACCATGCTACATTACCATCACGGAAAAGTGCCGTCATGCACTTCAGGAGCTGGCGTCTTCCCAAAAGGATATGCTGCTGTCAGAAGATCACTGCACCGCTATTCATATGAGAGTCCTTGCATCATGTGATCTCAGGACACTAAAGGAGAATAGAGGAGGACATGGAAGAGACCGCACACCGGGATGGCCATCCAACTCCCTCAGGAATGTCAGTTCACGTGCACCCTTCATACAGTGCAAGGACTCTCATATGAATACCGCATAGCGGTGTAGTGATCTTCTGACAGCAGCATATCCTTTTGGGAAGACGCCAGCTCCTGAAGTGCAGTAACACACACAACTATTTGGCGTTAAACTTCCAGTAACGCTGGGTCGTGTCCAAGTTGGTGCACTGAGCAGATGTCCGAGTGAGCTCCGCCGACATCCGAGGCTTCTTCTCCTGGCGGCTATAGTGCACCTACAGCGGCAGCGATCATCCCCATGCGACGCTGTGCATCCCAGGCATCAAAAGGACGGGGTTAAGAAATATACTCCCCCCCCCCCCCCCATGCCGGAGGAATCCATCCCAGTCCGCAGGGACCGCATGGGGACCAGAGGACACCCATACACAAACATGGCATCCCAAACAGAGAGCCAGGAGCAGCCCTCGTCGCCCCAGAAGGGCCTCACTGAGGTCCTGGCAGCCATCACTAATTGCCATGCCTCTGTTACCTCCCTAACCACTAAAGTGGATGCTGTACAGCTAAATGTGGGATTAATAAGGCAGGACATGGACAAAATGCGTTCCAGAATCAATACTGCAGAGCAGCGCATAACTCATGTGGAGGACACAGTGGAGGGCCATAATACTGATTTACGCTTGCTGCACACTAAAATCAGGGCCCTTGAGTATTATGCAGAAGACGCTGAGAATTGCAACTGAAGGAACAATCTCCGCATTGTGGGCATGGCGGAGGGGCTGGAGGGTTCTCACCCGACTGAGTTTGTGGAAAAGCTCCTCAAAACCCTTCTGCCACTGGCCCAATTTTCGCCCTTCTATGCAGTGGAACGTGCTCGTCGCATTCGCCCTAAACCGGGCCCTCTGGGATCCCCACCACGTACTTTCATACTCAAATTCCTGAACTTCCGGGACCGGTTGAGGTACTCAGGGCAGCCAGGGTACAGGGAGAACTGACATACCAAAACAACAGGATCCTGATTTTTCCAGAGGACTCAGTTGAAACGCAAAAAAATGAGATGCTCATTCGACCAGGTTAAAGCTGCTATGCGGGTAAAGGGTATCAAATACAGTGTCCTTTTTCCTGCACGACTACGGTTTCAGGATGAAACAACCAGATTTTTTACTTCTCCCAAAGATGCATCTGCCTGGCTGGATTCCCTCCCTCCACACCGCTGATGGCTGGTGGCCTCCCTGCCTTTGGAAATAACACAGCTGTGAATTGCAATCCCCCTCCCTCTCCTCCTCATGAACTACCTGGCAGGGGAGTCAGGAATGTGGGGTGGTGTAGAGGCTATGAGGGGGTGATCATCCTCCATGACTGGGGCTGAGTCCCATGTAACTGTTACCTCTGTTGCACCTGGTGTGCCTGACTTGATTGTTTGCAACGTTTGAAGAAGTGTGCCCCTGGTCTGACCAGGTGAACTTGTGCCGCTAGGACCAATCAGGTTGTCCGTACTAATAACAACCCTTCTTTGCTGTT
Source organism: Aquarana catesbeiana (assembly GCF_042186555.1). Lineage (NCBI taxonomy): Eukaryota > Metazoa > Chordata > Amphibia > Anura > Ranidae > Aquarana > Aquarana catesbeiana. The sequence continues at coordinate 592,326,708 of NC_133327.1, forward strand.
AATGCTGAGATGATGTTCCCTACTGAAATGTTTGTCCTATTCATTGACTTCTTTGCCTGCATAAAGTCTTACTCCTCATGTTACAGAATGACCAAACTGAAAAGACTTTCTTTGAATCAATTCCTAATCTGCTGGCGGAATTTAGTGTCAGGTAAAAGGTACTGCGGCCTTGTAATCCTGCACAGACTGAAATATTGCTGCTGAATATTTATCCTTTGCACTTAATCCAGAATGGTGACGATCAGGGGATAGTTTTTACACTGTATGACTGATTTCCTGATATTTCCCTTTTTTCACATGCATGGAGGGTGAATGGTTTATTCTTGAATGTTGTGCACCAGCTAAGAGAGAACGAAGCCTAACACTTATATTGATGTTCTCATACATATGCGGTGGAGCCTTTCCCGTTATGAACGGGCGCTTCCCCTTCAGTGTGTGAATACATCCACTGGTACATGTCCCCTAGCATTGGGTGCCTAATGTTTAGGGTTTTAAGCATTCCTAGGTTGGGAATTGGGGTGGGGGAGGGTTGGGGGATATGTTGGGAATGTTAAAGGTGTTTTTTTGTTACTACAGGTGCCTTGTGCTGTTTATACTCAGATAATTTTGGTGCAGCATTATATGTGTTGCAGATTCTCCCACGCTTGGGGCCAGAATGCTGCCCTGCGAGCCTCTTACCCCTACACGGATCTTCCCCACATGCCCCAAATGACACAGATCCCTGTAATCTCATGGAACGTTAGGGGCCTAAACTCAGCAGTTAAGCGCTCCCTGGTGTTCTGTTTCCTGCGGAAACACAATCCTCACATTTGTATTTTGCAGGAAACCCATCTTCAGGGCCACAAAACTATTTGCCTTAAAAAACCATGGTTAAATTATCGCACTACTTATTCTACTTATGCTCGCGGGGTCAGCATCTTGGTCCAGAAATCTCTGCCTTTTTAAACTCATAGCTATCAAGACTGAAAAGGAGGGCAGGTATGTTATTGTACACGCTAACATTTATTATAGAGATGTTGTCTTGGTTAGGCTTTATCTTCCCCCGGCGGCCTCGGTCCAAATCCTCCATGAAATTTTGCATGAGGTGGTCCAGATGTATACCAGCTTGGTCCTTTTGCTAGATGATTTTAATATGGTCCCATACTTTGATGTGGATAGGATGTGTGCGTCGACTCGTGACTCTCCTCTCCTCCGGCACTGGGCGGACACATTCGCCCTCACAGGTGTCTGGAGATACACGCACCCGATGCAAAGGAAATATACCTGCCACTCCTCAACTTTTAAAACACTGTCTAGAATTGACTTGGCTTTTGGGTCTGAATGTGTCAATGTGTCCAAGAGGTATCTATGCTTCCCAGGGGGATCTCCGATCACGCTCCCTTATGCCTATCTTTAGCATTAACTGCCCCCTTGAGTCCCACCTGTGGTGACTATCTACTGGGCATCTGAAGAGAGGCTCCAGGAGCCTCTCACTGCATCCATATGCAACTTCTGGACTGACAATGTAGACTCAGCCCCCCCGTTACTCTGGGACTCTTAAGGCCTGGGCAAGAGGGGAATTTATCTCCAAGATATCACGCATTAAACGAGAAAGAGCCCAGAACCTGGAGGAGCTAGAGGGCAGGGCTATCAAACTAGAAGCTGACTACATATCTAACCTGACTGAGGCTTACTATCAGGCCTGGCAACAGGCGTTACGCAATTTGTCAGAAGCCAGACTTGCTGACACGAATAAGGCCCTTCTATATTCGGCCCAACGGGTGTTTGAGTTTGGGGGGAAGAATGGGAAGCTCCTGGCGTGGCTGGCAAGGGGCAACATCCTCTCTACCCCTATTGGGTCTATTAAGGACAGTCGGGATCAGCTTCTCACCTCCCCCTCCAACATCAATACCAGATTTAAAGATTTTTTTGAGGACCTATACACCTCTAGGGTAGAATATCCGGACTCTGACTTGATGGCCTTTCAGGATTCAATGACCTTTCCTATCTTGTCTGTGGAGAACAGGGAGAAGCTTGAGCAGAATGTCACCTTGGAGGAAGTGCAATTAGCCATGGGTGGTCTGAAGAGCGGAAAGGCTCCCAAGGTGGATGGTTTGCCCTCTGAATTTTATTCCAGTTTCGCGCAGCTCTTAGCTCCCAAATAAAAGGCGCTATTTGTCAACTTTGACTCTCTTGAGGCCTTGCCAGACTCCATGAATGAAGCTGTTATAGTTCTTGTCCCCAAGCCTGGTAAAGACCCCCTAGACTGTTCGTCATATAGTATGAAAGGTTGGAATGACTGGGAAGTCCTCGGTACGATACAGCACCTCATCCCAATAATTATCAAAATTATTATATAAACCAGAAATACAGGGATTATTACGGTGCCAAAAGAAAACCAAAATATATAGAATAAAACATATAATATTTTATTAACAAAGTTTAAAAGAGATTTGTATAATATTACATATACAGGGTGTGCATCAAACTACAGAGAATAAAAACCATTTGTAGCAGTGTTTACAAGATTTAGCCTGGGGGTGTGGTGGCCAATCCTGTAAGCAGGTAGTCAAGGATGAAGGCAGGTAGGCCTTCAGGTCCGCGAACTGCAGTAGGGTACCCTGGGGCATGATGTGATTCAGAGTTGTGATACCATACCCAGCCCACAGCCGTGGATCTGGGATGGAGCGAAGGTGTGCTAGGGTAGGGTTACCCCATAAAGGTTGTGCCGTGGACCGCTGATCTGGCTGCTGAAAGCGCCGTTGGGCAGCAGTCCACACTCGCCATGTCGCCTTAGTTGGTCCTGGTGTCATCTCAGAGCCATTTGCTCTGATGGGAGGATTGTTTGGAATATGGCCCCAAATTAGTTATCTCCTCTAGAGACAAACTTATACAGGTAAAACTCCTGCACAGAATATACTATACACCCCAAAGACTTCATAGAATGTTCCCAGACAAAGACCCTGAGTATCCCAGATGTAAAGCGCATATAGAAACCTTCTTCCATATGTTCTGGGACTGTCCCATCATCTGCACCTACTGGACAAAGATTTTTGGGGAAATAAACTCTAGACTGCAACTATCCCTTCCAATGCCACCTAAGCTAGCTCTACTGGGGGTTCATGATGACAAGCAACATTCTCATTTAAAATTGCTAATCTCATACCTTCTCTTTTACACTAAAAAAGAAATACTTCTCAAATGGATTCTACCAGACCCCCCCTCTATATCCTCCTGGAAGGCACTGGTTAGAGCTGCCCTACCTATGTATAGGATCACTTGTATAAACAGAGGTTGCCAGTGGAAATATGATAAAATTGGTGCCCCATGGACCTCTGACTAATATAATGGGGAGGATCACATATCCTAATATAAGTAATTGTTAATATATGCTACTATATACCTGCTTGGATTGTACCTACTGTGTATATCTGCTCTTCTGATTGTGAACTCTTGCTGCTTGTTTTGCTGCGCACTGTACTTTCAGACTTGTATGTGCATAAATGCTTTTTCATGTAATGTTATGTGTACTGTACCAGTGGTTATGCTTTTATTCAACCTACATGACAACAATAAAGCACCTTTGTTTGTGAAAAAAAACTTGCAGTAACGCTATATGGATAGATTGCATAGATTTTCTATTGGATTCAAGTCAGATGATTGGTTGGGCCATTCTAGCAGCTTTATTTTCTTATTTGAAACGAATTGAGAGTTTCCTTGGCTTTGCTTTTTAGGATCATTGTCTTGCTGAAATGTCCACCCTTGTTTCATCTTCATCATTCTGGTAGATGGCAGCAAATTTTTATTAAGAATGTCTTGGTACATTTTTCCATTCATCCTTCCCTTAGTGACATGAAGTTTGCCAGTACCGTAACAGCCCCACACCATGCTGTTCCCACGTCCAAACTTCACTGTTGGTATGTGAGTGTTTTTGGGGTGATGCGCAGTGCCATTTGACCTCCAAACATGGTGTGTATTATGGCATCCAAAGAGTTAAATTTTGGTCTCATCTGACCAGACTACCGGTATATTCTGCCAGCATTTCACAGGCTTGTCTAAATGTTGTGAAGCTTCGAACTACAACATGCTTTTTCTTCTGCAATGGGGTCTTGCGTAGTGAGCGTGCATACAGGCCATGGCGATTGAGTGCAATACACATTGTTTTCCTTGAAACCATTGTACCTGCTAATTCCAGGTCTTTCTGAAGTTCTCCACAAGTGGCCATGGACAACTCTTCTGATAATTCTTTTCACTCCTTTGTCAGAAACCTTATGAGAAGCACCTGATTGTGGCTGGTTTATGGTGAAATTATGTTCTTTCCACTTCCGGATTATAGCCACAACACTGGAACATTCAGAAGTTTTGAAATCCTTCTGTAACCAATGCCATCGGTATGTTTTGCAACAATAAGGTTGCAAAGGTCTTGAGAGAGCTCTTTGCTTTTACCCATAATGAGATGTTTCTTGTGTGACACCTTGGTAATGAAACACTTTTTAAAAGGCTATCAGTTGAGACTGGACCAGCTGATATTAATTTTCACTGACAAGGGGCAGGATTTCTTTCTAACTACTGATAGATTTCAGCTGGCGTTTTGGCTTTCCATGCCTTTTTGCACCTGCCCTTTCTTCCTGTGTTCAATACTTTTTCCCTGTGTCATTCCATTTTATTACACATAAAGTCATTTCTGAACATATTTGTTTTGGATTCTTTGTATGTATGGATTTTATGGGTTGTTACCGACGTGGTAAAATTCAATGTTAATAGCACCTTTTTAGCAATATATTTACCTAGAAAAATGGTGACGTGTTCAATACTTTTTTACCTGCTGTATCTTGCCTTTTTTTTTCTTAAACTGAATGAATTGCTTTACAAGGTAAGTGTTCACATATACTTTAATCACAAGAGAGCCTGAGAATTTTTTTTTAAAACTATAATGTATGTGTATTTCAACTCTCATCCAAAATATTTCAGTTGCTTTATTAATTTCAAAACAGATTCCTTATTTAAGATTACAGCTGAAATACAGCACCAACATGTCAAATTGAGAGAATGGGAGAAGGAACTTGTAGAGGTTGTCAAAGCAAAGGTAGGAGAAATTCTAAAATGTTATGTATTGCAAAATACAACTGTATCACATATTGTGAATTATTGTTATTTAATTTTTTTCCTTTCTTTGTCTCCTAAGATTACAGAAAAAATGACTTTCATTCCCAGTGGAGAGAAAACGCTTATTCTAAAGAAAGTCATACTGTAAGTCACAGTATAAAAATGGACAATGGAATCAAATGTAGGAACCTATAAAATGAAACCTAAGTGCATATTTAAAAGAAACTTGTACAGAAATAAAAATGAAGGACTGATTGCGGATCATATTTTGAAAATGTTAGTTGCTTGGCTGTCTCTGGTCTTGATGCTTTTAGTCACAAACCTGGAACAGATATGCAGATTTGAATGCTAGATTTGCTTATCTACATACTTGCTCCTATTCCATGCCAAAAAAGGATTGAAGCCAATGGATCAGGATAACAACCAGGCAGACATTGTGGCACAAACAAATGTTAATGCCCAACCACATGAGTTAGCCTCTCCCTCCCTAAATAAGTGTGAAGATATGCTTGCATAGTATAAGTAGTTTATAAAATGTTCATAAGGAATTCATAATCCCATAGGAAGGGTGCTGTACTTCTGTAGGCAGCTCCACCTGAGACAGGAACAAATCTGTGAAATTACAAAAAAGGAGCACAAGGGGGTGCCAACTAAATGCTAAATGCAGCATCAATGGGTTTATTATAATTAAAAAGCCAAATGTGGGAGCGTGTCCAAGATGGCGACGGGAGCGGACATGTTTAGTGCTGCTTCGCCGTCCGGATCTTTTATCCTGATCTACCAAGGTGCTGGAGGATTCTCACCCGCCTCACTTGACGCTCCTGGCTGCCTGGATTTGACCGCCCATGCCTGGCTGCAGACGGGAGGCGCCGCTCGGAAACAGAACAAAAAAAGGGAACAATCCGCAAGTTGAGGGTAAGGCCGCCGTCATAACCCTTACTGCTATGGCTTCCTAGACGGAGGAGGTGAGTAACGAGGCTGCAGCTCCTCCAGAGCACACAGTCCTCACGGAAGCCATCAATGCTTGCAAAACAGCCCTAACCGAGAAAATGGACCATGTCTATACTGAATTGGGGCTGATTAGGAGAGACATTGATACCTTTAGGGGTCGGGTGACTGAGGTGGAGCAGCATGTATCCTCGACAGAGGACATACGGCGAGAACACGCGGCAGACCTCCATACTTTAAAGATCAGAGTGAAACACTTGGAATCGCGGGCTGAGCACGCCGAAAACCACAACAGATGCAATAATTTGCGCATATTGGGGCTGCCTGAGGGAGCAGAGGGCAATGACACTACTCTTTTCACCAAAAAGCTGCTGCGCTCTCTCCTACCCTATGTCTCATTCTCACCCTAGTGAGGTAAGAAATGTGGGGGAGCTGAAATATGAAAACGCTAAGCTCCTCATATTTCCGGATTACTCCATTGAAACACAATGCCTACTAAAGTCATTTGACCACATTCGCTCCCGCCTGCGCACCAAAAGCCTCAAGTATAGCATGTTGTTCCCGGCCAGACTCAGAATTCAAGAGGGGGAAAGAGGGTGCGCTTCTTCAAATCACCTGAGGAGGCGTCCTGGCTGGATATGATTCGCATGGGATGACGGCGGTATTTGATTGTCATATCTTGCCTTACTAAGATGCTTCCTTTTGTGGCCACTTGGCACTTTTGATGGTGATGCTCTGTTTTCCCCCTGGAACTGAGACTGCTCTGGAGGGGGGACTACTCTTCTCTGCCTCACTGGGCCCTCCAGGGGAACAGAGCCATGCTCTCCTATATTCCCTTGCTGCTGGGAGCTCAGGTGGGATTGTGTACCGGTGACTCCACACCAACTGTTGTTTCTTGGTTTGAGCTCCCTACTCCTGACCGGGGCACACACTATCCTCAGGATGCTCCTGTTGACTGCAATAAGTTTTGTACCCCCAGCTTGCTGGGAGACCAGCACATCATTTATCATCCAGATGACCCTAGCTGTTATGGGTTAGCAGACCTATGTACTGTATGCCTCTTGCACACGTTGCCTCCAAAGCATGGCGTCTTGCCGTGCTCCTGTTGGGAAGATATGCCGCTCACAGTTATGGGGGCGCTGGCAGGGTGGGGGGATGTTATTTTTCTCCCTTCGCCTTTCAGGACAGCACCTTGGAGAGAGCGTAGCTCCACCTCTTAGACAGGAAACACTGCGTGACAACGCCCCTTTAAAAAGCAGCTGCTTCCACCATGCCATCAGTTTTAGTGTTTCCTCCGCCATGGTGGAAGCACTGCTTGGGGAACCAGAGGGGCTGCGCTCTCTCCAAGGAGAGGGTTTTGGCAGGACCTCCACGTTTGGATACTCAGACCAACCCAGCTCCTTCCCTTACGTGAGGAGGGTGCTCCGGTGTCCCTTCCTTCTCCGGCTCACAGGAGTAATGGTCTGCCGGAAGTTTTCCACCCGGGGTGTTCGGGGGGCCGCGGTTGTGCTCAGTAAGAGCGTCCATGCCAGGCCTCTGCATGGCGGCGCCGAATCCCGGACAGCAGGTGATGTCAGTTCCGGTGGGCGGATACTTCCGGCGGGGCGTAGCAGCGATTGGTTCCTGCTGCTGGAACGCAGGAGGAAGGGGCGGGTCCTCTGGCCGGGACTTCCTTTTGTTTGGCACATGGAGCCTAGTACACAGTGCAGCAGCTGCGGATTGCACTATGGAGACAGCGGAATCGTCAGCAGCAATGGCGGATGCAGGCGCCCAGGTTCCCGGCCAGGCCCAGGTAGGAGAGGTGCGGTGGCACCTCTTTCCTTTTATATCACTGGGTGTTTTATCTTTGATGTGGTTATTCAAAACCTGCTGCTGTCTGCTATGGGGTAACAGTTTCCATTAGCAGTTCAGCAAAGGAGTGAGACTCTGGGCACTTAGGGTGTTGGCTGGAGGTACTACTTTTCTCTGAAGCCTTAGTTCTAAAGGACCTGGGTTTTTTCTTGTTTCTCTGTTTCAGAAAGCTACTGCCAAATCAGAGAGAACAGGGAGAAAGTGCCCCTCATGCAAAAATCCTTTAAGGGACTCTTGGCCCAAACCACTGTGCAAATCCTGCATTGTGGATTTAGTAAAAGAAGAATCCTCACAAGAGTGCAAAGAGCTCTTATCTTCTGTGAGGAAGGAGTTAGCAGAGGCCCTAGGGACAGTGCGTTCCCTTGTAAAGCACGGCCAGAGTTCCAGCCAAGAGCAGAGTTCTCACTCCAGTTTCCCTCAGTCCACTTCCAGACAGGTAGAAAGTGAGTCGGAGGAGGAAAGGGAAAGCATTCCACCCTCAACCATTGATTCTGAGGAGGAGGAGGTGGAAGAAGAGTCAAGATCATCTAGATATAAGCTGTCACTTGAGGAGGTGGATGAATTACTCAAGGCAATTTATACTACCCTGGAGATCCAGGAAGAAAAGGCTCAGCTGTCTGTGCATGATAAGATGTACCTGGGGCTGGAGGAAATTAAACACAGGGTGTTCCCTGTGCATAAAGTGTTAACAGACACTATTAAAAAGGAATGGAAGAACCCAGAGAGAGGACAGTTTTTTTTCTAAAACCCTCAAAAGGAGGTTTCCTTTTGAGGAGAATGAGGAACTATTGTGGAATAAAAAACCAAAAATAGACGCTGCCTTTTCTCAAGTATCTAGGAAGACTGATTTAGCTTTTGAGGACATGGGTATTCTCAAAGATGCTATGGATAAGAGGGCAGATGGGCTACTGAAGAAAGCCTGGGACTCATCTCTAGCTAATCTTAAGCCAGCAATGGCGGCTACGGTTGTGGCTAGGAATCTGGAGTGCTGGTTAGAGCAACTTAAAAATCATGTTGTGGCAGGTACCTCCAGAAAAGACTTATTGGAGTCCTTCCCTACCCTGCTTAAGGCAGTAAAATATATGGCAGATGCCTCTGCAGAATCTATCAGGATGTCAGCCAGGTCCTCTGCGCTTGTTAACTCAGCAAGAAGAGCACTCTGGCTAAAGACCTGGTCAGGGGATTCAGCTTCTAAAGTAAAACTGTGCGGAATTCCCTTTTCAGGAGACCTGATGTTTGGGCCAGAACTAGAGACTGTCCTTGACAGGACAGCAGACAAGAAGAAAGCTTTCCCACAGAAGAAGAAAACGGTACAGCAGAGGAAAAATTTTCGTCCTTTTCGACAAACCGATAAGGAAAAGGACCACACACAGAAGAGACCCTGGTCTTCTCAGAGAGGAAGAGGTAGAGGTGGGGTACTCTTTAGAACCCCAGAACAAACCCCTAAAAAACAATGACCATCTAGTAGGGGGGAGACTACAGGACTTCTTACCAATCTGGGAAAAAACAACAAAGAGTCCTTTTGTTCTGGGGTTAATCAAAAAGGGTTATCAATTGGAATTCTCACAAAGCCCCCCAAGTCGGTTTTACATCACAAACCTGCCAAAGGATCGGGAAAAGGCTCTGGCCATGAAGTCTCTGTTACAGGAACTGATGCAACAGAAGGTCATTTCCCAGGTTCCGAAAGATCAAGAGGGGAAGGGGTTTTACTCCCACATTTTTATGGTCAAAAAGCCATCAGGAAAGTTCCGCCTGATTCTCAATTTAAAGGTTCTAAATCGATCCATAAAATACAAAAAATTCAGGATGGATACGATTTTCTCAGTAAGGAATTTGCTAACCCCCAAATGTCATATGGCTTCCATCGATTTGAGAGATGCCTATCTCCATATACCAATAGCGCCCCCATCACAAAGGTTCCTGCGTCTTGCAGTCAATCTGGGGGGAGGGGAGATTTGGCACCTGCAGTTTCGGGCTCTGCCTTTCGGTCTTTCCTCTTCTCCCAGGGTATTCACAAAAGTGATGGCGGAATCTTTGGAGCCCCTGAGACTGAAGGGGATTTCAATAGTACCCTATTTGGACGATCTGCTACTGTTTGCAGACTCAAGGGGTCAAGTAGAGGTCAACCTACAGACAGTTCAAACACATTTAAGAGGTTTGGGATGGCTTCTCAATCTTCAGAAGTCAAACTTAATTCCATCTCAAAGGGTAAGGTTTCTGGGGTACGAAATAGACTCGATAGAACAGAAAATTTTTCTACCCCAGGAGAAAATAGAGAAGATGCAGTTGACCCTGATAACACTTCAATCCAACGCAGAGATCTCTGTAAGACAAGCCATGTCTGCTCTGGGTCTGTTGACAGCAGCAATTCCTTCGGTACAGTGGGCCAGGTTGCATTCCCGTCCTCTGCAATCGGATATCCTGATGAATTGGTCATACCAGGAACCTCTGGAGAAGAAATTCAACTTGGGGGCAAGAGCAAAAAGGTCTCTCTGGTGGTGGAGGAACCTAGGAAACGTTTCAAAAGGGCTTCCTTGGGTCTTTCCGGTAACCAGAAGGCTGACTACAGATGCCAGCACCTGGGGATGGGGAGCTCACCTGGAAGAAAAAACGGTTCAGGGAGTTTGGACCAAACCAGAAGCAAGAAGATCTTCAAATTGGAGAGAGTTAAAGGCTGTTCACTTAAGCCTCCTCTCCCTCCAGGAATTTCTAGTGAATCAACATGTCCAAATATTGTCAGACAATATGACGACAGTATTATATTTAACAAAGCAAGGGGGCACAAAAAGCAAAACCCTAATGGGTCTAGCGCATCAGATCCTAAGATGGGCAGAGAACAATGTGGCCTCTCTATCAGCAGTCCATCTAAAGGGGACGGAAAACACCTTAGCAGATCTCCTCAGCAGGAAAGAAATAAGGGAAGCAGAGTGGTCTCTCAATCAGGAATTATTCGAAAAGATTTCCAAGAGTTGGGGTCATCCCCAAGTGGACCTCTTTGCAAAAGAGGAAAATGCAAAAATACCAGTCTTCTTCTCTCTTCAGAGACAGGATCAAGCTCTCGGAGTAGATGCGTTAGCTCACAAATGGGACTTCCATCTGTCCTACGCTTTTCCCCCGTTCCAACTGATACCAAAGGTGTTAGCCAAATTCAGATTGGAGTCCACGGAGCTAATATTAATAGCTCCTTATTGGCCAAAAAGACCCTGGTTTTCAACCTTGATGAACCTCTCAGTGAAACCTGCTTGGAGATTACCAATCAGGGCAGACCTGTTGAGTCAGGGCCGAATTCTCCATCCAGATCCAGCTTACCTCAAACTAACAGCTTGGTTTCTGAAGAACAAATCTTAAGACGGAAGGGTTTATCAGAGAGGCTTATTTCTACCCTTCTTGAAGTAGAAAAAAAGTCACGAGAGACATTTACTTTAAAGTCTGGAAGATCTATAATTCTTGGTGTTCCAGTAAAAACTTTGATTTTCGTACCACATTTTCAGTTTTGGAATTTCTTCAAGAGGGATTGGAGAAGGGGTTAGCAGCAAGTACGCTCAAGACGCAGGTAGCTGCTTTATCAGTTTTTTTGGAAAGAACCCTGTCAGGGGAACCTTTAATAATCAGATTTTTTAGGGCAATGGCAAAAGTAAAGCCTAGACCTGTTGTTAGTTTTCCCAAATGGGATTTATCTTTAGTTCTTCAGGGTCTAACTATGGCACCGTTTGAACCCATAGAAGAAGTATCATTACGTTTCTTGACGTTAAAGACTATTTTATTGGTAGCAGTAACTTCCGCACGTAGAATTAGTGAGTTACAAGCCCTTTAAATTAAAGAGCCCTTCATGAGATGTCTACAGGATAGGGTAGTCTTAAGGACGGATCCAGCATTTCTACCAAAGGTGGCTTCAGTTTTTCACCGTACACAGGAAATCATTCTCCCTACTTTTTGTCCTTTACCTTCGGGAGCAGGAGAAGAAGCTTTCCATACCCTTGATGTCAGGAGGTGCCTGCTTAAATATCTGGAAAGAACAAAGGAAATCAGAAAGTCATCCTCACTCTTTGTTTTAATGGAAGGTACTCACAAAGGAGGTAAAGCTTCCAAAAGCACCCTTGGAAGATGGTTAAAGCAGGCCATCAAAGAGGCATACATATCTTTGGGTCTGGAACCTCCGGAAGGGGTATTACCTCATTCTACTCGAGCAGTGGCGGCATCATGGGCAGAAAGGGCTGGGGCATCTCCTGAGCAAATCTGCAAGGCTGCCACATGGTCCAGTTTTTCGACCTTCATAAGGCACTACCGCTTGGATCTACTATCAGCCTCGGACCAATCATTTGGTAGGAAGGTTTTGCAGGCAGTAGTCCCACCCTGAAGTAAGTTTCTCGGTTATCCTCTCCAAGGTGCTGTCCTGAAAGGCGAAGGGAGAAAACCTTAGTTAGACTTACCGGTGACGGTATTTCTACGAGCCTTTCAGGACAGCAGCCTACTTCCCTCCCTTGGTTATCATATGTAAAGTATAATTATAGGACCTGGTAATTGTCTGATTATATTTTCCAGCATGTCGGAGGATTTCTCGGTAACAACTGATGGCATGGTGGAAGCAGCTGCTTTTTAAAGGGGCGTTGTCACGCAGTGTTTCCTGTCTAAGAGGTGGAGCTACGCTCTCTCCAAGGTGCTGTCCTGAAAGGCTCGTAGAAATACCGTCACCGGTAAGTCTAACTAAGGTTTTTTTTTTGGTTATTGTTTTACTGTTATAACAATGCATATATGACACAGTCACTCGGGCTCAACTTAACTCTGCTCTTAGTGGGTAATCTAACTTGTGGCATTCGGTTGCCTGCCTTTGCTCCATCTGGGTTGAGGCTGCTCCTTGAGTCCCTCCCTATACTGCTGTACATGATGGCTGAATGGCATCTTTCAATGTGATCTCTTGGAATACAAGAGGCCTTAATTCTCCTGTGAAGCGGTTGTTGGTATTCCAATTCCTGAAGACTTATAACCCTCTGTCAGGGGTTCACTCCAAGTGTAGCGCTTTAAGGACACCACCACTCGCTTTTATCTGTTTCAGAGCTGGTTTTGCCTACTTTTATTTAAAATAAAGTTCAAAACAAACGAAGATTCCCTCGCAGGGGTATTTAGTATTTCAGTCCTGCTACCAAAGTAAACAATTTTCAGCCCTCCTGGCTTGTAAACACAGCTCTCCAGCTCAGGCCTTACACTTTAGGGCCTTGGTCTGTCTCCCACAGACCAGACGCTCAGCACCTTCGTGCGTACAGCAAGTAGCCTCGTGCTACAATGGCTCCCACCTCCTCTCTCTCCTAGGTGAAGCCCTACTGACTCCCATGCCCAGACCTCCTGTCTGCAGGGTGGAGTCATCTCCAACTGGGAGCCTAGAGCCTTTGTCTGGTGAGTACTTAAAGGCCAGAACACAGCTGACTCATTAGCGAACTGGCTGTTTATTAGACCTGGATGCTGGCAAGGTACTGCCCTGCTATATATCCTCCCCCCTGTTTCGACCTCGGAGGGGGTGTAACACACCAACCCATTCTCTTCCACTTGGCACCTCTGTGCCAGCTCTTACCTACAGGGCCAAACCCAATCTTATCAGGTGACCTTCCCTGTGTCCCCCTGCTACACTGACTTGGGTACTACAAAGACACCCCCGTGACTTTTTACGGGTGCCCATCTGCCCATTTTCCTTGGGGCCACCCTTTTAAATAGCAATAGACGTGGGTTCTTTTGAGGATCAAACCCTTTTACTGACACCCTTTAGCAATAGTCTTGGGTTATTTTATTTGGGTATCAAACCCTTTTACTGACACCTTATTAAGATTTGGGTTATTTCCCTCCTGAACCTTTAGGGGGCCTCCATCTACCTCTGCTGTGCCTGTCATATCACTACACTTATCAGGGTTATCAGCAACCATTTTAACTTAACTCTCGTCTACCAATATTTGCGTTGTCACCCAAGGTAACATCATAATTTACCAGTACCTTGCATTTTTCCTCAATGTCAGAAATATCCACATATTTCAGGACTAATTTCCCCAGTGTCCTGCTAGGCAGTGTCTCGAGGGGAATCGAACAAAGCTTAGTGGTTGTTTCCCATAGCAACCTCACTAAGCACCGACTCCACTGTCACATGATCCTCTTCCAGCAACTGTCCTGATACCTGATCGTCATTATTATATACACCTGTGCCCTTTGGCACTTCCATTAGCACATTTGGCATTACCTTATTAATTACCACATCATCATATCCTTGGTGCGTTATGGGCACAACCTCTGCTATATGCTCACTTGGCCCTTCAATTATGTGTGGGATATCATCTGCAACAGCAGCAAGTGAGCCCTTGTCCAAAAACTGCTCTGCAGTCCCTCCATTTAGCACAGCAGAAATTGTGTCCACTCTAACGTTACAAACGGAGATCTTTTATTAAAGCCAACAGGCTTGTTGCCCATCTGTCCCAGTCTACTTTCTCTGTGCTCCCAGTAGACATACTACACAGTACCACTCCAACTGCCCCAGGAGACACAGGACAGAGTGGCTCAGCAGCATCTGAAAGACTTTTCTTGTCGGTACTATACTTTTCAACAACATTATCAGAAACACATTGCTCATTAGCATTCCTGACTTCTACAGTTGCTAGGGGCCATGGCATCCATCTCTCAGTGGTAACCCCTGACCTAGCTGACTGCAATACCACACTTTCACCACTGTGCACTGACAATGCTTCATTAGCTTTATATGACCCTGCTATTTCAGCAGGTAGCATTAACCCCTTATTTAACACATCATTTTTAGTCTCATTAAGCAACACACTATCAGTTTTAAATGTATCACTTGCCTCCCCACTGAACATGGCACTGCAGCAAGGCAAGTCCTTTTTAGCACAACCAGTGGATCTCCCATTTGGCGTCACTTCCACTCCTGTGTGTGCAGTCACATAGTCAGTCTGTCGCTCCTTCCAGGCACTCAGATTAGGCTTCCAAACTGCAGAAACTGACCTTTGGCTGATCACATCCCTTTGCATTGACAGCGGGCACTTGGAAACAACATGCCCCCACTCACTGCACCGCAGACAGTGCACTTGGCTCCATTCCTTGTCAGGGCTTCTTACACCGCATCCGCTTTTAGGCCTCTGCACCTCAGTAACTGGTCTCCTTGCACCAGCATTGCTAGGGGCAACAGCAGCCCTCCTAGGCATCAGACACTCGGGTATCCCAGCCCTCTTTGTGGGAATTGTGAGCCCCCTCTTCATAGGAGCCCCACCATCCAGATGACTTTTCTCGTGCATCCCAGCCCTCTTTGTGGGAATAGTGAGCAACCTCCTCATAGTAGCCCCACTATCCAGATGACACTTCGTCTCTGGTTGCCATGGGACTGCACTCTCCCAGCTGAACTTTTCCAGTACTCTCCACTTGGCTGTAACGGTTCCTCTTGAGCCCACCAGCCATGACTCTCAACAGGATCACTCCTTGCTTCTTTTAGGAGCTTTATTCACAGCCACTCCAGACCAACTTTGCACAGTCCAGCAAAAAAATAAAAATTAGAGCACTAGCTCTTTAAAGCACGTTGCTTTTCTCTTGCAGGTTCACACAGATTGTGCAGTCTCAAGCACTAACACACATAGTTCCTATAAACTTGATTACAGGGATCTCGGATTGTGCCCCAAAGCACTTCTCCACCAACTGTCAGGGGTTCACTCCAAGTGCAGCGCTTTAAGGACACCACCACACGCTTTTTATCCATTTCATGGCTGGTTTTGCCCACTTTTATTTAAAAAAAAAAAAAAAAAAAGTTCAAAACAAACACAGAAGATTCCCTCGTAGAGGTATTTAGTATTTCAGTCATGCTACCAAAGCAAACGATTTTCAGCCCTCCTGGCTTGTAAACGCAGCTCTCCAGCTCAGGCCTCACACTTTAGAGCCTTGGTCTGTCTCCCACAGACCGGACGCTCAGCACCTCCTTGTGTACAGCAAGTAGCCTTGTGCTACACTGGCTCCCACTTCTCTCTCCTCCTAGGTGAAGCCCTACTGACTCCCATGCCCAGACCTGTTGTCTCCAACTGGCAGCCTAGAGCTTTGGTCTAGTGTTTACTTAAAGGCCAGAACACAGCTGACTCATTAGTGAACTGGCTGTTTATTAGACCTGGATCCTGGCAAGGTACTGCCCTGCTACACCTCATATCTGTGTCCTTCAGGAGACCCACTTGGTGGGGAAAAAGGCCCTTAGTCTAAAAAAACCCTGTACCACTTGACCTACTCTAATTTTGCCAGAGGTGTCAGTGTTCTGGTACGCAAATCTCTACCATTTAGACTCTTGGATCCTGAACTTGACCCAGATGGACGCTACATAATAATTCACGCAATGGTGGAATGCTTAGATATTGTTCTGGTAGGTTTGTACATGCCGCCTCCTGCTTCAACTAGATTGCTTCACAAGCAAGGCTCTCTCATTGCCAAGTATGCTACAGACAATGTGCTCCTCATGGAGGATTACAATATTCCACCTAACCCTGAGCTGGAGCACTTTGCTTCTGGGGCGGTTCTATTTCCGACCTCTCCGCATGGGCAGAGGCCTACGGGCTGACGGATCTGTGGAGGTGGAGACACCCCCTTGACAGGTCCTTTACGTGCCACTCTGCCACCTATAGGACTCTCTCCCACATAGATCTGATATATGCCCGAAGCTCCATTTTGCCCAGGGTCCAACAGGTTTCTATCCTGCCAATGGGAATCTCAGTCCATGCACAAATGCTGCTTCAGTTGTCCCTAGAGGATCCCCCTCGGATAGGTTGTGGAGACTGTCGAGGTTCTGGATCTCTGGCGCTGGGGTGATTTCCGGGTTTCGCCAACAGATGCATACATATTGGGTCCTCAACCTGGGGTCTGCCTCGGGGCGGTGGTCTGGGATGCCTTCTAAAGCTTTCTCCAGTGGCCACTGCCAGACACTAATCTGAGGGGTTCATAGGCAGCTGAAGGCTGCCTTGGTAAGGGCTGAGGGACTGGTTGCTTGGAGCGACAGTACACCCAGACCAAAGACCCGGAGCTTCACGTTAGGCTTCAGGAAAGTACCAGAGCAGTTCTTATGATCCGTATCTCCCTGGCTAAAAAGAAAATGCTTCAGCAATCCCAGAAGATTTTTGAAGAGAGTGAACAAGGTGGTAGATTGCTGGCCTGGCTGGTACGCGAACAGTCGTCCTCTGTCCCCTCGTTGATTGACAAACATGAGATTAGACAGACTTCGTCAAGAGCTATTACTGACTGCTTTGCTTCCTACTACTCTGAACTTTACTCCACCCGGGGAGACTACTCTGTGGAAGACCTCCACATATACCTCTGACGTTGACTTCCCTGTCCTGACTACGACCTATAGGGATCAGCTTGACTCCCCTATTACCCTTAAGGAGGTTCGGCTGGCCATATCTTCACCTCAAGCTGGGAAGACACCGGGCCCTGATGGTTTCCCCTCTGAATTTTATAGCTCTAGTCTTCCTTGCGAGATGGGTCCTTGCCAGCTTCCATGTCAGAAGCAGTGATAGTGGTGATTCCCAAGCCTGGAAAGGACCCGGAACTCTGCAAATCTTACCGCCCGATCTCCTTGATCAATGTGGATGCCAAGCTGTTAGCAAAAATACTGGCCACCCGGTTAAACACGGTGATTACAGCTCTGGTGCATCCGGATCAGTCTGGGTTCATGCCAGGCAGGGGGACGGATACAAACATCCATAGGCTGTTTACCCATGTAGATCTGGCCAGGGAGGGCGACACTGGAGTGATAGCGGCATTAGATGCTGAAAAGGCGTTCGACTCTGTCGAATGGCTTTTCCTCTGGAAGGTGCTGAAATGTTATGGCTTTGGGCCCAGGTTTATCTCCTGGATACAACTCCTATATAGGGACCCAACTGCTAGAGTACAAGTGAATGGCCTGTTGTTTGCCCCCTTTGGCCTGAGTAGGGGAACCAGGCAGGGCTGCCCTCTCTCTCCCTGGGGCTCTTCGGCCTGGCGATGGAGCCTCTGGTGATCCTAATACGCCAAGACCACAGGGTTAAGGGTATACAAGTCGGGGTGCTTCAGGAGAAAATATCACTCTATGCAGACAACACCCTGCTGTATCTGGCCGATGCAGGTGTCTCCCTACAGTCTGCCTTGGAAATTATAGACCAATTTGTGGGGTATTTGGGGACTAATTGGGACAAGTCGGTCCTTTTTTTTTCCCTTAACCCCTCAGGTTCTGGGATAGACACTGGGATCTCGCTTCAATGGGTAGAGGAGTTTAAATACCTAGGGATAAGAGTCTGAGGATCCTTGCAGGTGTAGCACCATCTGCCTGAAGGTAGATGATAGAATAGGATTTTTCCCAGCTCAGGATATGAGTAGGTTTAATTTAGGCAGGCTTATGTTGTGTGCTGGGCCTGTCTGTTTTGATTCTGGGATTAGGAGTGTACAGTGCAGTGGTGGGTGTGGTCACCTGTACTTTGATTCAGAGATGCCTCCCCTATTTTTGGAAAGATGTTTCTGGAATGGGGGCTGGGCCTGAAGTCTGAGTGGCAGGCAGCTCATGTGAGGAGCTCTGACCAATTACCTCTTGGTATTGGCAGGGGGCAGGCCTCCCATATAAGCTGGGGTCACATGCCATCAGGGAGGAGTTCTGAGAGCAGGAAAAGATAGAATGGAATGCTGGGTTGTTGTTCCGGGTATCCCTACGTGGGGGGGTGCGCCGAGCACGGAGGAGGGCTGGAGAAGCTGTAGGAATCTTCATCAAGGAGCTGGTGTCAAGCTGCTGTGACCGGGGAACACAGGACTTGTGCACAGATGAAGGTTGGTGAAGAAGTAGTAGCAGTAAAGAGTCAAGAGGAAAGCGGCAGAGCTAAGGTCAAGTTGCTGTGACCTGGGAACACAGGACTTGTAATTTGAAGGAGGTCAGTGCTGAAGAATTATAAGAGGATCTTGAGAGTAGTGAGAAATGCTGTGGCCGGGGAACACAGTGTTTGCAATCTTGGACTGGCTGGTATCAGTGGTCCACCTATTACCATGTGACAGGCCGTCGGGGGGAGGTACCATGTATCTCTGGTCTGGTTAAGCGCATTGGTAATACCTTCCAAAAGACTGTGTGGCTGTCTGATTCATTGAGCCATCAGGGAGAGGTTGTGTAGGCCTCTGACTCCTTGATTCGCTGAGGCAATACCATTATGGTCTGCAAGGTGGAATTATTCAGAGTGATTCTTTCTTGTCCCAATGGAAGTGAAGAAATAGTATTTCAGTAGTTTTGCAGTGAAGGATGTGTACAAGAAGAGAAGGAGCGACAGTCTGCAGAGTATAGTTGTCCAGAGGAAGGATACTGGGGGTGCAAAGTGTGCATCAAGGCCAACTGAATAATGTCTTACAATGTGCTAAATGCAATGGGCATCTCATATCTTCCCTTATCCCACCCAAGTTGTATCCTGCAATAAACCTAACAAAACTGCGCATATGACTGTTCATTGTCTTAACTGATAGATGGGGGTCTGGCAGCAGGGTGATTGGCGGATTGCTAGTAACCAAGTGGTGAACATGCCACTACACAGGCCTATATGGTGGCAGACAACCTTTCTCCCCAATGGTTCAATTTCGTAAGAAATGTCCGCTATGGAAATCTCTGCCTCTCTCGCCGGTCGGTAGAGTGAATTTACTGAAGATGGTCTACCTCCCTAAATGTTTATACGTTTTCAGGAATTGGATAGCATCAAAACAGCTTTTGTTTGGGCAGGGAAAACCACAAGACTGGCGAGGCGGACGCTTCAACTCCCCCACTCTCAGGGAAGTTTAGCAATGCCTCATTTCCAGCTCTACTACTGGGCCACAGTACTAGTGACAGTCCGGTGGTGGTTTAGTCAGCCCAAACAGTACCCTGCAGTACTTTTAGAGGTGGCCATTCCTATGCGGCCCTGAGCAACCTGGTCTACAGGGGGCCTAGGGCTCATCTTCAAGCGCCGACCCCAATGCGAACGACCGTCCGGGTGGCCATTTACAAAACCAACTCAATTTCCCCCATACCCCCCTCTAGGGTAACCCAAGACTCCCACACTTCTATACGCTACCAGACTCCCAACTATGGGCATCTAAGGGGATAACAGCCCTCAATCATATTTTTGTAGACCGCTCTCTTTCCTCTCTTTCGGTACTAAGGGACAAATATGCTATTTCCGCCTCAATGACCTTCAGGTACTATCAGCATCGACACACAATGCAGGCCCAATTCCCCGGCCCTCTAACTCTCCAGGCTGACTCAGTGGAACGACTCCAGATCAGACTGCTGATCTCCAGAATTCTAGACAAGCCTCTCTCCTCCCTTTTACTTCTACCTCTCCTTGGCCCACATGACATCCTTGACAAAAGTATATGACAAATGGAAGGCTGACATCCCAGAATCGACTGAGGAGGAATGGGAGGACTCGTGAGTGACTATATACCTATGATTTCTGCAAAGGACCACTTCATCCAACTTACATTTTTCCACTGAGCCTACTATACCCCCGTGAGACTAGCCAGCATCTATCCTGATGTAAGCCCCCTCTGCTCCAGGTGCAGGTCCTTCCCGGATACATTCTTCCACATGGTATGGACATGCCCCTTGATCCGTCCCTTTTGGGAGAGTGTAATTGAGGCCCTGGGGGCCTTCAGAGATTGGTCCCTTGGCCTGAAACCGGCCTTGGCGCTACTTGGCAGTATGGAGAATGTTGAGGCCTCTAGGCACATGAAATTATTTCTCTTTTATGCCCTATATTACGCTAGAAAAGACATTCTTCTTAGGTGGAAGCAACCTACCCCGCCTACACTTAACATGTGGGAAACAACGATTACCTCTGTCTTACCACTGTATAAACTGACCTATGAGAGCAGGAACTGTCCTAAAAAATTTGATGAGGTCTGGTCGCAATGGATCAATGCACATGGCTCGGAGCCTTAAGGTTTATGGAGATGTCCTATATGATACCCTCATGACTTGCATTCTACTTTTGTGATGTAAGATTTGTTAATCCCACAAATTGTTCCTTCTCCCCCCTCCCCCTGTACCCCCCCCCCCCCCATATCTCACCTTAGGGTATTATGTTGGATGTGATTGTCGTGATGCTCAATCTGCCTGTAGCTATGTTTTACCTATGACGCTCATCGGCTTCATTTGATCTTCTGTCTCTGTTTTTGACCTTATGCATATATCGATTGTCTGTGCACTGTGTCAATGCCTATATT